>NC_091450.1:600000-1200000 GCF_964237555.1 Oryctolagus cuniculus | reverse complement strand
AATGTACAGAAATCCTGTAAGCTGCTTCTCTTTTACTCCGACTACTGAAAACCCGCACAGTGCGTAAGACTACTCCCATGCTCCAGAACTCCCGTAAAGTGTTTCCTACACTCAGGATGCAGAACTCCTGTAAACTGCCTCTCACTACTTCCAATGTACAGAAATCCTGTAAGCTGTTTCTGTTTTACTGAGACTACTGAAAACCCGCATAGTGCGTAAGACTACTCCCATGCTACAGAACTCCGGTAAAGTGTTTCCTACACTGGATGCAGAACTCCTGTGAACTGCCTGTCACTACTTCCAATGTACAGAAATCCAGTAAGCTGCTTCTCTTTTACTCAGACTACTGAAAACCCGCATAGTGCGTAAGACTACTCCCATGCTACAGAATTCCCGGAAAGTGTTTCCAACACTCAGGATGCAGAACTCCTGTAAACTGCTTCTCACTACTTCCAATGTACAGATATCCTATAAGCTACTTCTCTTTTACTCAGACTACTGAAAACCCGCATAGTGCGTAAGACTACTCTCATGCTCCTGAACTCCTGTACAGTGTTTCCTACACACAGGATGCAGAACTCCTGTAAACTGCCTCTCGCTACTTCCAATGTACTGAAATGCTGTAAGCTGCTTCTCTTTTACTCAGACTACTGAAAAACCGCATAGTGCGTAAGACTAATCCCATGCTCCAGAACTCCTGTACAGTGTTTCCTACACTCAGGAGGCAGAACTCCTGTAAACTGCCTCTCACCACTTCCAATGTACAGAAATCCTGTAAGCTGTTTCTGTTTTACTCAGACTACTGAAAACCCGCATAGTGCGTAAGACTACTCCCATGCTACAGAACTCCCGTAAAGTGTTTCCTACACTGGATGCAGAACTCCTGTAAACTGCCTGTCACTACATCCAATGTACAGAAATCCTGTAAGCTGCTTCTCTTTTACTCAGACTACTGAAAACCCGCATAGTGCGTAAGACTACTCCCATGCTACAGAATTCCCGTAAAGTGTTTCCAACACTCAGGATGCAGAACTCCTGTAAACTGCTTCTCACTACTTCCAATGTACAGAAATCCTATAAGCTACTTCTCTTTTACTCAGACTACAGAAAACCCTCATAGTGCGTAAGACTACTCTCATGCTCCAGAGCTCCTGTACAGTGTTTCCTACACACAGGATGCAGAACTCCTGTAAACTGCCTCTCGCTACTTCCAATGTACTGAAATGCTGTAAGCTGCTTCTCTTTTACTCAGACTACTGAAAACCCGCATAGTGCGTAACACTAATCCCATGCTCCAGAACTCCTATAAAGTGTTTCCTACACTCAGGATGCAGAACTCCTGTAAACTGCCTCTCACTACTTCCAATGTACAGAAATCCTGTAAGCTGCTTCTCTTTTACTCAGACTACTGAAAACCCGCATAGTGCGTAAGACTACTCCCATGCTACAGAACTCCCCTAAAGTGTTTCCTAACCTCAGGATGCAGAACTCCTGTAAACTGCCTCTCACTACTTCCAATGTACAGAAATCCTGTAAGCTGCTTCTCTTTTACTCAGACAACTGAAAACCCGCATAGTGCGTAAAATTACCCCTATGCTACAGAACTCCCATAAAGTGTTTCCTATACTAGATGCAGAATTCCTGTAAACTGCCTGTCACTACTTCCAATGTACAGAAATCCTGTAAGCTGCTTCTGTTTTTCTAAGACTACTGAAAACCCGCACAGTGCGTAAGACTACTCCCATGATACAGAACTCCCGTAAAGTGTTTCCAACACTCAGGATGCAGGACTCCTTTAAAATGCCTCTCCCTACTTCCAATGTACAGAAATCCTGTAAGCTGCTTCTCTTTTACTCAGAGTACTGAAATCCCGCATAAACAGTAAGAATTCTCCCATGCTACAGAACTCCCGTAAAGTATTTCCCACACTCAGGATGCAGAACTCCTGTACACTGCCTCTCACTACTTCCAATGTACAGAAATCCTGCAAGCTGCTTCTCTTTTACTCAGACTACTGAAAACCCGCACAGTGCATAAGACTACTCCCATGCTACAGAATTCCCGTAAAGTGTTTCCTACACTCAGGATGCAGAACTCCTTTAAACTGCCTCTCCGTACTTCCAATGTACAGAAATCCTGTAAGCTGCTTCTCTTTTACTCAGACTACTGAAAACCCGCATAATGCGTAAGACTACTCCCATGCTACAGAACTCCCGTAAAGTGTTTCCTACACTCAGGATGCAGAACTCCTGTAAACTGCCTCTCCGTACTTCCAATGTACAGAAATCCTGTAGGCTGTTTCTCTTTTACTCAGACTACTGAAAACCCGCATAGTGCGTAAGACTAATCCCATGCTATAGAACTTCCGTAAAGTGTTTCCTACACTCAGGATGCATAACTCCTGTAAACTCCCTCTCACTACTTCCAATGTACAGAAATCCTGTAAGCTGCTTCTCTTTTACTCAGACTACTGAAAACCCGCATAGTGCGTAAGACTACTCCCATGCTACAGAACTCCCGTAAAGTGTTTCCTACACTCAGGATGCAGAACTCCTGTACACTGCCTCTCACTGCTTCCAATGTACAGAAATCCTGTAAGCTGCTTCTCTTTTACTCAGACTACTGAAAACCCGCATAGTGCGTAAGGCTACTCCCATGCTACAGAATTCCCGTAAAGTGTTTCCTACACTCAGGATGCAGAACTCCTGTACACTGCCTCTCACTACTTCCAATGTACAGAAATCCTGTAAGCTGCTTCTCTTTTACTCAGACTACTGAAAACCCGCATTGTGCATAAGACTAATCCCATGCTATAGAACTCCCGTAAAGTATTTCCCACACTCAGGATGCTGAACTCCTGTAAACTGCCTCTCACTACTTCCAAGGTACAGAAATCCTGTAAGCTGCTTCTCTTTTACTCAGACTACTGAAAACCCGCACAGTGCGTAAGACTACTCCCATGATACAGAACTCCCGTAAAGTGTTTCCTACCCTCAGGATGCAGGACTCCTGTAAACTGCCTCTCCCTACTTCCAATGTACAGAAATCCTGTAAGCTGCTTCTCTTTTACTCAGAATACTGAAATCCCGCATAAACAGTAAGAATTCTCCCATGCTGCAGAACTCCCGAAAAGTGTTTCCTAACTCAGGATGCAGAACTCCTGTAAACTGCCTGTCACTACTTCCAATGTACAGAAATCCTGTAAGCTGCTTCTCTTTTACTCAGACTACTGAAAACCCGCATAGTGCGTAAGACTACTCCCATGCTACAGAACTCCCCTAAAGTGTTTCCTAACCTCAGGATGCAGAACTCCTGTAAACTGCCTGTCACAACTTCCAATGTACAGAAATCCTGTAAGCTGCTTCTCTTTTACTCAGACTACTGAAAACCCGCATAGTGCGTAAGACTACTCCCATGCTACAGAACTCCCGTAAAGTGTTTCCAACACTCAGGATGCAGAACTCCTGTAAACTGCCTCTCACTACTTCCAATGTACAGAAATCCTGTAAGCTGCTTCTCTTTTACTAGGACTACTGAAAACCCGCATAGTGCGTAAGACTACTCCCATGCTACAGAACTCCCGTAAAGTGTTTCCTACACTCAGGATGCAGAACTCCTTTAAACTGCCTCTCACTACTTCCAATGTACAGAAATCCTGTAAGCTGCTTCTCTTTTACTCAGACTACTGAAAACCCGCATAGTGCGTAAGACTACTCCCATGCTACAGAACTCCCGTAAAGTGTTTCCTACACTCAGGATGCAGAACTCCTGTAAACTGCCTCTCACTACTTCCAATGTACAGAAATCCTGTAAGCTGCTTCTCTTTTACTCAGAATACTTAAAACCCGCATAGTGCGTAAGACTACTCCCATGCTACAGAACTCCCGTAAAGTGTTTCCTACACTCAGGATGCAGAACTCCTGTAAACTGCCTCTCACTACTTCCAATGTACAGAAATCCTGTAAGCTGCTTCTCTTTTACTCAGACTACTGAAAACCCGCATAGTGCGTAAGACTACTCCCATGCTACAGAACTCCCCTAAAGTGTTTCCTAACCTCAGGATGCAGAACTCCTGTAAACTGCCTCTCACTACTTCCAATGTACAGAAATCCTGTAAGCTGCTTCTCTTTTACTCAGACTACTGAAAACTCGCATAGTGCGTAAGACTACTCCCATGCTACAGAACTCCCGTAAAGTGTTTCCAACACTCAGGATGCAGAACTCCTGTAAACTGCCTCTCACTACTTCCAATGTACAGAAATCCTGTAAGCTGCTTCTCTTTTACTAGGACTACTGAAAACCTGCATAGTGCGTAAGACTACTCCCATGCTACAGAACTCCCGTAAAGTGTTTCCTACACTCAGGATGCAGAACTCCTGTAAACTGCCTCTCACTACTTCCAATGTACAGAAATCCTGTAAGGTACTTCTCTTATACTCAGACTACTGAAAACCCGCATAGTGCGTAAGACTACTCCCATGCTCCAGAACTCCTGTACAGTGTTTCCTACACTCAGGATGCAGAACTCCTGTAAACTGCCTCTCACTACTTCCAATGTACAGAAATCCTGGAAGCTGCTTCTCTTTTACTCAGACTACTGAAAACCAGCACAGTGTGTAAGACTACTCCCATGATACAGAACTCCCGTAAAGTGATTCCTACCCTCAGGATGCAGGACTCCTTTAAACTGCCTCTCACTACTTCCAATGTACAGAAATCCTGTAAGCTGCGTCTCTTTTACTCAGACTACTAAAAACCCGCATAGTGCGTAAGACTACTCTCATGCTCCAGAACTCCTGCACAGTGTTTCCTACACTCAGGATGCAGAACTCCTGTAAACTGCCTCTCGCTACTTCCAATGTACTGAAATCCTGTAAGCTGCTTCTCTTTTACTCAGACTTCTGAAAACCCGAATTGTGCGTAAGACTACTCCCATGCTACAGAACTCCCGTAAAGTGTTTCCTACACTCAGGATGCAGAACTCCTGTAAACTGCCTGTCACTACTTCCAATGTACAGAAATCCTGTAAGCTGCTTCTCTTTTACTCAGACTACTGAAAACCCGCATAGTGCGTAAGACTACTCCCATGCTACAGAACTCCCGTAAAGTGTTTCCTACACTCAGGATGCAGAACTCCTGTAAATTGCCTCTCACTACTTCCAATGTACAGAAATCCTGTAAGCTGCTTCTCTTTTACTCAGACTACTGAAAACCCGCATAGTGCGTAAGACTACTCCCATGCTACAGAACTCCCGTAAAGTGTTTCCTACACTCAGGATGCAGAACTCCTGTAAACTGCCTCTCACTACTTCCAATGTACAGAAATCCTGTAAGCTGTTTCTCTTTTACTCAGACTACTGAAAACCCGCATAGTGCGGAAGGCTACTCCCATGCTCCAGAACTCCGGTAAAGTGTTTCCTACCCTCAGGAGGCAGAACTCCTGTAAACTGCCTGTCACTACTTCCAATGTACAGAAATCCTGTAAGCTGCTTCTCTTTTACTCAGACTATTGAAAACCCGCACAGTTCGTAAGACTACTCCCATGCTACAGAACTCCCGTAAAGTGTTTCCAACACTCAGGATGCAGAACTCCTGTAAACTTCTTCTCACTACTTCAAATGTACAGAAATCCTGTAAGCTACTTCACTTTTACTCAGACTACTGAAAACCCGCATAGTGCGTAAGACTACTCTCATGCTCCAGAACTCCTGTACAGTGTTTCCTACACTCAGGATGCAGAACTCCTGTAAACTGCCTCTCGCTACTTCCAATGTACAGAAATCCTGTAAGCTGCTTCTCTTTTACTCAGACTACTGAAAACCCGCATAGTGCGTAAGACTAATCCCATGCTATAGAACTCCCGTAAAGTGTTTCCTACACTCAGGATGCAGAACTTCTGTAAACTGCCTCTCACTACTTCCAATGTACAGAAATCCTGTAAGCTGCTTCTCTTTTACTCAGAATACTGAAATCCAGCATAAACAGTAAGAATTCTCCCATGCTACAGAACTCCCGAAAAGTGTTTCCTACACTCAGGATGCATAACTCCTGTAAACTCCCTCTCACTACTTCCAATGTACAGAAATCCTGCAAGCTGCTTCTCTTTTTCTCAGACAACTGAAAACCCGCATAGTGCGTAAGACTACTCCCATGCTACAGAACTCCCGTAAAGTGTTTCCTACACTCAGGATGCAGAACTCCTGTACACTGCCTCTCACTACTTCCAATGTACAGAAATCCTGTAATCTGCTTCTCTTTTACTCAGACTACTGAAAACCCGCACAGTGCGTAAGACTACTCCCATGCTACAGAATTCCCGTAAAGTGTTTCCAACACTCAGGATGCAGAACTCCTGTAAACTGCTTCTCACTACTTCCAATGTACAGAAATCCTATAAGCTACTTCTCTTTTACTCAGAATACTGAAAACCCGCATAGTGCGTAAGACTACTCTCATGCTCCAGAACTCCTGTACAGTGTTTCTTACACTCAGGATGCAGAACTCCTGTAAACTGCCTCTCGCTACTTCCAATGTACTGAAATCCTGTATGCTGCTTCTCTTTTACTCAGACTACTGAAAACCCGCATAGTGCGTAAGACTAATCCCATGCTATAGAACTCCTATAAAGTGTTTCCTACACTCAGGATGCAGAACTCCTGTAAACTGCCTCTCACTACTTCCAATGTACAGAAATCCTGTAAGCTACTTCTCTTTTACTCAGACAACTGAAAACCCGCATAGTGCGTAAGACTACTCCCATGCTATAGAACTCTTATAAAGTGTTTCCTACACTCAGGTGGCTGAACTCCTGTAAACTGCCTCTCACTACTTCCAATGTACAGAAATCCTGTAAGCTGCTTCTCTTTTACTCAGACTACTGAAAACCCGCATTGTGCGTAAAACTACTCCCATGCTACAGAACTCCCGTAAAGTATTTCCCACACTCAGGATGCAGAACTCCTGTACACTGCCTCTCACTACTTCCAATGTACAGAAATCCTGCAAGCTGCTTCTCTTTTACTCAGACTACTGAAAACCCGCACAGTGCGTAAGACTACTCCCATGCTACAGAATTCCCGTAAAGTGTTTCCTACACTCAGGATGCAGAACTCCTTTAAACTGCCTCTCACTACTTCCAATGTACAGAAATCCTGTAAGCTGCTTCTCTTTTACTCAGACTACTGAAAACCCGCATAATGCGTAAAACTACTCCCATGCTACAGAACTCCCGTAAAGTGTTTCCTACACTCAGGATGCAGAACTCCTGTAAACTGCCTCTCACTACTTCCAATGTACTGAAATCCTGTAAGCTGCTTCTCTTTTACTCAGACTACTGAAAACACATATAGTGCGTAAGACTAATCCCATGCTATAGAACTCCTGTACAGTGTTTCCTACACTCAGGATGCAGAACTCCTGTAAACTGCCTCTCACTACTTCCAATGTACAGAAATCCTGTAAGCTACTTCTCTTTTACTCAGACAACTGAAAACCCGCATAGTGCGTAAGACTACTCCCATGCTCCAGAACTCCTGTACAGTGTTTCCTACACTCAGGAGGCAGAACTCCTGTAAACTCCCTTTCACTACTTCCAATGTACAGAAATCCTGTAAGCTGCTTCTCTTTTACTCAGACTACTGAAAACCCGCATAGTGCGTAAGACTACTCCCATGCTACAGAACTCCGGAAAAGTGTTTCCTACACTGGATGCAGAACTCCTGTAAACTGCCTCTCCGTACTTCCAATGTACAGAAATCCTGTAAGCTGCTTCTCTTTTACTCAGACTACTGAATACCCGCATAAAGAGTAAGAATTCTCCCATGCTACAGAACTCCCGAAAAGTGTTTCCTACACTCAAGATGCAGAACTCCTGTAAACTGCCTCTCACTACTTCCAGTGTACAGAAATCCTGTAAGCTGCTTCTCTTTTACTCAGACTACTGAAACCCCGCATAGTGCGTAAGACTACTCCCATGCTACAGAACTCCCGTAAAGTGTTTCCTACACTCAGGATGCAGGACTCCTTTAAACTGCCTCTCCCTACTTCCAATGTACAGAAATCCTGTAAGCTGTTTCTCTTTTACTCAGACTACTGAAAACCCGCATAGTGCGTAAGACTACTCAAATGTCCAGAACTCCGGTACAGTGTTTCCTACCCTCAGGATGAAGGACTCCTTTAAACCGCCTCTCACTACTTCCAATGTACAGAAATCCTGTAAGCTGCTTCTCTTTTACTCAGACTACTGAAAACCCGCATAGTGCGTAAGACTACTCCCATGCTACAGAACTCCCGTAAAGTGTTTCCTACACTCAGGATGCAGGACTCCTTTAAACTGCCTCTCCCTACTTCCAATGTACAGAAATCCTGTAAGCTGCTTCTCTTTTACTCAGAATAGTGAAATCCCGCATAAACAGTAAGAATTCTCCCATGCTACAGAACTCCCGAAAAGTGTTTCCTACACTCAGGATGCAGGACTCCTGTAAACACCCTCTCACTATTTCCAATGTACAGTAATCCTGTAAGCTGCTTCTCTTTTACTCAGACTACTGAAAACCCGCAAGTGCGTAAGACTACTCCCATGCTACAGAACTCCGGAAAAGTGTTTCCTACACTGGATGCAGAACTCCTGTAAACTGCCTGTCCCTACTTCCAATGTACAGAAATCCTGTAAGCTGCTTCTCTTTTACTCAGACAACTGAAAACCCGCGTAGTGCGTAAGACTACTCCCATGCTCCAGAACTCCTGTACAGTGTTTCCTACTCTCAGGAGGCAGAACTCCTGTAAACTGCCTCTCACTACTTCCAATGTACAGAAATCCTGTAAGCTGCTTCTCTTTTACTCAGAATACTGAAAACCCGCATAGTGCGTAAGACTAATCCCATGCTATAGAACTTCCGTAAAGTGTTTCCTACTCTCAGGATGCAGGACTCCTTTAAACTGCCTCTCCCTACTTCCAATGTACAGAAATCCTGTAAGCTGCTTCTCTTTTACTCAGAATACTGAAAACCCGCATAGTGCGTAAGACTACTCCAATGTCCAGAATTCCGGTACAGTGTTTCCTACACTCAGGATGCAGAACTCCTGTAAACTGCCTCTCACTACTTCCAATGTACAGAAATCCTGTAAGCTGCTTCTCTTTTACTCAGACTACTGAAAACCCGCATAGTGCGTAAGACTACTCCCATGCTACAGAACTCCCGTAAAGTGTTTCCAACACTCAGGATGCAGAACTCCTTTAAACTGCCTCTCACTACTTCCAATGTACAGAAATCCTGTAAGCTGCTTCTCTTTTACTCAGACTACTGAAAACCCGCATAGTGCGTAAGACTACTCCCATGCTACAGAACTCCCGTAAAGTGTTTCCTACACTCAGGATGCAGAACTCCTGTAAACTGCCTCTCCGTACTTCCAATGTACAGAAATCCTGTAAGCTGCTTCTCTTTTACTCAGACTACTGAAAACCCGCATAGTGCGTAAGACTACTCCCATGCTACAGAACTCCCGTAAAGTGTTTCCTACACTCAGGATGCAGAACTCCTGTAAACTGCCTCTCACTACTTCCAATGTACAGAAATCCTGTAAGCTGCTTCTCTTTTACTCAGACTACTGAAAACCCGCATAGTGCGTAAGACTACTCCCATGCTACAGAACTCCCGTAAAGTGTTTCATACACTGGATGCAGAACCCCTGTAAACTGCCTGTCACTAATTCCAATGTACAGAAATCCTGTAAGCTGCTTCTCTTTTACTCAGACAACTGAAAACCCGCATAGTGCGTAAGACTACCCCTATGCTACAGAACTCCCATAAAGTGTTTCCTACACTAGATGCAGAACTCCTGTAAACTGCCTGTCACTACTTCCAATGTACAGAAATCCTGTAAGCTGCTTCTCTTTTACTCAGACTACTGAAAACCCGCATAAAGAGTAAGAATTCTCCCATGCTACAGAACTCCCGAAAAGTGTTTCCTACACTCAAGATGCAGAACTCCTGTAAACTGCCTCTCACTACTTCCAATGTACAGAAATCCTGTAAGCTCTTTCTGTTTTACTCAGACTACTGAAAACCCGCACAGTGCGTAAGACAACTCCCATGATACAGAACTCCCGTAAAGTGTTTCCTACCCTCAGGATGCAGGACTCCTTTAAACTGCCTTTCCCTACTTCCAATGTACAGAAATCCTGTAAGCCGCTTCTCTTTTACTCAGAATACTGAAATCCCGCATAAACAGTAAGAATTCTCCCATGCTACAGAACTCCCGAAAAGTGTTTCCTACACTCAGGATGCATAACTCCTGTAAACTCCCTCTCACTACTTCCAATGTACAGAAATCCTGTAAGCTGCTTCTCTTTTACTCAGACTACTGAAAACACGCATCGTGCGTAAGACTTCTCCCATGCTACAGACTCCGGTAAAGTGTTTCCTACACTCAGGAGGCAGAACTCCTGCAAACTGCCGCTCACTACTTCCAATGTACAGAAATCCTGTAAGCTGCTTCTCTTTTACTCAGACTACTGAAAACCCGCATTGTGCGCAAGACTACTCCCATGCTACAGAACTCCCGTAAAGTATTTCCCACACTCAGGATGCAGAACTCCTGTAAACTGCCTCTCACTACTTCCAATGTACAGAAATCCTGTAAGCTGCTTCTCTTTTACTCAGACTACTGAAAACCCGCACAGTGCGTAAGACTACTCCCATGATACAGAACTCCCGTAAAGTGTTTCCTACCCTCAGGATGCAGGACTCCTTTAAACTGCCTCTCCCTACTTCCAATGTACAGAAATCCTGTAAGCTGCTTCTCTTTTACTCAGAATACTGAAATCCCGCATATACAGTAAGAATTCACCCATGCTACAGAACTCCCGTAAAGTGTTTCCTATACTCAGGATGCATAACTCCTGTAAACTCCCTCTCACTACTTCCAATGTACAGAAATCCTGTAAGCTACTTCTCTTATACTCAGACAACTGAAAACCCGCATAGTGCGTAAGACTACTCTCATGCTCCAGAACCCCTGTACAGTGTTTCTTACAGAGATTGCAGAACTCCTGTAAACTACCTCTCGCTAATTCCAATGTACTGAAATCCTGTAAGCTGCTTCTCTTTTACTCAGACTACTGAAAACCCGCATAGTGCGTAAGACTAATCCCATGCTATAGAACTCTTATAAAGTGTTTCCTACACTCAGGATGCAGAACTCCTGTAAACTGCCTGTCACTACTTCCAATGTACAGAAATCCTGTAAGCTACTTCTCTTTTACTCAGACAACTGAAAACCCGCATAGTGCGTAAGACTACTCCCATGCTCCAGAACTCCCGTAAATTGTTTCCTACACTCAGGATGCAGAACTCCTTTAAACTGCCTCTCACTACTTCCAATGTACAGAAATCCTGTAAGCTGCTTCTCTTTTACTCAGAATACTGAAAACCCAAATAGTGCGTAAGACTACTCCCATGCTACAGAACTCCCGTAAAGTGTTTCCTACACTCAGGATGCAGAACTCCTGTAAACTGCCTCTCCGTACTTCCAATGTACAGAAATCCTGTAAGCTGCTTCTCTTTTACTCAGACTACTGAAAACCCGCATAGTGCGTAAGACTACTCCCATGCTACAGAACTCCCGTAAAGTGTTTCCTACTCTCAGGATGCAGAACTCCTGTAAACTGCCTCTCACTACTTCCAATGTACAGAAATCCTGTAAGTTACTTCTCTTTTACTCAGACTACTGAAAACCCGCATAGTGCGTAAGACTACTCCCATGCTAGAGAACTCCTGTACAGTGTTTCCTACACTCAGGATGCAGAACTCCTGTAAACTGCCTCTCACTACTTCCATTGTACAGAAATCCTGTAAGCTGCTTCTCTTTTACTCAGACTACTGAAAACCCGCATAGTGCGTAAGACTACTCCCATGCTACAGAACTCCCGTAAAGTGTTTCCTACACTCAGGATGCAGAACTCCTGTAAACTGCCTCTCACTACTTCCAATGTACAGAAATCCTGTAAGCTGCTTCTCTTTTACTCAGACTACTGAAAACCCGCATAGTGCGTAAGACTACTCCCATGCTACAGAACTCCCGTAAAGTGTTTCCTACACTCAGGATGCAGAACTCCTGTAAACTGCCTCTCACTACTTCCAATGTACAGAAATCCTGTAAGCTGCTTCTCTTTTACTCAGAATACTAAAAACCCGCATAGTGCGTAAGACTACTCTCATGCTCCAGAACTCCTGTACAGTGTTTCCTACACTCAGGATGCAGAACTCCTGTAAACTGCCTCTCGCTACTTCCAATGTACTGAAATCCTGTAAGCTGCTTCTCTTTTACTCAAACTACTGAAAACCCGCATTGTGCGTAAGACTACTCCCATGCTACAGAACTCCCGTAAAGTGTTTCCTACACTTGATGCAGAACTCCTGTAAACTGCCTGTCACTACTTCCAATGTACAGAAATCCTGTAAGCTGCTTCTCTTTTACTCAGACTACTGAAAACCCGCATAAAGAGTAAGAATTCTCCCATGCTACAGAACTCCCGAAAAGTGTTTCCTACACTCAAGATGCAGAACTCCTGTAAACTGCCTCTCACTACTTCCAATGTACAGAAATCCTGTAAGCTGCTTCTCTTTTACTCAGACTACTGAAACCCCGCATAGTGCGTAAGACTACTCCCATGCTATAGAACTCCCGTAAAGTGTTTCCTACCCTCAGGATGAAGGACTCCTTTAAACTGCCTCTCCCTACTCCCAATGTACAGAAATCCTGTAAGCTACTTCTCTTTTACTCAGACTACTGAAAACCCGCATAGTGCGTAAGACTACTCTCATGCTCCAGAAATCCTGTACAGTGTTTCCTACACTAGATGCAGAACTCCTGTAAACTGCCTGTCACTACTTCCAATGTACACAAATCCTGTAAGCTGCTTCTCTTTTACTCAGACAACTGAAAACCCGCACAGTGCGTAAGACTACTCCCATTATACAGAACTCCCGTAAAGTGTTTCCTACCCTCTGGATGCAGGACTCTTTAAACTGCCTCTCCCTACTTCCAATGTACAGAAATCCTGTAAGCTGCTTCTCTTTTACTCAGAATACTGAAATCCCGCATAAACAGTAAGAATTCTCCCATGCTACAGAACTCCCGAAAAGTGTTTCCTACACTCAGGAAGCATAACTCCTGTAAACTCCTTCTCACTACTTCCAATGTGCACAAATCCTGTAAGCTGCTTCTCTTTTACTCAGACTACTGAAAACCCGCATAGTGCGTAAGACTACTCCCATGCTACAGAACTCCCGTAAAGTGTTTCCTACACTCAGGATGCAGAACTCCTGTACACTGCCTCTCACTAATTCCAATGTACAGAAATCCTGTAAGCTGCTTCTCTTTTACTCAGACTACTGAAAACCCGCATAGTGCGTAAGACTACTCCCATGCTACAGAACTCCCGTAAAGTGTTTCCTACACTCAGGATGCAGAACTCCTGTAAACTGCCTCTCACTACTTCCAATGTACAGAAATCCTGTAAGCTGTTTCTCTTTTACTCAGACTACTGAAAACCCGCATAATGTGTAAGGCTACTCCCATGCTACAGAACTCCGGTAAAGTGTTTCCTACACTGGATGCAGAACTCCTGTAAACTGCCTGTCAGTACTTCCAATGTACAGAAATCCTGTAAGCTGTTTCTCTTTTACTCAGACTACTGAAAACCCGCATAGTGCGTAAGACTACTCCCATGCTACAGAACTCCCGTAAAGTGTTTCCTACACTCAGGATGCATAACTCCTGTAAACTGCCTCTCCGTACTTCCAATGTACAGAAATCCTGTAAGCTGCTTCTCTTTTACTCAGACTACTGAAAACCCCCGTAGTGCGTAAGACTACTCCCATGCTATAGAACTCCCGTAAAGTGTTTCCTACACTCAGGATGCAGAACTCCTGTAAACTGCCTCTCACTACTTCCATTGTACAGAAATCCTGTAAGCTACTTCTGTTTTACTCAGACTACTGAAAACCCGCATAGTGCGTAAGACTACTCCCATGCTCCAGAACTCCTGTACAGTGTTTCCTACACTCAGGATGCAGAACTCCTGTAAACTGCCTCTCACTACTTCCAATGTACAGAAATCCTGCAAGCTGCTTCTCTTTTACTCAGACTACTGAAAACCCGCACAGTGCGTAAGACTACTCCCATGATACAGAACTCCCGTAAAGTGTTTCCTACCCTCAGGATGCAGGACTCCTTTAAACTGCCTCTCCCTACTTCCAATGTACAGAAATCCTGTAAGCTACTTCTCTTTTACTCAGACTACTGAAAACCCGCATAGTGCGTAAGACTAATCCCATGCTATAGAACTTCCGTAAAGTGTTTCCTACACTCAGGATGCAGAACTCCTGTAAACTCCCTCACACTACTTCCAATGTACAGAAATCCTGTAAGCTGCTTCTCTTTTACTCAGACTACTGAAAACCCGCACAGTGCGTAAGACTACTCCCATGATACAGAACTCCCGTAAAGTGTTTCCTACCCTCAGGATGCAGGACTCCTTTGAACTGCCTCTCCCTACTTCCAATGTACAGAAATCCTGTAAGCTACTTCTCTTTTACTCAGACTACTGAAAACCCGCATAGTGCGTAAGACTAATCCCATGCTATAGAACTTCCGTAAAGTGTTTCCTACACTCAGGATGCAGAACTCCTGTAAACTCCCTCACACTACTTCCAATGTACAGAAATCCTGTAAGCTGCTTCTCTTTTACTCAGACTACTGAAAACCCGCATAGTGCGTAAGACTACTCCCATGCTACAGAACTCCCGTAAAGTGTTTCCTACGCTCAGGATGCAGAACTCCTGTAAACCGCCTCTCACTACTTCCAATGTACAGAAATCCTGTAAGCTGCTTCTATTTTACTCAGACTACTGAAAACCCGCACAGTGCGTAAGACTACTCCCATGATACAGAACTCCCGTAAAGTGTTTCCTACCCTCAGGATGCAGGACTCCTTTAAACTGCCTCCCCCTACTTCCAATGTACAGAAATCCTGTAAGCTGCTTCTCTTTTACTCAGACTACTGAAAACCCGCATAAACAGTAAGAATTCTCCCATGCTACAGAACTCCCGAAAAGTGTTTCCTACACTCAGGATGCATAACTCCTGTAAACTCCCTCTCACTACTTCCAATGTACAGAAATCCTGTAAGCTGCTTCTCTTTTACTCAGACTACTGAAAACCCGCATAGTGCGTAAGACTACTCCCATGCTACAGAACTCCCGTAAAGTGTTTCCTACACTCAGGATGCAGAACTCCTGTACACTGCCTCTCACTACTTCCAATGTACAGAAATCCTGTAAGCTGCTTCTCTTTTACTCAGACTACTGAAAACCCACAGAGTGCGTAAGACTACTCCCATGCTACAGAATTCCCGTAAAGTGTTTCCAACACTCAGGATGCAGAACTCCTGTAAACTGCTTCTCACTACTTCCAATGTACAGAAATCCTATAAGCTACTTCTCTTTTACTCAGACTACTGAAAACCCGCATAGTGCGTAAGACTACTGTCATGCTCCAGAACTCCTGTACAGTGTTTCCTACCCTCAGGATGCAGAACTCCTGTAAACTGCCTCTCGCTACTTCCAATGTACTGAAATCCTGTAAGCTGCTTCTCTTTTACTCAGACTACTGAAAACCCGCATAGTGCGTAAGACTAATCCCATGCTATAGAACTCCTATAAAGTGTTTCCTACACTCAGGATGCAGAACTCCTGTAAACTACCTCTCACTACTTCCAATGTACAGAAATCCTGTAAGCTGCTTCTCTTTTACTCTGACTACTGAAAACCCGCATTGTGCGCAAGACTACTCCCATGCTACAGAACTCCAGTAAAGTATTTCCCACACTCAGGATGCAGAACTCCTGTACACTGCCTCTCACTACTTCCAATGTACAGAAATCCTGCAAGCTGCTTCTCTTTTACTCAGACTACTGAAACCCCGCATAGTGCGTAAGACTACTCCCATGCTACAGAACTCCCGTAAAGTGTTTCCTACACTGGATGCAGAACTCCTTTAAACTTCCTGTCACTACTTCCAATGTACAGAAATCCTGTAAGCTGCTTCTCTTTTACTTAGACTACTGAAAACCCGCATAGTGCGTAAGACTACTCCCATGCTACAGAATTCCCATAAAATGTTTCCAACACTCAGGATGCAGAACTCCTGTAAACTGCCTCTCACTAATTCCAATGTACAGAAATCCTGTAAGCTGCTTCTGTTTTACTCAGACTACTGAAAACCCGCACAGTGCGTAAGACTACTCCCATGATACAGAACTCCCGTAAAGTGTTTCCTACCCTCAGGATGCAGGACTCCTTTAAACTGCCTCTCCCTACTTCCAATGTACAGAAATCCTGTAAGCTGCTTCTCTTTTACTCAGAATACTGAAATCCCGCATAAACAGTAAGAATTCTCCCATGCTACAGAACTCCCGAAAAGTGTTTTCAACACTCAGGATGCATAACCCCTGTAAACTCCCTCTCACTACTTCCAATGTACAGAAATCCTGTAAGCTGCTTCTCTTTTACTCAGACTACTGAAAACCCGCATAGTGCGTAAGACTACTCCCATGCTACAGAACTCCCGTAAAGTGTTTCCTACACTCAGGATGCAGAACTCCTGTAAACTGCCTCTCACTAATTCCAATGTACAGAAATCCTGTAAGCTGCTTCTGTTTTACTCAGACTACTGAAAACCCGCACAGTGCGTAAGACTACTCCCATGCTACAGAACACCCGTAAAGTGTTTCCTAACCTCAGGATGCAGGACTCCTTTAAACTGCCTCTCCCTACTTCCAATGTACAGAAATCCTGTAAGCTGCTTCTCTTTTACTCAGAATACTGAAATCCCGCATAAACAGTAAGAATTCTCCCATGCTACAGAACTCCCGAAAAGTGTTTCCAACACTCAGGATGCATAACCCCTGTAAACTCCCTCTCACTACTTCCAATGTACAGAAATCCTGTAAGCTGCTTCTCTTTTACTCAGACTACTGAAAACCCGCATAGTGCGTAAGACTACTCCCATGCTACAGAACTCCCGTAAAGTGTTTCCTACACTCAGGATGCAGAACTCCTTTAAACTGCCTCTCACTACTTCCAATGTACAGAAATCCTGTAAGCTGCTTCTCTTTTACTCAGACTACTGAAAACCCGCGTAGTGCGTAAGACTACTCCCATGCTACAGAACTCCCGTAAAGTGTTTCCTACACTCAGGATGCAGAACTCCTGTACACTGCCTCTCACTACTTCCAATGTACAGAAATCCTGTAAGCTGCTTCTCTTTTACTCAGACTACTGAAAACCCGCATAGTGCGTAAGACTACTCCCATGCTACAGAACTCCCGTAAAGTGTTTCCTACACTCAGGATGCAGAACTCCTGTAAACTGCCTCTCCGTACTTCCAATGTACAGAAATCCTGTAAGCTGCTTCTCTTTTACTCAGACTACTGAAAACCCGCATAGTGCGTAAGACTAATCCCATGCTATAGAACTCCTGTAAAGTGTATCCTACACTCAGGATGCAGAACTCCTGTAAACTGCCTCTCACTACTTCCAATGTACAGAAATCCTGTAAGCTACTTCTCTTTTACTCAGACTACTGAAAACCCACATAGTATGTAAGACTACTCCCATGCTACAGAACTCCTGTACAGTGTTTCCTACGCTCAGGATGCAGAACTCCTGTAAACCGCCTCTCACTACTTCCAATGTACAGAAATCCTGTAAGCTGCTTCTATTTTACTCAGACTACTGAAAACCCGCACAGTGCGTAAGACTACTCCCATGATACAGAACTCCCGTAAAGTGTTTCCTACCCTCAGGATGCAGGACTCCTTTAAACTGCCTCCCCCTACTTCCAATGTACAGAAATCCTGTAAGCTGCTTCTCTTTTACTCAGACTACTGAAAACCCGCATAAACAGTAAGAATTCTCCCATGCTACAGAACTCCCGAAAAGTGTTTCCTACACTCAGGATGCATAACTCCTGTAAACTCCCTCTCACTACTTCCAATGTACAGAAATCCTGTAAGCTGCTTCTCTTTTACTCAGACTACTGAAAACCCGCATAGTGCGTAAGACTACTCCCATGCTACAGAACTCCCGTAAAGTGTTTCCTACACTCAGGATGCAGAACTCCTGTACACTGCCTCTCACTACTTCCAATGTACAGAAATCCTGTAAGCTGCTTCTCTTTTACTCAGACTACTGAAAACCCACAGAGTGCGTAAGACTACTCCCATGCTACAGAATTCCCGTAAAGTGTTTCCAACACTCAGGATGCAGAACTCCTGTAAACTGCTTCTCACTACTTCCAATGTACAGAAATCCTATAAGCTACTTCTCTTTTACTCAGACTACTGAAAACCCGCATAGTGCGTAAGACTACTGTCATGCTCCAGAACTCCTGTACAGTGTTTCCTACCCTCAGGATGCAGAACTCCTGTAAACTGCCTCTCGCTACTTCCAATGTACTGAAATCCTGTAAGCTGCTTCTCTTTTACTCAGACTACTGAAAACCCGCATAGTGCGTAAGACTAATCCCATGCTATAGAACTCCTATAAAGTGTTTCCTACACTCAGGATGCAGAACTCCTGTAAACTACCTCTCACTACTTCCAATGTACAGAAATCCTGTAAGCTGCTTCTCTTTTACTCTGACTACTGAAAACCCGCATTGTGCGCAAGACTACTCCCATGCTACAGAACTCCAGTAAAGTATTTCCCACACTCAGGATGCAGAACTCCTGTACACTGCCTCTCACTACTTCCAATGTACAGAAATCCTGCAAGCTGCTTCTCTTTTACTCAGACTACTGAAACCCCGCATAGTGCGTAAGACTACTCCCATGCTACAGAACTCCCGTAAAGTGTTTCCTACACTGGATGCAGAACTCCTTTAAACTTCCTGTCACTACTTCCAATGTACAGAAATCCTGTAAGCTGCTTCTCTTTTACTTAGACTACTGAAAACCCGCATAGTGCGTAAGACTACTCCCATGCTACAGAATTCCCATAAAATGTTTCCAACACTCAGGATGCAGAACTCCTGTAAACTGCCTCTCACTAATTCCAATGTACAGAAATCCTGTAAGCTGCTTCTGTTTTACTCAGACTACTGAAAACCCGCACAGTGCGTAAGACTACTCCCATGATACAGAACTCCCGTAAAGTGTTTCCTACCCTCAGGATGCAGGACTCCTTTAAACTGCCTCTCCCTACTTCCAATGTACAGAAATCCTGTAAGCTGCTTCTCTTTTACTCAGAATACTGAAATCCCGCATAAACAGTAAGAATTCTCCCATGCTACAGAACTCCCGAAAAGTGTTTTCAACACTCAGGATGCATAACCCCTGTAAACTCCCTCTCACTACTTCCAATGTACAGAAATCCTGTAAGCTGCTTCTCTTTTACTCAGACTACTGAAAACCCGCATAGTGCGTAAGACTACTCCCATGCTACAGAACTCCCGTAAAGTGTTTCCTACACTCAGGATGCAGAACTCCTGTAAACTGCCTCTCACTAATTCCAATGTACAGAAATCCTGTAAGCTGCTTCTGTTTTACTCAGACTACTGAAAACCCGCACAGTGCGTAAGACTACTCCCATGCTACAGAACACCCGTAAAGTGTTTCCTAACCTCAGGATGCAGGACTCCTTTAAACTGCCTCTCCCTACTTCCAATGTACAGAAATCCTGTAAGCTGCTTCTCTTTTACTCAGACTACTGAAATCCCGCATAAACAGTAAGAATTCTCCCATGCTACAGAACTCCCGAAAAGTGTTTCCAACACTCAGGATGCATAACCCCTGTAAACTCCCTCTCACTACTTCCAATGTACAGAAATCCTGTAAGCTGCTTCTCTTTTACTCAGACTACTGAAAACCCGCATAGTGCGTAAGACTACTCCCATGCTACAGAACTCCCGTAAAGTGTTTCCTACACTCAGGATGCAGAACTCCTTTAAACTGCCTCTCACTACTTCCAATGTACAGAAATCCTGTAAGCTGCTTCTCTTTTACTCAGACTACTGAAAACCCGCGTAGTGCGTAAGACTACTCCCATGCTACAGAACTCCCGTAAAGTGTTTCCTACACTCAGGATGCAGAACTCCTGTACACTGCCTCTCACTACTTCCAATGTACAGAAATCCTGTAAGCTGCTTCTCTTTTACTCAGACTACTGAAAACCCGCATAGTGCGTAAGACTACTCCCATGCTACAGAACTCCCGTAAAGTGTTTCCTACACTCAGGATGCAGAACTCCTGTAAACTGCCTCTCCGTACTTCCAATGTACAGAAATCCTGTAAGCTGCTTCTCTTTTACTCAGACTACTGAAAACCCGCATAGTGCGTAAGACTAATCCCATGCTATAGAACTCCTGTAAAGTGTATCCTACACTCAGGATGCAGAACTCCTGTAAACTGCCTCTCACTACTTCCAATGTACAGAAATCCTGTAAGCTACTTCTCTTTTACTCAGACTACTGAAAACCCACATAGTATGTAAGACTACTCCCATGCTACAGAACTCCTGTACAGTGTTTCCTACACTCAGGATGCAGAACTCCTGTAAACTGCCTGTCACTACTTCCAATGTACAGAAATCCTGTAAGCTGCTTCTCTTTTACTCAGACTAATGAAAACCCGCATAGTGCGTAAGACTACTCCCATGCTACAGAACTCCCGTAAAGTGTTTCCTACACTCAGGATGCAGAACTCCTTTAAACTGCCTCTCACTACTTCCAATGTACAGAAATCCTGTAAGCTGCTTCTCTTTTACTCAGACTACTGAAAACCCGCATAATGCGTAAGACTACTCCCATGCTACAGAACTCCCGTAAAGTGTTTCCTACACTCAGGATGCAGAACTCCTTTAAACTGCCTCTCACTACTTCCAATGTACAGAAATCCTGTAAGCTGCTTCTCTTTTACTCAGACTACTGAAAACCCGCATAGTGCGTAAGACTACTCCCATGCTACAGAACTCCCGTAAAGTGTTTCCTACACTCAGGATGCAGAACTCCTGTAAACTGCCTCTCACTACTTCCAATGTACAGAAATCCTGTAAGCTGCTTCTCTTTTACTCAGACTACTGAAAACCCGCATAGTGCGTAAGACTACTCCCATGCTCCAGAACTCCTATACAGTGTTTCCTACACTCAGGATGCAGAACTCCTGTAAACTGCCTGTCACTACTTCCAATGTACAGAAATCCTGTAAGCTGCTTCTCTTTTACTCAGACTACTGAAAACCCGCATAGTGCGTAAGACTACTCCCATGCTACAGAACTCCCGTAAAGTGTTTCCTACACTCAGGATGCAGAACTCCTTTAAACTGCCTCTCACTACTTCCAATGTACAGAAATCCTGTAAGCTGCTTCTCTTTTACTCAGACTACTGAAAACCCGCAAAATGCGTAAGACTACTCCCATGCTACAGAACTCCCGTAAAGTGTTTCCTACACTCAGGATGCAGAACTCCTTTAAACTGCCTCTCACTACTTCCAATGTACAGAAATCCTGTAAGCTGCTTCTCTTTTACTCAGACTACTGAAAACCCGCATGGTGCGTAAGACTACTCCCATGCTACAGAACTCACGTAAAGTGTTTCCTACACTCAGGATGCAGAACTCCTGTAAACTGCCTCTCACTACTTCCAATGTACAGAAATCCTGTAAGCTGCTTCTCTTTTACTCAGAATACTAAAAGCCCGCATAGTGCGTAAGACTACTCTCATGCTCCAGAACTCCTGTACAGTGTTTCCTACACTCAGGATGCAGAACTCCTGTAAACTGCCTGTCACTACTTCCAATGTACAGAAATCCTGTAAGCTGCTTCTCTTTTACTCAGACTACTGAAAACCCGCATAGTGCGTAAGACTACTCCCATGCTACAGAACTCCCGTAAAGTGTTTCCTACACTCAGGATGCAGAACTCCTTTAAACTGCCTCTCACTACTTCCAATGTACAGAAATCCTGTAAGCTGCTTCTCTTTTACTCAGACTACTGAGAACCCGCATAATGCGTAAGACTACTCCCATGCTACAGAACTCCCGTAAAGTGTTTCCTACACTCAGGATGCAGAACTCCTTTAAACTGCCTCTCCCTACTTCCAATGTACAGAAATCCTGTAAGCTGCTTCTCTTTTACTCAGACTACTGAAAACCCGCATAATGCGTAAGACTACTCCCATGCTACAGAACTCCCGAAAAGTGTTTTCAACACTCAGGATGCATAACCCCTGTAAACTCCCTCTCACTACTTCCAATGTACAGAAATCCTGTAAGCTGCTTCTCTTTTACTCAGACTACTGAAAACCCGCATAGTGCGTAAGACTACTCCCATGCTACAGAACTCCCGTAAAGTGTTTCCTACACTCAGGATGCAGAACTCCTGTAAACTGCCTCTCACTAATTCCAATGTACAGAAATCCTGTAAGCTGCTTCTGTTTTACTCAGACTACTGAAAACCCGCACAGTGCGTAAGACTACTCCCATGATACAGAACTCCCGTAAAGTGTTTCCTACCCTCAGGATGCAGGACTCCTTTAAACTGCCTCTCCCTACTTCCAATGTACAGAAATCCTGTAAGCTGCTTCTCTTTTACTCAGAATACTGAAATCCCGCATAAACAGTAAGAATTCTCCCATGCTACAGAACTCCCGAAAAGTGTTTCCAACACTCAGGATGCATAACCCCTGTAAACTCCCTCTCACTACTTCCAATGTACAGAAATCCTGTAAGCTGCTTCTCTTTTACTCAGACTACTGAAAACCCGCATAGTGCGTAAGACTACTCCCATGCTACAGAACTCCCGTAAAGTGTTTCCTACACTCAGGATGCAGAACTCCTGTACACTGCCTCTCACTACTTCCAATGTACAGAAATCCTGTAAGCTGCTTCTCTTTTACTCAGACTACTGAAAACCCGCATAGTGCGTAAGACTACTCCCATGCTACAGAACTCCCGTAAAGTGTTTCCTACACTCAGGATGCAGAACTCCTGTAAACTGCCTCTCCGTACTTCCAATGTACAGAAATCCTGTAAGCTGCTTCTCTTTTACTCAGACTACTGAAAACCCGCATAGTGCGTAAGACTAATCCCATGCTATAGAACTCCTGTAAAGTGTATCCTACACTCAGGATGCAGAACTCCTGTAAACTGCCTCTCACTACTTCCAATGTACAGAAATCCTGTAAGCTACTTCTCTTTTACTCAGACTACTGAAAACCCACATAGTATGTAAGACTACTCCCATGCTACAGAACTCCTGTACAGTGTTTCCTACACTCAGGATGCAGAACTCCTGTAAACTGCCTGTCACTACTTCCAATGTACAGAAATCCTGTAAGCTGCTTCTCTTTTACTCAGACTAATGAAAACCCGCATAGTGCGTAAGACTACTCCCATGCTACAGAACTCCCGTAAAGTGTTTCCTACACTCAGGATGCAGAACTCCTTTAAACTGCCTCTCACTACTTCCAATGTACAGAAATCCTGTAAGCTGCTTCTCTTTTACTCAGACTACTGAAAACCCGCATAATGCGTAAGACTACTCCCATGCTACAGAACTCCCGTAAAGTGTTTCCTACACTCAGGATGCAGAACTCCTTTAAACTGCCTCTCACTACTTCCAATGTACAGAAATCCTGTAAGCTGCTTCTCTTTTACTCAGACTACTGAAAACCCGCATAGTGCGTAAGACTACTCCCATGCTACAGAACTCCCGTAAAGTGTTTCCTACACTCAGGATGCAGAACTCCTGTAAACTGCCTCTCACTACTTCCAATGTACAGAAATCCTGTAAGCTGCTTCTCTTTTACTCAGACTACTGAAAACCCGCATAGTGCGTAAGACTACTCCCATGCTCCAGAACTCCTATACAGTGTTTCGTACACTCAGGATGCAGAACTCCTGTAAACTGCCTGTCACTACTTCCAATGTACAGAAATCCTGTAAGCTGCTTCTCTTTTACTCAGACTACTGAAAACCCGCATAGTGCGTAAGACTACTCCCATGCTACAGAACTCCCGTAAAGTGTTTCCTACACTCAGGATGCAGAACTCCTTTAAACTGCCTCTCACTACTTCCAATGTACAGAAATCCTGTAAGCTGCTTCTCTTTTACTCAGACTACTGAAAACCCGCAAAATGCGTAAGACTACTCCCATGCTACAGAACTCCCGTAAAGTGTTTCCTACACTCAGGATGCAGAACTCCTTTAAACTGCCTCTCACTACTTCCAATGTACAGAAATCCTGTAAGCTGCTTCTCTTTTACTCAGACTACTGAAAACCCGCATGGTGCGTAAGACTACTCCCATGCTACAGAACTCACGTAAAGTGTTTCCTACACTCAGGATGCAGAACTCCTGTAAACTGCCTCTCACTACTTCCAATGTACAGAAATCCTGTAAGCTGCTTCTCTTTTACTCAGAATACTAAAAGCCCGCATAGTGCGTAAGACTACTCTCATGCTCCAGAACTCCTGTACAGTGTTTCCTACACTCAGGATGCAGAACTCCTGTAAACTGCCTGTCACTACTTCCAATGTACAGAAATCCTGTAAGCTGCTTCTCTTTTACTCAGACTACTGAAAACCCGCATAGTGCGTAAGACTACTCCCATGCTACAGAACTCCCGTAAAGTGTTTCCTACACTCAGGATGCAGAACTCCTGTAAACTGCCTCTCACTACTTCCAATGTACAGAAATCCTGTAAGCTGCTTCTCTTTTACTCAGACTACTGAAAACCCGCATAGTGCGTAAGACTACTCCCATGCTACAGAACTCCCGTAAAGTGTTTCCTAAACTCAGGATGCAGAACTCTTGTAAACTGCCTCTCACTAATTCCAATGTACATAAATCCTGTAAGCTGCTTCTGTTTTACTCAGACTACTGAAAACCCGCACAGTGCGTAAGACTACTCCCATGATACAGAACTCCCGTAAAGTGTTTCCTACCCTCAGGATGCAGGACTCCTTTAAACTGCCTCTCCCTACTTCCAATGTACAGAAATCCTGTAAGCTGCTTCTCTTTTACTCAGAATACTGAAATCCCGCATAAACAGTAAGAATTCTCCCATGCTACAGAACTCCCGAAAAGTGTTTCCAACACTCAGGATGCATAACCCCTGTAAACTCCCTCTCACTACTTCCAATGTACAGAAATCCTGTAAGCTGCTTCTCTTTTACTCAGACTACTGAAAACCCGCATAGTGCGTAAGACTACTCCCATGCTACAGAACTCCCGTAAAGTGTTTCCTACACTCAGGATGCAGAACTCCTGTACACTGCCTCTCACTACTTCCAATGTACAGAAATCCTGTAAGCTGCTTCTCTTTTACTCAGACTACTGAAAACCCGCATAGTGCGTAAGACTACTCCCATGCTACAGAACTCCCGTAAAGTGTTTCCTACACTCAGGATGCAGAACTCCTGTACACTGCCTCTCACTACTTCCAATGTACAGAAATCCTGTAAGCTGCTTCTGTTTTACTCAGACTACTGAAAACCCGCATAGTGCGTAAGACTACTCCCATGCTACAGAACTCCCGTAAAGTGTTTCCTACACTCAGGATGCAGAACTCCTGTAAACTGCCTCTCCGTACTTCCAATGTACAGAAATCCTGTAAGCTGCTTCTCTTTTACTCAGACTACTGAAAACCCGCATAGTGCGTAAGACTAATCCCATGCTATAGAACTCCCGTAAAGTGTATCCTACACTCAGGATGCAGAACTCCTGTAAACTGCCTCTCACTAATTCCAATGTACAGAAATCCTGTAAGCTACTTCTCTTTTACTCAGACTACTGAAAACCCACATAGTATGTAAGACTACTCCCATGCTACAGAACTCCTGTACAGTGTTTCCTACACTCAGGATGCAGAACTCCTGTAAACTGCCTGTCACTACTTCCAATGTACAGAAATCCTGTAAGCTGCTTCTCTTTTACTCAGACTACTGAAAACCCGCATAGTGCGTAAGACTACTCCCATGCTACAGAACTCCCGTAAAGTGTTTCCTACACTCAGGATGCAGAACTCCTGTAAACTGCCTCTCACTACTTCCAATGTACAGAAATCCTGTAAGCTGCTTCTCTTTTACTCAGACTACTGAAAACCCGCATAATGCGTAAGACTACTCCCATGCTACAGAACTCCCGTAAAGTGTTTCCTACACTCAGGATGCAGAACTCCTTTAAACTGCCTCTCACTACTTCCAATGTACAGAAATCCTGTAAGCTGCTTCTCTTTTACTCAGACTACTGAAAACCCGCATAGTGCGTAAGACTACTCCCATGCTACAGAACTCCCGTAAAGTGTTTCCTACACTCAGGATGCAGAACTCCTGTAAACTGCCTCTCCCTACTTCCAATGTACAGAAATCCTGTAAGCTACTTCTCTTTTACTCAGACTACTGAAAACCCGCATAGTGCGTAAGACTACTCCCATGCTCCAGAACTCTTGTACAGTGTTTCCTACACTCAGGATGCAGAACTCCTGTAAACTGCCTGTCACTACTTCCAATGTACAGAAATCCTGTAAGCTGCTTCTCTTTTACTCAGACTACTGAAAACCCGCATAGTGCGTAAGACTACTCCCATGCTACAGAACTCCCGTAAAGTGTTTCCTACACTCAGGATGCAGAACTCCTTTAAACTGCCTCTCACTACTTCCAATGTACAGAAATCCTGTAAGCTGCTTCTCTTTTACTCAGACTACTGAAAACCCGCATAATGCGTAAGACTACTCCCATGCTACAGAACTCCCGTAAAGTGTTTCCTACACTCAGGATGCAGAACTCCTTTAAACTGCCTCTCACTACTTCCAATGTACAGAAATCCTGTAAGCTGCTTCTCTTTTACTCAGACTACTGAAAACCCGCATAGTGCGTAAGACTACTCCCATGCTACAGAACTCCCGTAAAGTGTTTCCTACACTCAGGATGCAGAACTCCTGTAAACTGCCTCTCACTACTTCCAATGTACAGAAATCCTGTAAGCTGCTTCTCTTTTACTCAGAATACTAAAAACCCGCATAGTGCGTAAGACTACTCTCATGCTCCAGAACTCCTGTACAGTGTTTCCTACACTCAGGATGCAGAACTCCTGTAAACTGCCTCTCGCTACTTCCAATGTACTGAAATCCTGTAAGCTGCTTCTCTTTTACTCAGACTACTGAAAACCCGCATTGTGCATAAGACTACTCCCATGCTACAGAACTCCCGTAAAGTGTTTCCTACACTCAGGATGCAGAACTCCTGTAAACTGCCTCTCACTACTTCCAATGTACAGAAATCCTGTAAGCTGCTTCTCTTTTACTCAGACTACTGAAAACCCGCATAGTGCGTAAGACTACTCCCATGCTACAGAACTCCCGTAAAGTGTTTCCTAAACTCAGGATGCAGAACTCCTGTAAACTGCCTCTCACTACTTCCAATGTACAGAAATCCTGTAAGCTGCTTCTCTTTTACTCAGACTACTGAAAACCCGCACAGTACGTAAGACTACTCCCATGATACAGAACTCCCGTAAAGTGTTTCCTACCCTCAGGATGCAGGACTCCTTTAAACTGCCTCTCCCTACTTCCAATGTACAGAAATCCTGTAAGCTGCTTCTCTTTTACTCAGAATACTGAAATCCCGCATAAACAGTAAGAATTCTCCCATGCAACAGAACTCCCGAAAAGTGTTTCCTACACTCAGGATGCATAACTCCTGTAAACTGCCTCTCACTACTTCCAATGTACAGAAATCCTGTAAGCTGCTTCTCTTTTACTCAGACTACTGAAAACCCGCATAATGCGTAAGACTACTCCCATGCTACAGAACTCCCATAAAGTGTTTCCTACACTCAGGATGCAGAACTCCTTTAAACTGCCTCTCACTACTTCCAATGTACAGAAATCCTGTAAGCTGCTTCTCTTTTACTCAGACTACTGAAAACCCGCATAGTGCGTAAGACTACTCCCATGCTACAGAACTCCCGTAAAGTGTTTCCTACACTCAGGATGCAGAACTCCTGTAAACTGCCTGTCACTACTTCCAATGTACAGAAATCCTGTAAGCTGCTTGTCTTTTACTCAGAATACTAAAAACCAGCATAGTGCGTAAGACTACTCTCATGCTCCAGAACTCCTGTATAGTGTTTCCTACACTCAGGATGCAGAACTCCTGTAAACTGCCTCTCGCTACTTCCAATGTACTGAAATCCTGTAAGCTGCTTCTCTTTTACTCAGACTACTGAAAACCCACATTGTGCGTAAGACTACTCCCATGCTACAGAACTCCCGTAAAGTGTTTCCTACACTCAGGATGCAGAACTCCTGTAAACTGCCTCTCACTACTTCCAATGTACAGAAATCCTGTAAGCTGCTTCTCTTTTACTCAGACTACTGAAAACCCGCATAGTGCGTAAGACTACTCCCATGCTACAGAACTCCCGTAAAGTGTTTCCTACACTCAGGATGCAGAACTCCTGTAAACTGCCTCTCACTACTTCCAATGTACAGAAATCCTGTAAGCTGCTTCTCTTTTACTCAGAATACTAAAAACCCGCATAGTGCGTAAGACTACTCTCATGCTCCAGAACTCCTGTACAGTGTTTCCTACACTCAGGATGCAGAACTCCTGTAAACTGCCTCTCGCTACTTCCAATGTACTGAAATCCTGTAAGCTGCTTCTCTTTTACTCAGACTACTGAAAACCCGCATTGTGCGTAAGACTACTCCCATGCTACAGAACTCCCGTAAAGTGTTTCCTACACTCAGGATGCAGAACTCCTGTAAACTGCCTCTCACTACTTCCAATGTACAGAAATCCTGTAAGCTGCTTCTCTTTTACTCAGACTACTGAAAACCCGCATAGTGCGTAAGACTACTCCCATGCTACAGAACTCCCGTAAAGTGTTTCCTAAACTCAGGATGCAGAACTCCTGTAAACTGCCTCTCACTACTTCCAATGTACAGAAATCCTGTAAGCTGCTTCTCTTTTACTCAGACTACTGAAAACCCGCACAGTACGTAAGACTACTCCCATGATACAGAACTCCCGTAAAGTGTTTCCTACCCTCAGGATGCAGGACTCCTTTAAACTGCCTCTCCCTACTTCCAATGTACAGAAATCCTGTAAGCTGCTTCTCTTTTACTCAGAATACTGAAATCCCGCATAAACAGTAAGAATTCTCCCATGCAACAGAACTCCCGAAAAGTGTTTCCTACACTCAGGATGCATAACTCCTGTAAACTGCCTCTCACTACTTCCAATGTACAGAAATCCTGTAAGCTGCTTCTCTTTTACTCAGACTACTGAAAACCCGCATAATGCGTAAGACTACTCCCATGCTACAGAACTCCCATAAAGTGTTTCCTACACTCAGGATGCAGAACTCCTTTAAACTGCCTCTCACTACTTCCAATGTACAGAAATCCTGTAAGCTGCTTCTCTTTTACTCAGACTACTGAAAACCCGCATAGTGCGTAAGACTACTCCCATGCTACAGAACTCCCGTAAAGTGTTTCCTACACTCAGGATGCAGAACTCCTGTAAACTGCCTGTCACTACTTCCAATGTACAGAAATCCTGTAAGCTGCTTGTCTTTTACTCAGAATACTAAAAACCAGCATAGTGCGTAAGACTACTCTCATGCTCCAGAACTCCTGTATAGTGTTTCCTACACTCAGGATGCAGAACTCCTGTAAACTGCCTCTCGCTACTTCCAATGTACTGAAATCCTGTAAGCTGCTTCTCTTTTACTCAGACTACTGAAAACCCACATTGTGCGTAAGACTACTCCCATGCTACAGAACTCCCGTAAAGTGTTTCCTACACTCAGGATGCAGAACTCCTGTAAACTGCCTCTCACTACTTCCAATGTACAGAAATCCTGTAAGCTGCTTCTCTTTTACTCAGACTACTGAAAACCCGCATAGTGCGTAAGACTACTCCCATGCTACAGAACTCCCGTAAAGTGTTTCCTACACTCAGGATGCAGAACTCCTGTAAACTGCCTCTCACTACTTCCAATGTACAGAAATCCTGTAAGCTGCTTCTCTTTTACTCAGACTACTGAAAACCCGCACAGTGCGTAAGACTACTCCCATGATACAGAACTCCCGTAAAGTGTTTCCTACCCTCAGGATGCAGGACTCCTTTAAACTGCCTCTCCCTACTTCCAATGTACAGAAATCCTGTAAGCTGCTTCTCTTTTACTCAGATTACTGAAATCCCGCATAAACAGTAAGAATTCTCCCATGCAACAGAACTCCCGAAAAGTGTTTCCTACACTCAGCATGCATAACTCCTGTAAACTCCCTCTCACTACTTCCAATGTACAGAAATCCTGTAAGCTGCTTCTCTTCTACTCAGACTACTGAAAACCCGCATAGTGCGTAAGACTACTCCCATGCTACAGAACTCCCGTAAAGTGTTTCCTACACTCAGGATGCAGAACTCCTGTACACTGCCTCTCACTACTTCCAATGTACAGAATTCCTGTAAGCTGCTTCTCTTTTACTCAGACTACTGAAAACCCGCATAGTGCGTAAGACTACTCCCATGCTACAGAACTCCCGTAAAGTGTTTCCTACACTCAGGATGCAGAACTCCTTTAAACTTCCTGTCACTACTTCCAATGTACAGAAATCCTGTAAGCTGCTTCTCTTTTACTTAGACTACTGAAAACCCGCATACTGCGTAAGACTACTCCCATGCTACAGAATTCCCGTAAAATGTTTCCTACACTCAGGATGCAGAACTCCTGTAAACTGCCTCTCACTACTTCCAATGTACAGAAATCCTGTAAGCTCTTTCTGTTTTACTCAGACTACTGAAAACCCGCACAGTGCATAAGACTACTCCCATGATACAGAACTCCCGTAAAGTGTTTCCTACCCTCAGGATGCAGGACTCCTGTAAACTGCCTCTCCCTACTTCCAATGTACAGAAATCCTGTAAGCTGCTTCTCTTTTACTCAGAATACTGAAATCCCGCATAAACAGTAAGAATTCTCCCATGCTACAGAACTCCCGAAAAGTGTTTCCTACACTCAGGATGCAGGACTCCTGTAAACTCCCTCTCACTACTTCCAATGTACAGAAATCCTGTAAGCTGCTTCTCTTTTACTCAGACTATTGAAAACCCGCATAGTGCGTAAGACTACTCCCATGCTACAGAACTCCCGTAAAGTGTTTCCTACACTCAGGATGCAGAACTCCTGTACACTGCCTCTCACTACTTCCAATGTACAGAAATCCTGTAAGCTGCTTCTCTTTTACTCAGACTACTGAAAACCCGCATAGTGCGTAAGACTACTCCCATGCTACAGAACTCCCGTAAAGTGTTTCCTACACTCAGGATGCAGAACTCCTGTACACTGCCTCTCACTACTTCCAATGTACAGATATCCTGTAAGCTGTTTCTCTTTTACTCAGACTACTGAAAACCCGCATAGTGCTTAAGGCTACTCCCATGCTACAGAACTCCGGTAAAGTGTTTCCTACACTGGATGCAGAACTCCTGTAAACTGCCTGTCACTACTTCCAATGTACAGAAATCCTGTAAGCTGATTCTCTTTTACTCAGACTACTGAAAACCCGCATAGTGCGTAAGACTACTCCCATGCTACAGAACTCCCGTAAAGTGTTTCCTACACTCAGGATGCAGAACTCCTGTAAACTGCCTCTCACTACTTCCAATGTACAGAAATCCTGTAAGCTGCTTCTCTTTTACTCAGACTACTGAAAACCCGCATAGTGCGTAAGACTAATCCCATGCTATAGAACTCCCGTAAAGTGTTTCTACAGTCAGGATGCAGAACTCCTGTAAACTGCAACTCACTACTTCCAATGTACAGAAATCCTGTAAGCTGCTTCTCTTTTACTCAGACTACTGAAAACCCGCATAATGCGTAAGACTACTCCCATGCTACAGAACTCCCGTAAAGTGTTTCCTACACTCAGGATGCAGAACTCCTTTAAACTGCCTCTCACTACTTCCAATGTACAGAAATCCTGTAAGCTGCTTCTCTTTTACTCAGACTACTGAAAACCCGCATAGTGCGTAAGACTACTCCCATGCTACAGAACTCCCGTAAAGTGTTTCCTACACTCAGGATGCAGAACTCCTGTAAACTGCCTCTCACTACTTCCAATGTACAGAAATCCTGTAAGCTGCTTCTCTTTTACTCAGAATACTAAAAACCCGCATAGTGCGTAAGACTACTCTCATGCTCCAGAACTCCTGTACAGTGTTTCCTACACTCAGGATGCAGAACTCCTGTAAACTGCCTCTCGCTACTTCCAATGTACTGAAATCCTGTAAGCTGCTTCTCTTTTACTCAAACTACTGAAAACCCGCATTGTGCGTAAGACTACTCCCATGCTACAGAACTCCCGTAAAGTGTTTCCTACACTCAGGATGCAGAACTCCTGTAAACTGCCTCTCACTACTTCCAATGTACTGAAATCCTGTAAGCTGCTTCTCTTTTACTCAGACTACTGAAAACCCGCATAGTGCGTAAGACTACTCCCATGCTACAGAACTCCCGTAAAGTGTTTCCTACAATCAGGATGCAGAACTCCTGTAAACTGCCTCTCACTACTTCCAATGTACAGAAATCCTGTAAGCTGCTTCTCTTTTACTCAGACTACTGAAAAAGCGCACAGTGCGTAAGACTACTCCCATGATACAGAACTCCCGTAAAGTGTTTCCTACCCTCAGGATGCAGGATTCCTTTAAACTGCCTCTCCCTACTTCCAATGTACAGAAATCCTGTAAGCTGCTTCTCTTTTACTCAGAATACTGAAATCCCGCATAAACAGTAAGAATTCTCCCATGCAACAGAACTCCCGAAAAGTGTTTCCTACACTCAGGATGCATAACTCCTGTAAACTCCCTCTCACTACTTCCAATGTACAGAAATCCTGTAAGCTGCTTCTCTTTTACTCAGACTACTGAAAACGCGCATAGTGCGTAAGACTACTCCCATGCTACAGAACTCCCGTAAAGTGTTTCCTACACTCAGGATGCAGAACTCCTGTACACTGCCTCTCACTACTTCCAATGTACAGAAATCCTGTAAGCTGCTTCTCTTTTACTCAGACTACTGAAAACCCGCATAGTGCGTAAGACTACTCCCATGCTACAGAACTACCGTAAAGTGTTTCCTACACTCAGGATGCAGATCTCCTGTAAACTGCCTCTCACTACTTCCAATGTACAGAAATCCTGTAAGCTGCTTCTCTTTTACTCAGACTACTGAAAACCCGCATAGTGCGTAAGACTACTCCCATGCTACAGAACTCCCGTAAAGTGTTTCCTACACTCAGGATGCAGAACTCCTGTACACTGCCTCTCACTACTTCCAATGTACAGATATCCTGTAAGCTGTTTCTCTTTTACTCAGACTACTGAAAACCCGCATAGTGCTTAAGGCTACTCCCATGCTACAGAACTCCCGTAAAGTGTTTCCTACACTGGATGCAGAACTCCTTTAAACTGCCTCTCACTACTTCCAATGTACAGAAATCCTGTAAGCTGCTTCTCTTTTACTCAGACTACTGAAAACCCGCATAGTGCGTAAGACTACTCCCATGCTACAGAACTCCCGTAAAGTGTTTCCTACACTCAGGATGCAGAACTCCTGTAAACTGCCTCTCACTACTTCCAATGTACAGAAATCCTGTAAGCTGCTTCTCTTTTACTCAGACTACTGAAAACCCGCATAGTGCGTAAGACTAATCCCATGCTATAGAACTCCTGTACAGTGTTTCCTACACTCAGGAGGCAGAACTCCTGTAAACTGCCTCTCCGTACTTCCAATGTACAGAAATCCTGTAAGCTGCTTCTCTTTTACTCAGACTACTGAAAACCCGCATAATGCGTAAGATTACTCCCATGCTACAGAACTCCCGTAAAGTGTTTCCTACACTCAGGATGCAGAACTCCTTTAAACTGCCTCTCACTACTTCCAATGTACAGAAATCCTGTAAGCTGCTTCTCTTTTACTCAGACTACTGAAAACCCGCATAGTGCGTAAGAATACTCCCATGCTACAGAACTCCCGTAAAGTGTTTCCTACACTTAGGATGCAGAACTCCTGTAAACTGCCTCTCACTACTTCCAATGTACAGAAATCCTGTAAGCTGCTTCTCTTTTACTCAGAATACTAAAACCCGCATAGTGCGTAAGACTACTCTCATGCTCCAGAACTCCTGTACAGTGTTTCCTACACTGGATGCAGAACTCCTTTAAACTTCCTGTCACTACTTCCAATGTACAGAAATTCTGTAAGCTGCTTCTCTTTTACTTAGACTACTGAAAACCCGCATAGTGCGTAAGACTACTCCCATGCTACAGAATTCCCATAAAATGTTTCCTACACTCAGGATGCAGAACTCCTGTAAACTGCCTCTCACTAATTCCAATGTACAGAAATCCTGTAAGCTGCTTCTGTTTTACTCAGACTACTGAAAACCCGCACAGTGCGTAAGACTACTCCCATGATACAGAACTCCCGTAAAGTGTTTCCTACCCTCAGGATGCAGGACTCCTTTAAACTGCCTCTCCCTACTTCCAATGTACAGAAATCCTGTAAGCTGCTTCTCTTTTACTCAGAATACTGAAATCCCGCATAAACAGTAAGAATTCTCCCATGCTACAGAACTCCCGAAAAGTGTTTCCAACACTCAGGATGCATAACCCCTGTAAACTCCCTCTCACTACTTCCAATGTACAGAAATCCTGTAAGCTGCTTCTCTTTTACTCAGACTACTGAAAACCCGCATAGTGCGTAAGACTACTCCCATGCTACAGAACTCCCGTAAAGTGTTTCCTACACTCAGGATGCAGAACTCCTGTACACTGCCTCTCACTACTTCCAATGTACAGAAATCCTGTAAGCTGCTTCTCTTTTACTCAGACTACTGAAAACCCGCATAGTGCGTAAGACTACTCCCATGCTACAGAACTCCCGTAAAGTGTTTCCTACACTCAGGATGCAGAACTCCTGTAAACTGCCTCTCCGTACTTCCAATGTAAAGAAATTCTGTAAGCTGCTTCTCTTTTACTCAGACTACTGAAAACCCGCACAGTGCGTAAGACTAATCCCATGCTATAGAACTCCCGTAAAGTGTATCCTACACTCAGGATGCAGAACTCCTGTAAACTGCCTCTCACTACTTCCAATGTACAGAAATCCTGTAAGCTACTTCTCTTTTACTCAGACTACTGAAAACCCGCATAAACAGTAAGAATTCTCCCATGCTACAGAACTCCTGTACAGTGTTTCCTACACTCAGGATGCAGAACTCCTGTAAACTGCCTGTCACTACTTCCAATGTACAGAAATCCTGTAAGCTGCTTCTCTTTTACTCAGACTACTGAAAACCCGCATAGTGCGTAAGACTACTCCCATGCTACAGAACTCCCGTAAAGTGTTTCCTACACTCAGGATGCAGAACTCCTGTACACTGCCTCTCACTACTTCCAATGTACAGAAATCCTGTAAGCTGCTTCTCTTTTACTCAGACTACTGAAAACCCGCATAGTGCGTAAGACTACTCCCATGCTACAGAACTCCCGTAAAGTGTTTCCTACACTCAGGATGCAGAACTCCTGTACACTGCCTCTCACTACTTCCAATGTACAGATATCCTGTAAGCTGTTTCTCTTTTACTCAGACTACTGAAAACCCGCATAGTGCTTAAGGCTACTCCCATGCTACAGAACTCCCGTAAAGTGTTTCCTACACTGGATGCAGAACTCCTGTAAACTGCCTGTCACTACTTCCAATGTACAGAAATCCTGTAAGCTGCTTCTCTTTTACTCAGACTACTGAAAAAGCGCACAGTGCGTAAGACTACTCCCATGCTACAGAACTCCCTTAAAGTGTTTCCTACACTCAGGATGCAGAACTCCTGTAAACTGCCTCTCACTACTTCCAATGTACAGAAATCCTGTAAGCTGCTTCTCTTTTACTCAGACTACTGAAAACCCGCATAGTGCGTAAGACTAATCCCATACTATAGAACTCCCGTAAAGTGTTTCCTACACTCAGGATGCAGAACTCCTGTAAACTGCCTCTCACTACTTCCAATGTACAGAAATCCTGTAAGCTGCTTCTCTTTTACTCAGACTACTGAAAACCCGCATAATGCGTAAGACTACTCCCATGCTACAGAACTCCCGTAAAGTGTTTCCTACACTCAGGATGCAGAACTCCTTTAAACTGCCTCTCACTACTTCCAATGTACAGAAATCCTGTAAGCTGCTTCTCTTTTACTCAGACTACTGAAAACCCGCATAGTGCGTAAGAATACTCCCATGCTACAGAACTCCCGTAAAGTGTTTCCTACACTCAGGATGCAGAACTCCTGTAAACTGCCTCTCACTACTTCCAATGTACAGAAATCCTGTAAGCTGCTTCTCTTTTACTCAGAATACTAAAAACCCGCATAGTGCGTAAGACTACTCTCATGCTCCAGAACTCCTGTAAAGTGTTTCCTACACTCAGGATGCAGAACTCCTGTAAACTGCCTCTCGCTACTTCCAATGTACTGAAATCCTGTAAGCTGCTTCTCTTTTACTCAAACTACTGAAAACCCGCATTGTGCGTAAGACTACTCCCATGCTACAGAACTCCCGTAAAGTGTTTCCTACACTCAGGATGCAGAACTCCTGTAAACTGCCTCTCACTACTTCCAATGTACAGAAATCCTGTAAGCTGCTTCTCTTTTACTCAGACTACTGAAAACCCGCATAGTGCGTAAGACTACTCCCATGCTACAGAACTCCCGTAAAGTGTTTCCTACAATCAGGATGCAGAACTCCTGTAAACTGCCTCTCACTACTTCCAATGTACAGAAATCCTGTAAGCTGCTTCTCTTTTACTCAGACTACTGAAAACCCGCACAGTGCGTAAGACTACTCCCATGATACAGAACTCCCGTAAAGTGTTTCCTACCCTCAGGATGCAGGATTCCTTTAAACTGCCTCTCCCTACTTCCAATGTACAGAAATCCTGTAAGCTGCTTCTCTTTTACTCAGAATACTGAAATCCCGCATAAACAGTAAGAATTCTCCCATGCAACAGATCTCCCGAAAAGTGTTTCCTACACTCAGGATGCATAACTCCTTTAAACTCCCTCTCACTACATCCAATGTACAGAAATCCTGTAAGCTGCTTCTCTTTTACTCAGACTACTGAAAACCCGCATAGTGCGTAAGACTACTCCCATGCTACAGAACTCCCGTAAAGTGTTTCCTACACTCAGGATGCAGAACTCCTGTACACTGCCTCTCACTACTTCCAATGTACAGAAATCCTGTAAGCTGCTTCTCTTTTACTCAGACTACTGAAAACCCGCATAGTGCGTAAGACTACTCCCATGCTACAGAACTCCCGTAAAGTGTTTCCTACACTCAGGATGCAGAACTCCTGTACACTGCCACTCACTACTTCCAATGTACAGATATCCTGTAAGCTGCTTCTCTTTTACTCAGACTACTGAAAACCCGCATAGTGCGTAAGACTACTCCCATGCTACAGAACTCCCGTAAAGTGTTTCCTACACTCAGGATGCAGAACTCCTGTACACTGCCTCTCACTACTTCCAATGTACAGATATCCTGTAAGCTGTTTCTCTTTTACTCAGACTACTGAAAACCCGCATAGTGCTTAAGGCTACTCCCATGCTACAGAACTCCCGTAAAGTGTTTCCTACACTGGATGCAGAACTCCTTTAAACTGCCTCTCACTACTTCCAATGTACAGAAATCCTGTAAGCTGCTTCTCTTTTACTCAGACTACTGAAAACCCGCATAGTGCGTAAGACTACTCCCATGCTACAGAACTCCCGTAAAGTGTTTCCTACACTCAGGATGCAGAACTCCTGTAAACTGCCTCTCACTACTTCCAATGTACAGAAATCCTGTAAGCTGCTTCTCTTTTACTCAGACTACTGAAAACCCGCATAGTGCGTAAGACTGATCCCATGCTATAGAACTCCCGTAAAGTGTTTCCTACACTCAGGATGCAGAACTCCTGTAAACTGCAACTCACTACTTCCAATGTACAGAAATCCTGTAAGCTGCTTCTCTTTTACTCAGACTACTGAAAACCCGCATAATGCATAAGACTACTCCCATGCTACAGAACTCCCGTAAAGTGTTTCCTACACTCAGGATGCAGAACTCCTTTAAACTGCCTCTCACTACTTCCAATGTACAGAAATCCTGTAAGCTGCTTCTCTTTTACTCAGACTACTGAAAACCCGCATAGTGCGTAAGAATACTCCCATGCTACAGAACTCCCGTAAAGTGTTTCCTACACTCAGGATGCATAACTCCTGTAAACTGCCTCTCACTACTTCCAATGTACAGAAATCCTGTAAGCTGCTTCTCTTTTACTCAGAATACTAAAAACCCGCATAGTGCGTAAGACTACTCTCATGCTCCAGAACTCCTGTACAGTGTTTCCTACACTCAGGATGCAGAACTCCTGTAAACTGCCTCTCGCTACTTCCAATGTACTGAAATCCTGTAAGCTGCTTCTCTTTTACTCAAACTACTGAAAACCCGAATTGTGCGTAAGACTACTCCCATGCTACAGAACTCCCGTAAAGTGTTTCCTACACTCAGGATGCAGAACTCCTGTAAACTGCCTCTCACTACTTCCAATGTACAGAAATCCTGTAAGCTGCTTCTCTTTTACTCAGACTACTGAAAACCCGCATAGTGCGTAAGACTACTCCCATGCTACAGAACTCCCGTAAAGTGTTTCCTACAATCAGGATGCAGAACTCCTGTAAACTGCCTCTCACTACTTCCAATGTACAGAAATCCTGTAAGCTGCTTCTCTTTTACTCAGACTACTGAAAACCCGCACAGTGCGTAAGACTACTCCCATGATACAGAACTCCCGTAAAGTGTTTCCTACCCTCAGGATGCAGGATTCCTTTAAACTGCCTCTCCCTACTTCCAATGTACAGAAATCCTGTAAGCTGCTTCTCTTTTACTCAGAATACTGAAATCCCGCATAAACAGTAAGAATTCTCCCATGCAACAGAACTCCCGAATAGTGTTTCCTACACTCAGGATGCATAACTCCTGTAAACTCCCTCTCACTACTTCCAATGTACAGAAATCCTGTAAGTTGTTTCTCTTTTACTCATACTACTGAAACCCCGCATAGTGCGTAAGACTACTCCCATGCTACAGAACTCCCGTAAAGTGTTTCCTACCCTCAGCATGAAGGACTCCTTTAAACCGCCTCTCACTACTTTCAATGTACAGAAATCCTGTAAGCTGCTTCTCTTTTACTCAGACTACTGAAAACCCGCATAGTGCGTAAGACTACTCCCATGCTACAGAACTCCGGTAAAGTGTTTCCTACACTGGATGCAGAACTCCTTTAAACTTCCTGTCACTACTTCCAATGTACAGAAATTCTGTAAGCTGCTTCTCTTTTACTTAGACTACTGAAAACCCGCATAGTGCGTAAGACTACTCCCATGATACAGAACTCCCGTAAAGTGTTTCCTACCCTCAGGATGCAGGACTCCTTTAAACTGCCTCTCCCTACTTCCAATGTACAGAAATCCTGTAAGCTGCTTCTCTTTTACTCAGAATACTGAAATCCCGCACAAACAGTAAGAATTCTCCCATGCTACAGAACTCCCGAAAAGTGTTTCCAACACTCAGGATGCATAACCCCTGTAAACTCCCTCTCACTACTTCCAATGTACAGAAATCCTGTAAGCTGCTTCTCTTTTACTCAGACTACTGAAAACCCGCATAGTGCGTAAGACTACTCCCATGCTACAGAACTCCCGTAAATTGTTTCCTACACTCAGGATGCAGAACTCCTGTACACTGCCTCTCACTACTTCCAATGTACAGAAATCCTGTAAGCTGCTTCTCTTTTACTCAGACTACTGAAAACCCGCACAGTGCGTAAGACTAATCCCATGCTATAGAACTCCCGTAAAGTGTATCCTACACTCAGGATGCAGAACTCCTGTAAACTGCCTCTCACTACTTCCAATGTACAGAAATCCTGTAAGCTACTTCTCTTTTACTCAGACTACTAAAAACCCGCATAGTGCGTAAGACTACTCCCATGCTCCAGAACTCCTGTACAGTGTTTCCTACACTCAGGATGCAGAACTCCTGTAAACTGCCTGTCACTACTTCCAATGTACAGAAATCCTGTAAGCTGCTTCTCTTTTACTCAGACTACTGAAAACCCGCATATTGCGTAAGACTACTCCCATGCTACAGAACTCCCGTAAAGTGTTTCCTACACTCAGGATGCAGAACTCCTTTAAACTGCCTCTCACTACTTCCAATGTACAGAAATCCTGTAAGCTGCTTCTCTTTTACTCAGACTACTGAAAACCCGCATAATGCGTAAGACTACTCCCATGCTACAGAACTCCCGTAAAGTGTTTCCTACACTCAGGATGCAGAACTCCTGTAAACTGCCTCTCACTACTTCCAATGTACAGAAATCCTGTAAGCTGCTTCTCTTTTACTCAGACTACTGAAAACCCGCATAGTGCGTAAGACTAATCCCATGCTACAGAACTCCCGTAAAGTGTTTCCTACACTCAGGATGCAGAACTCCTGTAAACTGCCTCTCACTACTTCCAATGTACAGAAATCCTGTAAGCTGCTTCTCTTTTACTCAGAATACTAAAAACCCGCATAGTGCGTAAGACTACTCTCATGCTCCAGAACTCCTGTACAGTGTTTCCTACACTCAGGATGCAGAACTCCTGTAAACTGCCTCTCGCTACTTCCAATGTACTGAAATCCTGTAAGCTGCTTCTCTTTTACTCAGACTACTGAAAACCCGCATTGTGCGTAAGACTACTCCCATGCTACAGAACTCCCGTAAAGTGTTTCCTACACTCAGGATGCAGAACTCCTTTAAACTGCCTCTCACTACTTCCAATGTACAGAAATCCTGTAAGCTGCTTCTCTTTTACTCAGACTACTGAAAACCCGCATAGTGCGTAAGACTACTCCCATGATACAGAACTCCCGTAAAGTGTTTCCTACCCTCAGGATGCAGGACTCCTTTAAACTGCCTCTCCCTACTTCCAATGTACAGAAATCCTGTAAGCTGCTTCTCTTTTACTCAGAATACTGAAATCCCGCATAAACAGTAAGAATTCTCCCATGCAACAGAACTCCAGAAAAGTGTTTCCTACACTCAGGATGCATAACTCCTGTAAACTCCCTCTCACTACTTCCAATGTACAGAAATCCTGTAAGCTGCTTCTCTTTTACTCAGACTACTAAAAACCCACATAGTGCGTAAGACTACTCCCATGCTACAGAACTCCCGTAAAGTGTTTCCTACACTCAGGATGCAGAACTCCTGTACACTGCCTCTCACTACTTCCAATGTACAGAAATCCTGTAAGCTGCTTCTCTTTTACTCAGACTACTGAAAACCCGCATAGTGCGTAAGACTACTCCCATGCTACAGAACTCCCGTAAAGTGTTTCCTACACTCAGGATGCAGAACTCCTGTAAACTGCCTCTCACTACTTCCAATGTACAGAAATCCTGTAAGCTGCTTCTCTTTTACTCAGACTACTGAAATCCCGCATAGTGCGTAAGACTAATCCCATGCTATAGAACTCCCGTAAAGTGTATCCTACACTCAGGATGCAGAACTCCTGTAAACTGCCTCTCACTACTTCCAATGTACAGAAATCCTGTAAGCTACTTCTCTTTTACTCAGACTACTGAAAACCCGCATAGTGCGTAAGACTACTCCCATGCTCCAGAACTCCTGTACAGTGTTTCCTACACTCAGGATGCAGAACTCCTTTAAACTGCCTCTCACTACTTCCAATGCACAGAAATCCTGTAAGCTGCTTCTCTTTTACTCAGACTACTGAAAACCCGCATACTGCGTAAGACTACTCCCATGCTACAGAACTCCCGTAAAGTGTTTCCTACACTCAGGATGCAGAACTCCTGTAAACTGCCTCTCACTACTTCCAATGTACAGAAATCCTGTAAGCTGCTTCTCTTTTACTCAGACTACTGAAAACCCGCATAGTGTGTAAGACTAATCCCATGCTATAGAACTCCCGTAAAGTGTTTCCTACACTCAGGATGCCGAACTCCTGTAAACTGCAACTTACTACTTCCAATGTACAGAAATCCTGTAAGCTGCTTCTCTTTTACTCAGACTACTGAAAACCCGCATAATGCGTAAGACTACTCCCATGCTACAGAACTCCCGTAAAGTGTTTCCTACACTCAGGATGCAGAACTCCTTTAAACTGCCTCTCACTGCTTCCAATGTACAGAAATCCTGTAAGCTGCTTCTCTTTTACTCAGACTACTGAAAACCCGCATAGTGCGTAAGAATACTCCCATGCTACAGAACTCCCGTAAAGTGTTTCCTACACTCAGGATGCAGAACTCCTGTAAACTGCCTCTCACTACTTCCAATGTACAGAAATCCTGTAAGCTGCTTCTCTTTTACTCAGAATACTAAAAACCCGCATAGTGCGTAAGACTACTCTCATTCTCCAGAACTCCTGTACAGTGTTTCCTACACTCAGGATGCAGAACTCCTGTAAACTGCCTCTCACTACTTCCAATGTACAGAAATCCTGTAAGCTGCTTCTCTTTTACTCAGACTACTGAAAACCCGCATTGTGCGTAAGACTACTCCCATGCTACAGAACTCCCGTAAAGTGTTTCCTACACTCAGGATGCAGAACTCCTGTACACTGCCTCTCACTACTTCCAATGTACAGAAATCCTGTAAGCTGCTTCTCTTTCACTCAGACTACTGAAAACCCGCATAGTGCGTAAGACTACTCCCATGCTACAGAACTCCCGTAAAGTGTTTCCTACCCTCAGGATGCAGAACTCCTGTAAACTGCCTCTCACTACTTCCAATGTACAGAAATCCTGTAAGCTGCTTCTCTTTTACTCAGACTACTGAAAACCCGCAAACTGCGTAAGACTACTCCCATGCTACAGAACTCCCGTAAAGTGTTTCCTACCCTCAGGATGCAGGATTCCTTTAAACTGCCTCTCCCTACTTCCAATGTACAGAAATCCTGTAAGCTGCTTCTCTTTTACTCAGAATACTGAAATCCCGCATAAACAGTAAGAATTCTCCCATGCAACAGAACTCCCGAAAAGTGTTTCCTACACTCAGGATGCATAACTCCTGTAAACTCCCTCTCACTACTTCCAATGTACAGAAATCCTGTAAGCTGCTTCTCTTTTACTCAGACTACTGAAAACCCGCATAGTGCGTAAGACTACTCCCATGCTACAGAACTCCCGTAAAGTGTTTCCTACACTCAGGATGCAGAACTCCTGTAAACTGCCTCTCACTGCTTCCAATGTACAGAAATCCTGTAAGCTGTTTCTCTTTTACTCAGACTACTGAAAACCCGCAGAGTGTGTAAGGCTACTCTCGTGCTACAGAACTCCGGTAAACTGTTTCCTACACTGGATGCAGAACTCCTGTAAACTGCCTGTCACTACTTCCACTGTACAGATATCCTGTAAGCTGCTTCTCTTTTACTCAGACTACTGAAAACCCGCATAGTGCGTAAGACTACTCTCATGCTACAGAACTCCCGTAAAGTGTTTCCTACACTCAGGATGCAGAACTCCTGTAAACTGCCTCTCCGTACTTCCAATGTACAGAAATCCTGTAAGCTGCTTCTCTTTTACTCAGACTACTGAAAATCCGCATAGTGCGTAAGACTAATCCCATGCTATAGAACTCCCGTAAAGTGTTTCCTACACTCAGGATCCAGAACTCCTGTAAACTGCCTCTCACTACTTCCAATGTACAGAAATCCTGTAAGCTACTTCTCTTTTACTCAGACTACTGAAAACCCGCATAGTGCGTAAGACTACTCCCATGCTACAGAACTCCTGTACAGTGTTTCCTACACTCAGGATGCAGAACTCCTGTAAACTGACTCTCACTACTTCCAATGTACAGAAATCCTGTAAGCTGCTTCTCTTTTACTCAGACTACTGAAAACCCGCACAGTGCGTAAGACTACTCCCATGCTACAGAACTCCCGTAAAGTGTTTCCTACCCTCAGGATGCAGGACTCCTTTAAACTGCCTCTCCCTACTTCCAATGTACAGAAATCCTGTAAGCTGCTTCTCTTTTACTCAGAATACTGAAATCCCGCATAAACAGTAAGAATTCTCCCATGCTACAGAACTCCCGAAAAGTGTTTCCTACACTCAGGATGCATAACTCCTGTAAACTCCCTCTCACTACTTCCAATGTACAGAAATCCTGTAAGCTGCTTCTCTTTTACTCAGACTACTGAAAACCCGCATAGTGCGTAAGACTACTCCCATGCTACAGAACTCCCGTAAAGTGTTTCCTACACTCTGGATGCACAACTCCTGTACACTGCCTCTCACTACTTCCAATGTACAGAAATCCTGTAAGCTGCTTCTCTTTTACTCAGACTACTGAAAACCCGCATAGTGCGTAAGACTACTCCCATGCTACAGAATTCCCGTAAAGTGTTTCCAACACTCAGGATGCAGAACTCCTGTAAACTGCTTCTCACTACTTCCAATGTACAGAAATCCTATAAGCTACTTCTCTTTTACTCAGACTACTGAAAACCCGCATAGTGCGTAAGACTACTCCCATGCTACAGAACTCCCGAAAAGTGTTTCCTACACTCAGGATGCAGAACTCCTGTAAACTGCCTCTCGCTACTTCCAATGTCCTGAAATCCTGTAAGCTGCTTCTCTTTTACTCAGACTACTGAAAACCCGCATAGTGCGTAAGACTAATCCCATGCTATAAAACTCCTATAAAGTGTTTCCTACACTCAGGATGCAGAACTCCTGTAAACTGCCTCTCACTACTTCCAATGTACAGAAATCCTGTAAGCTACTTCTCTTTTACTCAGACAACTGAAAACCCGCATTGTGCGTAAGACTACTCCCATGCTCCAGAACTCCTGTACAGTGTTTCCTACACTCAGGGGGCAGAAATCGTGTAAACTGCCTCTCACTACTTCCAATGTACAGAAATCCTGTAAGCTGCTTCTCTTTTACTCAGACTACTGAAAACCCGCATTGTGCGTAAGACTACTCCCATGCTACAGAACTCCCGTAAAGTATTTCCCACACTCAGGATGCAGAACTCCTGTACACTGCCTTTCACTACTTCCAATGTACAGAAATCCTGCAAGCTGCTTCTCTTTTACTCAGACTACTGAAACCACGCATAGTGCGTAAGACTACTCCCATGCTATAGAACTCCCTTAAAGTGTTTCCTACCCTCAGGATGAAGGACTCCTTTAAACCACCTCTCACTACTTCCAATGTACAGAAATCCTGTAAGCTGCTTCTCTTTTACTCAGACTACTGAAAACCCGCATTGTCTGTAAGACTTCTCCCATGCTACAGAACTCCGGTAAAGTGTTTCCTACACTGGATGCAGATCTCCTTTAAACTTCCTGTCACTACTTCCAATGTACAGAAATTCTGTAAGCTGCTTCTCTTTTACTTAGACTACTGAAAACCCGCATAGTGCGTAAGACTACTCCCATGCTACAGAATTCCCGTAAAATGTTTCCTACACTCTGGATGCAGAACTCCTGTAAACTGCCTCTCACTACTTCCAATGTACAGAAATCCTGTAAGCTGCTTCTGTTTTACTCAGACTACTGAAAACCCGCATAGTGCGTAAGACTACTCCCATGATACAGAACTCCCGTAAAGTGTTTCCTACACTCAGGATGCAGGACTCCTTTAAACTGCCTCTCCCTACTTCCAATGTACAGAAATCCTGTAAGCTGCTTCTCTTTTACTCAGACTACTGAAAACCCGCATAGTGCGTAAGACTACTCCCATGCTACAGAACTCCCGTAAAGTGTTTCCTACACTCAGGATGCAGAACTCCTGTACACTGCCTCTCACTACTTCCAATGTACAGAAATCCTGTAAGCTGCTTCTCTTTTACTCACACTACTGAAAACCCGCATTGTGCGTAAGACTACTCCCATGCTACAGAACTCCCGTAAAGTGTTTCCTACACTCAGGATGCAGAACTCCTGTAAACTGCCTCTCACTACTTCCAATGTACAGAAATCCTGTAAGCTGCTTCTCTTTTACTCAGACTACTGAAAACCCGCACAGTGCGTAAGACTAATCCCATGCTATAGAACTCCCGTAAAGTGTATCCTACACTCAGGATGCAGAACTCCTGTAAACTGCCTCTCACTACTTCCAATGTACAGAAATCCTGTAAGCTGCTTCTCTTTTACTCAGAATACTAAAAACCCGCATAGTGCGTAAGACTACTCTCATTCTCCAGAACTCCTGTACAGTGTTTCCTACACTCAGGATGCAGAACTCCTGTAAACTGCCTCTCACTACTTCCAATGTACAGAAATCCTGTAAGCTGCTTCTCTTTTACTCAGACTACTGAAAACCCGCATTGTGCGTAAGACTACTCCCATGCTACAGAACTCCCGTAAAGTGTTTCCTACACTCAGGAAGCAGAACTCCTGTACACTGCCTCTCACTACTTCCAATGTACAGAAATCCTGTAAGCTGCTTCTCTTTTACTCAGACTACTGAAAACCCGCATAGTGCGTAAGACTACTCCCATGCTACAGAACTCCCGTAAAGTGTTTCCTACAATCAGGATGCAGAACTCCTGTAAACTGCCTCTCACTACTTCCAATGTACAGAAATCCTGTAAGCTGCTTCTCTTTTACTCAGACTACTGAAAACCCGCAAACTGCGTAAGACTACTCCCATGCTACAGAACTCCCGTAAAGTGTTTCCTACCCTCAGGATGCAGGATTCCTTTAAACTGCCTCTCCCTACTTCCAATGTACAGAAATCCTGTAAGCTGCTTCTCTTTTACTCAGAATACTGAAATCCCGCATAAACAGTAAGAATTCTCCCATGCAACAGAACTCCCGAAAAGTGTTTCCTACACTCAGGATGCACAACTCCTGTACACTGCCTCTCACTACTTCCAATGTACAGAAATCCTGTAAGCTGCTTCTCTTTTACTCAGACTACTGAAAACCCGCATAGTGCGTAAGACTACTCCCATGCTACAGAATTCCCGTAAAGTGTTTCCTACACTCAGGATGCAGAACTCCTGTAAACTGCTTCTCACTACTTCCAATGTACAGAAATCCTATAAGCTACTTCTCTTTTACTCAGACTACTGAAAACCCGCATAGTGCGTAAGACTACTCCCATGCTACAGAACTCCCGAAAAGTGTTTCCTACACTCAGGATGCAGAACTCCTGTAAACTGCCTCTCCGTACTTCCAATGTACAGAAATCCTGTAAGCTGCTTCTCTTTTACTCAGACTACTGAAAACCCGCATAGTGCGTAAGACTAATCCCATGCTATAAAACTCCTATAAAGTGTTTCCTACACTCAGGATGCAGAACTCCTGTAAACTGCCTCTCACTACTTCCAATGTACAGAAATCCTGTAAGCTACTTCTCTTTTACTCAGACAACTGAAAACCCGCATTGTGCGTAAGACTACTCCCATGCTCCAGAACTCTTGTACAGTGTTTCCTACACTCAGGGGGCAGAACTCGTGTAAACTGCCTCTCACTACTTCCAATGTACAGAAATCCTGTAAGCTGCTTCTCTTTTACTCAGACTACTGAAAACCCGCATTGTGCGTAAGACTACTCCCATGCTACAGAACTCCCGTAAAGTATTTCCCACACTCAGGATGCAGAACTCCTGTACACTGCCTTTCACTACTTCCAATGTACAGAAATCCTGCAAGCTGCTTCTCTTTTACTCAGACTACTGAAACCACGCATAGTGCGTAAGACTACTCCCATGCTATAGAACTCCCGTAAAGTGTTTCCTACCCTCAGGATGAAGGACTCCTTTAAACCACCTCTCACTAATTCCAATGTACAGAAATCCTGTAAGCTGCTTCTCTTTTACTCAGACTACTGAAAACCCGCATTGTCTGTAAGACTTCTCCCATGCTACAGAACTCCGGTAAAGTGTTTCCTACACTGGATGCAGATCTCCTTTAAACTTCCTGTCACTACTTCCAATGTACAGAAATTCTGTAAGCTGCTTCTCTTTTACTTAGACTACTGAAAACCCGCATAGTGCGTAAGACTACTCCCATGCTACAGAATTCCCGTAAAATGTTTCCTACACTCTGGATGCAGAACTCCTGTAAACTGCCTCTCACTACTTCCAATGTACAGAAATCCTGTAAGCTGCTTCTGTTTTACTCAGACTACTGAAAACCCGCACAGTGCGTAAGACTACTCCCATGGTACAGAACTCCCGTAAAGTGTTTCCTACCCTCAGGATGCAGGACTCCTTTAAACTGCCTCTCCCTACTTCCAATGTACAGAAATCCTGTAAGCTGCTTCTCTTTTACTCAGAATACTGAAATCCCGCATAAACAGTAAGAATTCTCCCATGCTACAGAACTCCCGAAAAGTGTTTCCAACACTCAGGATGCATAACCCCTGTAAACTCCCTCTCACTACTTCCAATGTACAGAAATCCTGTAAGCTGCTTCTCTTTTACTCAGACTACTGAAAACCCGCATGGTGCGTAAGACTACTCCCATGCTACAGAACTCACGTAAAGTGTTTCCTACACTCAGGATGCAGAACTCCTGTAAACTGCCTCTCACTACTTCCAATGTACAGAAATCCTGTAAGCTGCTTCTCTTTTACTCAGACTACTGAAAACCCGCATAGTGCGTAAGACTACTCCCATGCTACAGAACTCCCGTAAAGTGTTTCCTACACTCAGGATGCAGAACTCCTGTAAACTGCCTCTCACTACTTCCAATGTACAGAAATCCTGTAAGCTGCTTCTCTTTTACTCAGACTACTGAAAACCAGCATAGTGCATAAGGCTACTCCCATGCTACAGAACTCCAGTAAAGTGTTTCCTACACTAGATGCAGAACTCCTGTAAACTGCCTGTCACTACTTCCAATGTACAGAAATCCTGTAAGCTGCTTCTCTTTTAATCAGACTACTGAAAACCCGCATAGTGCGTAAGACTACTCCCATGCTACAGAACTCCCGTAAAGTGTTTCCTACACTCAGGATGCAGAACTCCTTTAAACTGCCTCACACTACTTCCAATGTACAGAAATCCTGTAAGCTGCTTCTCTTTTACTCAGACTACTGAAAACCCGCAGAGTGCGTAAGACTACTCCCATGCTACAGAACTCCCGTAAAGTGTTTCCTACACTCAGGATGCAGAACTCCTGTAAACTGCCTCTCACTACTTCCAATGTACAGAAATCCTGTAAGCTGCTTCTCTTTTACTCAGAATACTAAAAACCCGCATAGTGCGTAAGACTACTCTCATGCTCCAGAACTCCTGTACAGTGTTTCCTACACTCAGGATGCAGAACTCCTGTAAACTGCCTCTCGCTACTTCCTATGTACTGAAATCCTGTAAGCTGCTTCTCTTTTACTCAGACTACTGAAAACCCGCATTGTGCGTAAGACTACTCCCATGCTACAGAACTCCCGTAAAGTGTTTCCTACACTCAGGATGCAGAACTCCTTTAAACTGCCTCTCACTACTTCCAATGTACAGAAATCCTGTAAGCTGCTTCTCTTTTACTCAGACTACTGAAAACCCGCATAGTGCGTAAGACTACTCCCATGCTACAGAACTCCCGTAAAGTGTTTCCTACACTCAGGATGCAGAACTCCTGTAAACTGCCTCTCACTACTTCCAATGTACAGAAATCCTGTAAGCTGCTTCTCTTTTACTCAGACTACTGAAAACCCGCATAGTGCGTAAGACTACTCCCATGCTACAGAACTCCCGTAAAGTGTTTCCTACACTCAGGATGCAGAACTCCTGTAAACTGCCTCTCACTACTTCCAATGTACAGAAATCCTGTAAGCTGTTTCTCTTTTACTCAGACTACTGAAAACCCGCATAGTGCGGAAGGCTACTCCCATGCTACAGAACTCCGGAAAAGAGTTTCCTACACTGGATGCAGAACTCCTGTAAACTGCCTCTCACTACTTCCAATGTACAGAAATCCTGTAAGCTGCTTCTCTTTTACTCAGACTACTGAAAACCCGCGTAGTGCGTAAGACTACTCCCATGCTACAGAACTCCCGTAAAGTGTTTCCAACACTGAGGATGCAGAACTCCTGTAAACTGCTTCTCACTACTTCCAATGTACAGAAATCCTATAAGCTACTTCTCTTTTACTCAGACAACTGAAAACCCGATAGTGCGTAAGACTACTCCCATGCTCCAGAACTCCTGTACAGTGTTTCCTACACTCAGGAGGCAGAACTCCTGTAAACTGCCTCTCACTACTTCCAATGTACAGAAATCCTGTAAGCTGCTTCTCTTTTGCTCAGACTACTGAAAACCCGCATAGTGCGTAAGACTACTCCCATGCTACAGAACTCCGGTAAAGTGTTTCCTACCCTCAGGATGCAGGACTCCTGTAAACTGCCTCTCCCTACTTCCAATGTACAGAAATCCTATAAGCTGCTTCTCTTTTACTCAGAATACTGAAATCCCGCATAAACAGTAAGAATACTCCCATGCTACAGAACTCCCGAAAAGTGTTTCCTACACTCAGGATGCATAACCCCTGTAAACTCCCTCTCACTACTTCCAATGTACAGAAATCCTGTAAGCTGCTTCTCTTTTACTCAGACTACTGAAAACCCGCATAGTGCGTAAGACTAATCCCATGCTATAGAACTCCCGTAAAGTGTTGCCTACACTCAGGATGCAGAACTCCTGTAAACTGCCTCTCACTACTTCCAATGTACAGAAATCCTGTAAGCTGCTTCTCTTTTACTCAGACTACTGAAAACCCGCATAGTGCGTAAGACTACTCCCATGCTCCAGAACTCCTGTACAGTGTCTCCTACACTCAGGATGCAGAACTCCTGTAAACTGCCTCTCACTACTTCCAATGTACAGAAATCCTGTAAGCTGCTTCTCTTTTATCAGACTACTGAAAACCCGCATAGTGTGTAAGACTACTCCCATGCTACAGAACTCCCGAAAAGTGTTTCCTACACTCAGGATGCAGAACTCCTTTAAACTGCCTCTCACTACTTCCAATGTACAGAAATCCTGTAAGCTACTTCTCTTTTACTCAGACTACTGAAAACCCGCATAGTGCGTACGACTAATCCCATGCTATAGAACTCCCGTAAAGTGTTTCCTACACTCAGGATGCAGAACTCCTGTAAACTGCCTCTCCCTACTTCCAATGTACAGAAATCCTGTAAGCTGCTTCTTTTTACTCAGAATACTGAAATCCCGCATAAACAGTAAGAATTCTCCCATGCTACAGAACTCCCGAAAAGTGTTTCCTACACTCTGGATGCAGAACTCCTGTAAACTCCCTCTCACTACTTCCAATGTACAGAAATCCTGTAAGCTGCTTCTCTTTTACTCAGACTACTGAAAACCCGCAGAGTGCGTAAGACTACTCCCATGCTACAGAACTCCCGTAAAGTGTTTCCTACGCTCGGGATGCACAACTCCTGTACACTGCCTCTCACTACTTCCAATGTACAGAAATCCTGTAAGCTGCTTCTCTTTTACTCAGACTACTGAAAACCCGCATAGTGCGTAAGACTACTCCCATGCTACAGAATTCCCGTAAAGTGTTTCCAACACTCAGGATGCAGAACTCCTGTAAACTGCTTCTCACTACTTCCAATGTACAGAAATCCTATAAGCTACTTCTCTTTTACTCAGACTACTGAAAACCCGCATAGTGCGTAAGACTACTCCCATGCTACAGAACTCCCGAAAAGTGTTTCCTACACTCAGGATGCAGAACTCCTGTAAACTGCCTCTCGCTACTTCCAATGTCCTGAAATCCTGTAAGCTGCTTCTCTTTTACTCAGACTAATGAAAACCCGCATAGTGCGTAAGACTAATCCCATGCTACATAACTCCCGTAAAGTGTTTCCTACACTCAGGATGCAGAACTCCTGTAAACTGCCTCTCACTACTTCCAATGTACAGAAATCCTGTAAGCTACTTCTCTTTTACTCAGACAACTGAAAACCCGCATTGTGCGTAAGACTACTCCCATGCTCCAGAACTCTTGTACAGTGTTTCCTACACTCAGGGGGCAGAACTCGTGTAAACTGCCTCTCACTACTTCCAATGTACAGAAATCCTGTAAGCTGCTTCTCTTTTACTCAGACTACTGAAAACCCGCATTGTGCGTAAGACTACTCCCATGCTACAGAACTCCCGTAAAGTATTTCCCACACTCAGGATGCAGAACTCCTGTACACTGCCTTTCACTACTTCCAATGTACAGAAATCCTGCAAGCTGCTTCTCTTTTACTCAGACTACTGAAACCACGCATAGTGCGTAAGACTACTCCCATGCTATAGAACTCCCGAAAAGTGTTTCCAACACTCAGGATGCATAACCCCTGTAAACTCCCTCTCACTACTTCCAATGTACAGAAATCCTGTAAGCTGCTTCTCTTTTACTCAGACTACTGAAAACCCGCATGGTGCGTAAGACTACTCCCATGCTACAGAACTCACGTAAAGTGTTTCCTACACTCAGGATGCAGAACTCCTGTAAACTGCCTCTCACTACTTCCAATGTACAGAAATCCTGTAAGCTGCTTCTCTTTTACTCAGACTACTGAAAACCCGCATAGTGCGAAAGACTACTCCCATGCTACAGAACTCCCGTAAAGTGTTTCCTACACTCAGGATGCAGAACTCCTGTAAACTGCCTCTCACTACTTCCAATGTACAGAAATCCTGTAAGTTACTTCTCTTTTACTCAGACTACTGAAAACCAGCATAGTGCATAAGGCTACTTCCATGCTACAGAACTCCAGTAAAGTGTTTCCTACACTAGATGCAGAACTCCTGTAAACTGCCTGTCACTACTTCCAATGTACAGAAATCCTGTAAGCTGCTTCTCTTTTAATCAGACTACTGAAAACCCGCATAGTGCGTAAGACTACTCCCATGCTACAGAACTCCCGTAAAGTGTTTCCTACACTCAGGATGCAGAACTCCTGTAAACTGCCTCTCACTACTTCCAATGTACAGAAATCCTGTAAGCTGCTTCTCTTTTACTCAGACTACTGAAAACCCGCATAGTGCGTAAGACTACTCCCATGCTCCAGAACTCCTGTACAGTGTCTCCTACACTCAGGATGCAGAACTCCTGTAAACTGCCTCTCACTACTTCCAATGTACAGAAATCCTGTAAGCTGCTTCTCTTTTATCAGACTACTGAAAACCCGCATAGTGCGTAAGACTACTCCCATGCTACAGAACTCCCGTAAAGTGTTTCCTACACTCAGGATGCAGAACTCCTTTAAACTGCCTCTCACTACTTCCAATGTACAGAAATCCTGTAAGCTACTTCTCTTTTACTCAGACTACTGAAAACCCGCATAGTGCGTAAGACTACTCCCATGCTACAGAACTCCCGTAAAGTGTTTCCTACACTCAGGATGCAGAACTCCTGTAAACTGCCTCTCACTACTTCCAATGTACAGAAATCCTGTAAGCTGCTTCTCTTTTACTCAGACTACTGAAAACCCGCATAGTGCGTAAGACTACTCCCATGCTACAGAACTCCCGTAAAGTGTTTCCTACACTCAGGATGCAGAACTCCTGTAAACTGCCTCTCACTACTTCCAATGTACAGAAATCCTGTAAGCTGCTTCTGTTTTACTCAGAATACTAAAAACCCGCATAGTGCGTAAGACTACTCTCATGCTCCAGAACTCCTGTACAGTGTTTCCTACACTCAGGATGCAGAACTCCTGTAAACTGCCTCTCGCTACTTCCAATGTACAGAAATCCTGTAAGCTGTTTCTCTTTTACTCAGACTACTGAAAACCCGCATAGTGCGGAAGGCTACTCCCATGCTACAGAACTCCGGAAAAGTGTTTCCTACACTGGATGCAGAACTCCTGTAAACTGCCTCTCACTACTTCCAATGTACAGAAATCCTGTAAGGTGCTTCTCTTTTACTCAGACTACTGAAAACCCGCGTAGTGCGTAAGACTACTCCCATGGTACAGAACTCCCTTAAAGTGTTTCCAACACTGAGGATGCAGAACTCCTGTAAACTGCTTCTCACTACTTCCAATGTACAGAAATCCTATAAGCTACTTCTCTTTTACTCAGACAACTGAAAACCCGCATAGTGCGTAAGACTACTCCCATGCTCCAGAACTCCTGTACAGTGTTTCCTACACTCAGGAGGCAGAACTCCTGTAAACTGCCTCTCACTACTTCCAATGTACAGAAATCCTGTAAGCTGCTTCTCTTTTACTCAGACTACTGAAAACCCGCATTGTGCGTAAGACTACTCCCATGCTACAGAACTCCCGTAAAGTATTTCCCACACTCAGGATGCAGAACTCCTGTACACTGCCTCTCACTACTTCCAATGCACAGAAATCCTGTAAGCTGCTTCTCTTTTACTCAGACTACTGAAACCCCGCATAGTGCGTAAGACTACTCCCATGCTATAGAACTCCTGTAAAGTGTTTCCTACCCTCAGGATGAAGGACTCCATTAAACCGCCTCTCACTACTTCCAATGTACAGAAATCCTGTAAGCTGCTTCTCTTTTACTCAGACTACTGAAAACCCGCATTGTGCGTAAGACTTCTCCCATGCTACAGAACTCCGGTAAAGTGTTTCCTACACTGGATGCAGATCTCCGTCAAACTTCCTGTCACTACTTCCAATGTACAGAAATTCTGTAAGCTGCTTCGCTTTTACTCAGACTACTGAAAACCTGCATAGTGCGTAAGACTACTCCCATGCTACAGAATTCCCGTAAAATGTTTCCTACACTCAGGATGCAGAACTCCTGTAAACTGCCTCTCACTACTTCCAATGTACAGAAATCCTGTAAGCTGCTTCTCTTTTACTCAGACTACTGAAACCCGCACAGTGCGTAAGACTAATCCCATGATACAGAACTCCGGTAAAGTGTTTCCTACCCTCAGGATGCAGGACTCCTGTAAACTGCCTCTCACTACTTCCAATGTACAGAAATCCTGTAAGCTGCTTCTCTTTTGCTCAGACTACTGAAACCCCGCATAGTGCGTAAGACTACTCCCATGCTACAGAACTCCCGAAAAGTGTTTCCTACACTCAGGATGCATAACCCCTGTAAACTCCCTCTCACTACTTCCAATGTACAGAAATCCTGTAAGCTGCTTCTCTTTTACTCAGACTACTGAAAACCCGCATAGTGCGTAAGACTAATCCCATGCTATAGAACTCCCGTAAAGTGTTGCCTACACTCAGGATGCAGAACTCCTGTACACTGCCTCTCACTACTTCCAATGTACAGAAATCCTGTAAGCTGCTTCTCTTTTACTCAGACTACTGAAAACCCGCATAGTGCGTAAACTACTCCCATGCTACAGAACTCCCGTAAAGTGTTTCCTACACTCAGGATGCAGAACTCCTGTAAACTGCCTCTCACTACATCCAATGTACAGAAATCCTGTAAGCTGTTTCTCTTTTACTCAGAGTACTGAAAACCCGCATAGTGCGTAAGACTACTCCCATGCTACAGAACTCCCATAAAGTGTTTCCTACACTGGATGCAGAACTCCTGTAAACTGCCTGTCACTACTTCCAATGTACAGAAATCCTGTAAGCTGCTTCTCTTTTACTCAGACTACTGAAAACCCGCATAGTTCGTAACACTACTCCCATGCTACAGAACTCCCGTAAAGTGTTTCCAACACTCAGGATGCAGAACTCCTGTAAACTGCTTCTCACTACTTCCAATGTACAGAAATCCTATAAGCTAATTCTCTTTTACTCAGACAACTGAAAACCCGATAGTGCGTAAGACTACTCCCATGCTCCAGAACTCCTGTACAGTGTTTCCTACACTCAGGAGGCAGAACTCCTGTAAACTGCCTCTCACTACTTCCAATGTACAGAAATCCTGTAAGCTGCTTCTCTTTTGCTCAGACTACTGAAAACCCGCATAGTGCGTAAGACTACTCCCATGCTACAGAACTCCGGTAAAGTGTTTCCTACCCTCAGGATGCAGGACTCCTGTAAACTGCCTCTCCCTACTTCCAATGTACAGAAATCCTATAAGCTGCTTCTCTTTTACTCAGAATACTGAAATCCCGCATAAACAGTAAGAATACTCCCATGCTACAGAACTCCCGAAAAGTGTTTCCTACACTCAGGATGCATAACCCCTGTAAACTCCCTCTCACTACTTCCAATGTACAGAAATCCTGTAAGCTGCTTCTCTTTTACTCAGACTACTGAAAACCCGCATAGTGCGTAAGACTAATCCCATGCTATAGAACTCCCGTAAAGTGTTGCCTACACTCAGGATGCAGAACTCCTGTAAACTGCCTCTCACTACTTCCAATGTACAGAAATCCTGTAAGCTGCTTCTCTTTTACTCAGACTACTGAAAACCCGCATAGTGCGTAAGACTACTCCCATGCTCCAGAACTCCTGTACAGTGTCTCCTACACTCAGGATGCAGAACTCCTGTAAACTGCCTCTCACTACTTCCAATGTACAGAAATCCTGTAAGCTGCTTCTCTTTTATCAGACTACTGAAAACCCGCATAGTGTGTAAGACTACTCCCATGCTACAGAACTCCCGAAAAGTGTTTCCTACACTCAGGATGCAGAACTCCTTTAAACTGCCTCTCACTACTTCCAATGTACAGAAATCCTGTAAGCTACTTCTCTTTTACTCAGACTACTGAAAACCCGCATAGTGCGTACGACTAATCCCATGCTATAGAACTCCCGTAAAGTGTTTCCTACACTCAGGATGCAGAACTCCTTTAAACTGCCTCTCCCTACTTCCAATGTACAGAAATCCTGTAAGCTGCTTCTTTTTACTCAGAATACTGAAATCCCGCATAAACAGTAAGAATTCTCCCATGCTACAGAACTCCCGAAAAGTGTTTCCTACACTCTGGATGCAGAACTCCTGTAAACTCCCTCTCACTCCTTCCAATGTACAGAAATCCTGTAAGCTGCTTCTCTTTTACTCAGACTACTGAAAACCCGCAGAGTGCGTAAGACTACTCCCATGCTACAGAACTCCCGTAAAGTGTTTCCTACGCTCGGGATGCACAACTCCTGTACACTGCCTCTCACTACTTCCAATGTACAGAAATCCTGTAAGCTGCTTCTCTTTTACTCAGACTACTGAAAACCCGCATAGTGCGTAAGACTACTCCCATGCTACAGAATTCCCGTAAAGTGTTTCCAACACTCAGGATGCAGAACTCCTGTAAACTGCTTCTCACTACTTCCAATGTACAGAAATCCTATAAGCTACTTCTCTTTTACTCAGACTACTGAAAACCCGCATAGTGCGTAAGACTACTCCCATGCTACAGAACTCCCGAAAAGTGTTTCCTACACTCAGGATGCAGAACTCCTGTAAACTGCCTCTCGCTACTTCCAATGTCCTGAAATCCTGTAAGCTGCTTCTCTTTTACTCAGACTAATGAAAACCCGCATAGTGCGTAAGACTAATCCCATGCTACATAACTCCCGTAAAGTGTTTCCTACACTCAGGATGCAGAACTCCTGTAAACTGCCTCTCACTACTTCCAATGTACAGAAATCCTGTAAGCTACTTCTCTTTTACTCAGACAACTGAAAACCCGCATTGTGCGTAAGACTACTCCCATGCTCCAGAACTCTTGTACAGTGTTTCCTACACTCAGGGGGCAGAACTCGTGTAAACTGCCTCTCACTACTTCCAATGTACAGAAATCCTGTAAGCTGCTTCTCTTTTACTCAGACTACTGAAAACCCGCATTGTGCGTAAGACTACTCCCATGCTACAGAACTCCCGTAAAGTATTTCCCACACTCAGGATGCAGAACTCCTGTACACTGCCTTTCACTACTTCCAATGTACAGAAATCCTGCAAGCTGCTTCTCTTTTACTCAGACTACTGAAACCACGCATAGTGCGTAAGACTACTCCCATGCTATAGAACTCCCGAAAAGTGTTTCCAACACTCAGGATGCATAACCCCTGTAAACTCCCTCTCACTACTTCCAATGTACAGAAATCCTGTAAGCTGCTTCTCTTTTACTCAGACTACTGAAAACCCGCATGGTGCGTAAGACTACTCCCATGCTACAGAACTCACGTAAAGTGTTTCCTACACTCAGGATGCAGAACTCCTGTAAACTGCCTCTCACTACTTCCAATGTACAGAAATCCTGTAAGCTGCTTCTCTTTTACTCAGACTACTGAAAACCCGCATAGTGCGTAAGACTACTCCCATGCTACAGAACTCCCGTAAAGTGTTTCCTACACTCAGGATGCAGAACTCCTGTAAACTGCCTCTCACTACTTCCAATGTACAGAAATCCTGTAAGTTACTTCTCTTTTACTCAGACTACTGAAAACCAGCATAGTGCATAAGGCTACTTCCATGCTACAGGACTCCAGTAAAGTGTTTCCTACACTAGATGCAGAACTCCTGTAAACTGCCTGTCACTACTTCCAATGTACAGAAATCCTGTAAGCTGCTTCTCTTTTAATCAGACTACTGAAAACCCGCATAGTGCGTAAGACTACTCCCATGCTACAGAACTCCCGTAAAGTGTTTCCTACACTCAGGATGCAGAACTCCTGTAAACTGCCTCTCACTACTTCCAATGTACAGAAATCCTGTAAGCTGCTTCTCTTTTACTCAGACTACTGAAAACCCGCATAGTGCGTAAGACTACTCCCATGCTACAGAACTCCCGTAAAGTGTTTCCTACACTCAGGATGCAGAACTCCTGTAAACTGCCTCTCACTACTTCCAATGTACAGAAATCCTGTAAGCTGCTTCTCTTTTACTCAGAATACTAAAAACCCGCATAGTGCGTAAGACTACTCTCATGCTCCAGAACTCCTGTACAGTGTTTCCTACACTCAGGATGCAGAACTCCTGTAAACTGCCTCTCGCTACTTCCTATGTGCTGAAATCCTGTAAGCTGCTTCTCTTTTACTCAGACTACTGAAAACCCGCATTGTGCGTAAGACTACTCCCATGCTACAGAACTCCCGTAAAGTGTTTCCTACACTCAGGATGCAGAACTCCTTTAAACTGCCTCTCACTACTTCCAATGTACAGAAATCCTGTAAGCTGCTTCTCTTTTACTCAGACTACTGAAAACCCGCATAGTGCGTAAGACTACTCCCATGCTACAGAACTCCCGTAAAGTGTTTCCTACACTCAGGATGCAGAACTCCTGTAAACTGCCTCTCACTACTTCCAATGTACAGAAATCCTGTAAGCTGCTTCTCTTTTACTCAGACAACTGAAAACCCGCATAGTGCGTAAGACTACTCCCATGCTCCAGAACTCCTGTACAGTGTTTCCTACACTCAGGAGGCAGAACTCCTGTAAACTCCCTCTCACTACTTCCAATGTACAGAAATCCTGTAAGCTGCTTCTCTTTTACTCAGACTACTGAAAACCCGCATTGTGCGTAAGACTACTCCCATGCTACAGAACTCCCGTAAAGTATTTCCCACACTCAGGATGCAGAACTCCTGTACACTGCCTCTCACTACTTCCAATGCACAGAAATCCTGTAAGCTGCTTCTCTTTTACTCAGACTACTGAAACCCCGCATAGTGCGTAAGACTACTCCCATGCTATAGAACTTCTGTAAAGTGTTTCCTACCCTCAGGATGAAGGACTCCATTAAACCGCCTCTCACTACTTCCAATGTACAGAAATCCTGTAAGCTGCTTCTCTTTTACTCAGACTACTGAAAACCCGCATTGTGCGTAAGACTTCTCCCATGCTACAGAACTCCGGTAAAGTGTTTCCTACACTGGATGCAGATCTCCGTCAAACTTCCTGTCACTACTTCCAATGTACAGAAATTCTGTAAGCTGCTTCGCTTTTACTCAGACTACTGAAAACCCGCATAGTGCGTAAGACTACTCCCATGCTACAGAATTCCCGTAAAAGGTTTCTACACTCTGGATGCAGAACTCCTGTAAACTGCCTCTCACTACTTCCAATGTACAGAAATCCTGTAACCTGCTTCTCTTTTACTCAGACTACTGAAAACCCGCACAGTGCGTAAGACTACTCCCATGATACAGAACTCCGGTAAAGTGTTTCCTACCCTCAGGATGCAGGACTCCTGTTAACTGCCTCTCCCTACTTCCAATGTACAGAAATCCTATAAGCTGCTTCTCTTTTACTCAGAATACTGAAATCCCGCATAAGCAGTAAGAATACACCCATGCTACAGAACTCCCGAAAAGTGTTTCCTACACTCAGGATGCATAACCCCTGTAAACTCCCTCTCACTACTTCCAATGTACAGAAATCCTGTAAGCTGCTTCTCTTTTACTCAGACTACTGAAAACCCGCATAGTGCGTAAGACTAATCCCATGCTATAGAACTCCCGTAAAGTGTTGCCTACACTCAGGATGCAGAACTCCTGTAAACTGCCTCTCACTACTTCCAATGTACAGAAATCCTGTAAGCTGCTTCTCTTTTACTCAGACTACTGAAAACCCGCATAGTGCGTAAGACTACTCCCATGCTCCAGAACTCCTGTACAGTGTCTCCTACACTCAGGATGCAGAACTCCTGTAAACTGCCTCTCACTACTTCCAATGTACAGAAATCCTGTAAGCTGCTTCTCTTTTATCAGACTACTGAAAACCCGCATAGTGCGTAAGACTACTCCCATGCTACAGAACTCCCGTAAAGTGTTTCCTACACTCAGGATGCAGAACTCCTTTAAACTGCCTCTCACTACTTCCAATGTACAGAAATCCTGTAAGCTACTTCTCTTTTACTCAGACTACTGAAAACCCGCATAGTGCGTAAGACTACTCCCATGCTACAGAACTCCCGTAAAGTGTTTCCTACACTCAGGATGCAGAACTCCTGTAAACTGCCTCTCACTACTTCCAATGTACAGAAATCCTGTAAGCTGCTTCTCTTTTACTCAGACTACTGAAAACCCGCATAGTGCGTAAGACTACTCCCATGCTACAGAACTCCCGTAAAGTGTTTCCTACACTCAGGATGCAGAACTCCTGTAAACTGCCTCTCACTACTTCCAATGTACAGAAATCCTGTAAGCTGCTTCTGTTTTACTCAGAATACTAAAAACCCGCATAGTGCGTAAGACTACTCTCATGCTCCAGAACTCCTGTACAGTGTTTCCTACACTCAGGATGCAGAACTCCTGTAAACTGCCTCTCGCTACTTCCAATGTACAGAAATCCTGTAAGCTGTTTCTCTTTTACTCAGACTACTGAAAACCCGCATAGTGCGGAAGGCTACTCCCATGCTACAGAACTCCGGAAAAGTGTTTCCTACACTGGATGCAGAACTCCTGTAAACTGCCTCTCACTACTTCCAATGTACAGAAATCCTGTAAGGTGCTTCTCTTTTACTCAGACTACTGAAAACCAGCGTAGTGCGTAAGACTACTCCCATGCTACAGAACTCCCGTAAAGTGTTTCCAACACTGAGGATGCAGAACTCCTGTAAACTGCTTCTCACTACTTCCAATGTACAGAAATCCTATAAGCTACTTCTCTTTTACTCAGACAACTGAAAACCCGCATAGTGCGTAAGACTACTCCCATGCTCCAGAACTCCTGTACAGTGTTTCCTACACTCAGGAGGCAGAACTCCTGTAAACTGCCTCTCACTACTTCCAATGTACAGAAATCCTGTAAGCTGCTTCTCTTTTACTCAGACTACTGAAAACCCGCATTGTGCGTAAGACTACTCCCATGCTACAGAACTCCCGTAAAGTATTTCCCACACTCAGGATGCAGAACTCCTGTACACTGCCTCTCACTACTTCCAATGCACAGAAATCCTGTAAGCTGCTTCTCTTTTACTCAGACTACTGAAACCCCGCATAGTGCGTAAGACTACTCCCATGCTATAGAACTCCTGTAAAGTGTTTCCTACCCTCAGGATGAAGGACTCCATTAAACCGCCTCTCACTACTTCCAATGTACAGAAATCCTGTAAGCTGCTTCTCTTTTACTCAGACTACTGAAAACCCGCATTGTGCGTAAGACTTCTCCCATGCTACAGAACTCCGGTAAAGTGTTTCCTACACTGGATGCAGATCTCCGTCAAACTTCCTGTCACTACTTCCAATGTACAGAAATTCTGTAAGCTGCTTCGCTTTTACTCAGACTACTGAAAACCTGCATAGTGCGTAAGACTACTCCCATGCTACAGAATTCCCGTAAAATGTTTCCTACACTCTGGATGCAGAACTCCTGTAAACTGCCTCTCACTACTTCCAATGTACAGAAATCCTGTAAGCTGCTTCTCTTTTACTCAGACTACTGACACCCGCACAGTGCGTAAGACTAATCCCATGATACAGAACTCCGGTAAAGTGTTTCCTACCCTCAGGATGCAGGACTCCTGTAAACTGCCTCTCACTACTTCCAATGTACAGAAATCCTGTAAGCTGCTTCTCTTTTGCTCAGACTACTGAAACCCCGCATAGTGCGTAAGACTACTCCCATGCTACAGAACTCCCGAAAAGTGTTTCCTACACTCAGGATGCATAACCCCTGTAAACTCCCTCTCACTACTTCCAATGTACAGAAATCCTGTAAGCTGCTTCTCTTTTACTCAGACTACTGAAAACCCGCATAGTGCGTAAGACTAATCCCATGCTATAGAAATCCCGTAAAGTGTTGCCTACACTCAGGATGCAGAACTCCTGTACACTGCCTCTCACTACTTCCAATGTACAGAAATCCTGTAAGCTGCTTCTCTTTTACTCAGACTACTGAAAACCCGCATAGTGCGTAAACTACTCCCATGCTACAGAACTCCCGTAAAGTGTTTCCTACACTCAGGATGCAGAACTCCTGTAAACTGCCTCTCACTACATCCAATGTACAGAAATCCTGTAAGCTGTTTCTCTTTTACTCAGAGTACTGAAAACCCGCATAGTGCGTAAGACTACTCCCATGCTACAGAACTCCCATAAAGTGTTTCCTACACTGGATGCAGAACTCCTGTAAACTGCCTGTCACTACTTCCAATGTACAGAAATCCTGTAAGCTGCTTCTCTTTTACTCAGACTACTGAAAACCCGCATAGTTCGTAACACTACTCCCATGCTACAGAACTCCCGTAAAGTGTTTCCAACACTCAGGATGCAGAACTCCTGTAAACTGCTTCTCACTACTTCCAATGTACAGAAATCCTGTAAGCTACTTCTCTTTTACTCAGACTACTGAAAACCCGCATAGTGCGTAAGACTACTCCCATGTTCCAGAACTCCTGTACAGTATTTCCTACACTCAGGATGCAGAACTCCTGTAAACTGCCTCTCGCTACTTCCAATGTACAGAAATCCTGTAAGCTGCTTCTCTTTTACTCAGACTACTGAAAACCCGCATTGTGCATAAGACTACTCCCATGCTACAGAACTCCCGTAAAGTGTTTCCTACACTCAGGATGCAGAACTCCTTTAAACTGCCTCTCACTACTTCCAATGTACAGAAATCCTGTAAGCTGCTTCTCTTTTACTCAGACTACTGAAAACACGCATCGTGCGTAAGACTTCTCCCATGCTACAGACTCCGGTAAAGTGTTTCCTACACTGGATGCAGAACTCCTTTAAGCTTCCTGATACAACTTCCAATGTACAGAAATCCTGTAAGCTGCTTCTCTTTTAATCAGACTACTGAAAACCCGCATAGTGCGTAAGACTACTCCCATGCTACAGAACTCCCGTAAAGTGTTTCCTAACCTCAGGATGCAGAATTCCTGTAAACTGCCACTCACTACTTCCAATGTACAGAAATCCTGTAAGCTGCTTCTCTTTTACTCAGACAACTGAAAACCAGCATAGTGCGTAAGACTACCCCTATGCTACAGAACTCCCATAAAGTGTTTCCTACACTAGATTCAGAACTCCTGTAAACTGCCTCTCACTACTTCCAATGTACAGAAATCCTGTAAGCTGCTTCTCTTTTACTCAGACTACTGAAAACCCGCATAGCGCGTAAGACTACTCCCATGCTACAGAACTCCCGTAAAGTGTTTCCTACACTCAGGATGCAGAACTCCTGTACACTGCCTCTCACTACTTCCAATGTACAGAAATCCTGTAAGCTGCTTCTCTTTTACTCAGAATACTGAAATCCCGCATAAACAGTAAGAATTCTCCCATGCTACAGAACTCCCGAAAAGTGTTTCCTACACTCAGGATGCAGAACTCCTGTAAACTGCCTCTCACTACTTCCAATGTACAGAAATCCTGTAAGCTGCTTCTCTTTTGCTCAGACTACTGAAAACCCGCATAGTGCGTAAGACTACTCCCATGCTACAGAACTCCCGTAAAGTGTTTCCTACCCTCAGGATGAAGGACTCCTTTAAACTGCCTCTCACTGCTTCCAATGTACAGAAATCCTGTAAGCTGCTTCTCTTTTACTCAGACTACTGAAAACCCGCATAGTGCGAAAGACTACTCCCATGCTACAGAACTCCCGTAAAGTGTTTCCTACACTCAGGATGCAGAACTCCTGTACCCTGCCTCTCACTACTTCCAATGTACAGAAATCCTGTAAGCTGCTTCTCTTTTACTCAGACTACTGAAAACCCGCATAGTGCGTAAGACTACTCCCATGATACAGAACTCCCGTAAAGTGTTTCCTACCCTCAGGATGCAGAACTCCTGTAAACTGCCTCTCACTACTTCCAATGTACAGAAATCCTGTAAGCTGCTTCTCTTTTACTCAGACTACTGAAAACCCACATAGAGCGTAAGACTACTCCCATGCTACAGAACTCCCGTAAAGTGTTTCCTACACTCAGGATGCAGAACTCCTGTAAACTGCTTCTCACTACTTCCAATGTACAGAAATCCTGTAAACTGCTTCTCTTTTACTCAGACTACTGAAAACCCGCATAGTGCGTAAGACTACTCCCATGCTACAGAACTCCCGTAAAGTGTTTCCTACACTCAGGATGCAGAACTGCTGTAAACTGCCTCTCACTACTTCCAATGTACAGAAATCCTGTAAGCTGCTTATCTTTTACTCAGAATACTGAAAACCCGCATTGTGCGTAAGACTACTCCCATGCTACAGAACTCCCGTAAAGTGTTTCCTACACTCAGGATGCAGAACTCCTTTAAACTGCCTCTCACTACTTCCAATGTACTGAAATCCTGTAAGCTGCTTCTCTTTTACTCAGACTACTGAAAACCCGCATAGTGCGTAAGTCTACTCCCATGCTACATAACTCCCGTAAAGTGTTTTCTACACTCAGGATGCAGAACTCCTGTAAACTGCCTCTCACTACTTCCAATGTAAAGAAATACTGTAAGCTACTTCTCTTTTACTCAGACTACTGAAAACCCGCATAGTGCGTAAGACTACTCCCATGTTCCAGAACTCCTGTACAGTATTTCCTACACTCAGGATGCAGAACTCCTGTAAACTGCCTCTCGCTACTTCCAATGTACAGAAATCCTGTAAGCTGCTTCTCTTTTACTCAGACTACTGAAAACCCGCATTGTGCGTAAGACTAGTCCCATGCTACAGAACTCCCGTAAAGTGTTTCCTACACTCAGGATGCAGAACTCCTTTAAACTGCCTCTCACTACTTCCAATGTACAGAAATCCTGTAAGCTGCTTCTCTTTTACTCAGACTACTGAAAACCCGCATATTGCGTAAGACTACTCCCATGCTACAGAACTCCCCTAAAGTGTTTCCTACACTCAGGATGCAGAACTCCAGTAAACTGCCTCTCACTACTTCCAATGTACAGAAATCCTGTAAGCAGCTTCTCTTTTACTCAAAATACTGAAAACCCGCATAGTGCGTACGACTACTCCCATGCTACAGAATTCCCGTAAAGTGTTTCCTACACTCAGTATGCAGAACTACTTTAAACGGCCTCTCACTACTTCCAATGTACAGAAATCCTGTAAGCTGCTTCTCTTTTACTCAGACTAATGAAAACCCGCACAGTGCGTAAGACAACTCCCATGATACAGAACTCCCGTAAAGTGTTTCCTACACTCAGGATGCAGGACTCCTTTAAACTGCCTCTCCATACTTCCAATGTACAGAAATCTTGTAAACTGCTTCTCTTTTCTCAGAATACTGAAATCCTGCATAAACAGTAAGAATTCTCCCATGCTACAGAACTCCCGAAAAGTGTTTCCTACACTCAGGATGCAGAACTCCTGTAAACTGCCTCTCACTACTTCCAATGTACAGAAATCCTGTAAGCTGCTTCTCTTTTACACAGACAACTGAAAATCCGCATTGTGCGTAAGACTACCCCTATGCTACAGAACTCCCATAAAGTGTTTCCTACGCTAGATTCAGAACTCCTGTAAACTGCCTCGCACTACTTCCAATGTACAGAAATCCTGTAAGCTGCTTCTCTTTTACTCAGACTACTGAAAACCCGCATAAAGAGTAAGAATTCTCCCATGCTACAGAACTCCCGAAAAGTGTTTCCTACACTGGATGCAGAACTCCTGTAAACTGCCTGTCACTACTTCCAATGTACATAAATCCTGTAAGCTGCTTCTCTTTTACTCAGACTACTGAAACCCCGCATAGTGCGTAAGACTACCCCCATGCTACAGAACTCCCATAAAGTATTTCCTACACTGGATGCAGAACTCCTGTAAACTGCCTCTCACTACTTCCAATGTACAGAAATCCTGTAAGCTGCTTCTCTTTTACTCAGACTACTGAAAACCCGCATAGTGCGTAAGACTACTCCCATGCTACAGAACTCCCGTAAAGTGTTTCCTACACTCAGGATGCAGAACTCCTGTACACTGCCTCTCACTACTTCCAATGTACAGAAATCCTGTAAGCTGCTTCTCTTTTACTCAGACTACTGAAAACACGCATAGTGCGTAAGACTTCTCCCATGCTATAGAACTCCCGTAAAGTGTTTCCTACACTCAGGATGCAGAACTCCTTTAAGCTTCCTGTCACTACTTCCAATGTACAGAAATCCTGTAAGCTGCTTCTCTTTTAATCAGACTACTGAAAACCCGCATAGTGCGTAAGACTACTCCCATGCTACAGAACTCCCGTAAAGTGTTTCCTAACCTCACGATGCAGAACTCCTGTAAACTGCCTCTCACTACTTCCAATGTACAGAAATCCTGTAAGCTGCTTCTCTTTTACTCAGACAACTCAAAACCCGCATAGTGCGTAAGACTACCCCTATGCTACAGAACTCCCATAAAGTGTTTCCTACACTAGATGCAGAACTCCTGTAAACTGCCTCTCACTACTTCCAATGTACAGAAATCCTGTAAGCTGCTTCTCTTTTACTCAGACTACTGAAAACCCGCAGAAAGAGTAAGAATTCTCCCATGCTACAGAACTCCCGTAAAGTGTTTCCTACCCTCAGGATGAAGGACTCCTTTAAACTGCCTCTCACTGCTTCCAATGTACAGAAATCCTGTAAGCTGCTTCTCTTTTACTCAGACTACTGAAAACCCGCATAAAGAGTAAGAATTCTCCCATGCTACAGAACTCCTGTACAGTGTTTCCTACACTCAGTATGCAGAATTCCTGTAAACTGCCTCTCACTACTTCCAATGTACAGAAATCCTGTAAGCTTCTTTTCTTTTACTCAGACTACTGAAACCCCGCATAGTGCGTAAGACTACTCCATGCTATAGAACTCCCGTAAAGTGTTTCCTAGCCTCATGATGAAGGACTCCTTTAAACTGCCTCTCACTACTTCCAATGTACAGAAATCCTGTAAGCTGCTTCTCTTTTACTCAGACTACTGAAAACACGCATAGTGCGTAAGACTTCTCCCATGCTACAGACTCCAGTAAAGTGTTTCCTACACTGGATGCAGAACTCCTTTAAGCTTCCTGTCACTACTTCCAATGTACAGAAATCCTGTAAGCTGCTTCTCTTTTAATCAGACTACTGAAAACCCGCATAGTGCGTAAGACTACTCCCATGCTACAGAACTCCCGTAAAGTGTTTCCTAACCTCAGGATGCAGAACTCCTGTAAACTGCCTCTCACTACTTCCAATGTACAGAAATCCTGTAAGCTGCTTCTCTTTTACTCAGACAACTGAAAACCCGCATAGAGCTTAAGACTACCCCTATGCTACAGAACTCCCATAAAGTGTTTCCTACACTAGATTCAGAACTCCTGTAAACTGCCTCGCACTACTTCCAATGTACAGAAATCCTGTAAGCTGCTTCTCTTTTACTCAGACTACTGAAAACCCGCATAAAGAGTAAGAATTCTCCCATGCTACAGAACTCCCGAAAAGTGTTTCCTAAACTCAAGATGCAGAACTCCTGTAAACTGCCTCTCACTACTTCCAATGTACAGAAATCCTGTAAGCTGCTTCTCTTTTACTCAGACTACTGAAAACCCGCATAGTGCGTAAGACTACTCCCATGCTACAGAACTCCCGTAAAGTGTTTCCTACCCTCAGGATGAAGGACTCCTTTAAACTGCCTCTCACTGCTTCCAATGTACAGAAATCCTGTAAGCTGCTTCTCTTTTACTCAGACTACTGAAAACCCGCATAGTGCGAAAGACTACTCCCATGCTACAGAACTCCCGTAAATTGTTTCCTACACTGGATGCAGAACTCCTGTAAACGGCCTCTCACTACTTCCAATGTACAGAAATCCTGTAAGCTGCTTCTCTTTTACTCAGACTACTGAAAACCCGCATAGTGCGTAAGACTACCCCCATGCTACAGAACTCCCGTAAAGTATTTCCTACACTGGATGCAGAACTCCTGTAAACTGCCTCTCACTACTTCCAATGTCCAGAAATCCTGTAAGCTGCTTCTCTTTTACTAAGACTACTGAAAACCCGCATAGTGCGTAAGACTACTCCCATGCTCCAGAACTCCCGTAAAGTGTTTCCTACACTCAGGATGCAGAACTCCTCTACACTGCCTCTCACTACTTCCAATGTACAGAAATCCTGTAAGGTGCTTCTCTTTTACTCAGAATACTGAAATCCCGCATAAACAGTAAGAATTCTCCCATGCTACAGAACTCCCGAAAAGTGTTTCCTACACTCAGGATGCATAACTCCTGTAAACTCCCTCTCACTACTTCCAATGTACAGAAATCCTGTAAGCTGTTTCTCTTTTACTCAGACAACTGAAAACCCGCATAGTCCGTAAGACTACCCCTATGCTACAGAACTCCCATGAAGTGTTTCCTACACTATATGCAGAACTGTTGTAAACTGCCTCGCACTACTTCCAATGTACAGAAATCCTGTAAGCTGCTTCTCTTTTACTCAGACTACTGAAAACCCGCATAAAGAGTAAGAATTCTCCCATGCTACAGAACTCCCGAAAAGTGTTTCCTACACTCAAGATGCAGAACTCCTGTAAACTGCCTCTCACTACTTCCAATGTACAGAAATCCTGTAAGCTGCTTTTCTTTTACTCAGACTACTGAAACCCCGCATAGTGCGTAAGACTACTCCCATGCTATAGAACTCCCGTAAAGTGTTTCCTAGCCTCAGGATGAAGGACTCCTTTAAACTGCCTCTCACTACTTCCAATGTACAGAAATCCTGTAAGCTGCTTCTCTTTTACTCAGACTATTGAAAACACGCATAGTGCGTAAGACTTCTCCCATGCTACAGACTCCGGTAAAGTGTTTCCTACACTGGATGCAGAACTCCTTTAAGCTTCCTGTCACTACTTCCAATGTACAGAAATCCTGTAAGCTGCTTCTCTTTTAATCAGACTACTTAAACCCGCATAGTGCGTAAGACTACTCCCATGCTACAGAACTCCCGTAAAGTGTTTCCTAACCTCAGAATGCAGAACTCCTGTAAACTGCCTCTCACTACTTCCAATGTACAGAAATCCTGTAAGCTGCTTCTCTTTTACTCAGACTACTGAAAACCCGCATAGTGCGTAAGACTACTCATATGCTACAGAACTCCCGTAAAGTGTTTCCTACACTCAGGATGCAGAACTCCTGTACACTGCCTCACACTACTTCCAATGTACAGAAATCCTGTAAGCTGTTTCTCTTTTACTCAGACTACTGAAAACCCGCATAGTGTGTAAACTACTCCCATGCTGCAGAACTCTGGTAAAGTGTTTCCTACACTCAGTATGCAGAACACCTGTAAACTGCCTGTCACTACTTCCAATGTACAGAAATCCTGTAAGCTGCTTCTCTTTTACTCAGACTACTGAAAACCCGCATAGTGCGTAAGACTACCCCCACGCTACAGAACTCCCGTAAAGTATTTCCTACACTGGATGCAGAACTCCTGTAAACTGCCTCTCACTACTTCCAATGTACAGAAATCCTGTAAGCTGCTTCTCTTTTACTCAGACTACTGAAAACCCGCATTGTGCGTAAGACGACTCCCATGCTACAGAACTCCCGTAAAGTGTTTCCTACCCTCAGGATGAAGGACTCCTTTAAACTGCCTCTCACTGCTTCCAATGTACAGAAATCCTGTAAGCTGCTTCTCTTTTACTCAGACTACTGAAAACCCGCATAGTGCGAAAGACTACTCCCATGCTACAGAACTCCCGTAAATTGTTTCCTACACTGGATGCAGAACTCTTGTAAACGGCCTCTCACTACTTCCAATGTACAGAAATCCTGTAAGCTGCTTCTCTTTTACTCAGACTACTGAAAACCCGCATAGTGCGTAAGACTACCCCCATGCTACAGAACTCCCGTAAAGTATTTCCTACACTGGATGCAGAACTCCTGTAAACTGCCTCTAACTACTTCCAATGTCCAGAAATCCTGTAAGCTGCTTCTCTTTTACTCAGACTTCTGAAAACCCGCATAGTGCGTAAGACTACTCCCATGCTACAGAACTCCCGTAAAGTGTTTCCTACACTCAGGATGCAGAACTCCTGTACACTGCCTCTCACTACTTCCAATATACAGAAATCCTGTAAGGTGCTTCTCTTTTACTCAGAATACTGAAATCCCGCATAAACAGTAAGAATTCTCCCATGCTACAGAATTCCCGAAAAGTGTTTCCTACACTCAGGATGCATAACTCCTGAAACTCCCTCTCACTACTTCCAATGTACAGAAATCCTGTAAGCTGTTTCTCTTTTACTCAGACAACTGAAAACCCGCATAGTGCGTAAGACTACCCCTATGCTACAGAACTCCCATAAAGTGTTTCCTACACTAGATGCAGAACTCTTGTAAACTGCCTCGCACTACTTCCAATGTACAGAAATCCTGTAAGCTGCTTCTCTTTTACTCAGACTACTGAAAACCCGCATAAAGAGTAAGAATTCTCCCATGCTACAGAACTCCCGAAAAGTGTTTCCTACACTCAAGATGCAGAACTCCTGTAAACTGCCTCTCACTACTTCCAATGTACAGAAATCCTGTAAGCTTCTTTTCTTTTACTCAGACTACTGAAACCCCGCATAGTGCGTAAGACTACTCCATGCTATAGAACTCCCGTAAAGTGTTTCCTAGCCTCAGGATGAAGGACTCCTTTAAACTGCTTCTCACTACTTCCAATGTACAGAAATCCTGTAAGCTGCTTCTCTTTTACTCAGACTACTGAAAACACGCATAGTGCGTAAGACTTCTCCCAAGCTACAGACTCCGGTAAAGTGTTTCCTACACTGGATGCAGAACTCCTTTAAGCTTCCTGTCACTACTTCCAATGTACAGAAATCCTGTAAGCTGCTTCTCTTTTAATCAGACTACTGAAAACCCGCATAGTGCGTAAGACTACCCCCATGCTACAGAACTCCCGTAAAGTGTTTCCTAACCTCAGGATGCAGAACTCCTGTAAACTGCCTCTAACTACTTCCAATGTACAGAAATCCTGTAAGCTGCTTCTCTTTTACTCAGACAACTGAAAACCCGCATAGTGCTTAAGACTACCCCTATGCTACAGAACTCCCATAAAGTGTTTCCTACACTAGATTCAGAACTCCTGTAAACTGCCTCGCACTACTTCCAATGTACAGAAATCCTGCAAGCTGCTTCTCTTTTACTCAGACTACTGAAAACCCGCATAAAGAGTAAGAATTCTCCCATGCTACAGAACTCCTGAAAAGTGTTTCCTACACTCAAGATGCAGAACTCCTGTAAACTGCCTCTCACTACTTCCAATGTACAGAAATCCTGTAAGCTGCTTCTCTTTTACTCAGACTACTGAAAACCCGCATAGTGCGTAAGACTACCCCCATGCTACAGAACTCCCGTAAAGTATTTCCTACACTGGATGCAGTTCTCCTGTAAACTGCCTCTCACTACTTCCAATGTACAGAAATCCTGTAAGCTGCTTCTCTTTTACTCAGACTACTGAAAACCCGCATAGTGCGTAAGACTACTCATATGCTACAGAACTCCCGTAAAGTGTTTCCTACACTCAGGATGCAGAACTCCTGTACACTGCCTCACACTACTTCCAATGTACAGAAATCCTGTAAGCTGTTTCTCTTTTACTCAGACTACTGAAAACCCGCATAGTGCGTAAGACTACTCCCATGCTGCAGAACTCCCGTAAAGTGTTTCCTACACTCAGGATGCAGAACACCTGTAAACTGCCTGTCACTACTTCCAATGTACAGAAATCCTGTAAGCTGCTTCTCTTTTAATCAGACTACTGAAAACCCGCATTGTGCGTAAGACTACTCCCATGCTACAGAACTCCCGAAAAGTGTTTCCTACACTCAGGATGCAGAACTCCTGTAAACTGCCTCTCACTACTTCCAATGTACAGAAATCCTGTAAGCTGCTTCTCTTTTACGCAGACTACTGAAAACCCGCATAGTGCGTAAGACTACTCCCATGCTCCAAACGCCCGTAAAGTGTTTCCTACACTCAGGATGCAGAACTCCTGTAAACTGCCTCTCACTACTTCCAATGTTCAGAAATCCTGTAAGCTGTTTCTCTTTTACTCACACTACTGAAAACCCGCATAGTGCGTAAGACTACTCCCATGCTACAGAACTCCCGTAAAGTGTTTCCTGCACTGGATGCAGAACTCCTGTAAACTACCTGTCACTACTTCCAATGTACAGAAATCCTGTAAGCTGCTTCTCTTTTACTCAGACTACTGAAAACCCGCATTGTGCGTAAGACTACTCCCATGCTACAGAACTCCCGTAAAGTGTTTCCTACTCTCAGGATGCAGAACTCCTTTAAACTGCCTCTCACTACTTCCAATGTACAGAAAACCTGTAAGCTGCTTCTCTTTTCCTCAGACTACTGAAAACCCGCATAGTGCGTAAGACTACTCCCATGCTACAGAACTCCCGTAAAGTGTTTCCTACACTCAGGATGCAGAACTCCTGTAAACTGCCTCTCACTACTTCCAATGTACAGAAATCCTGTAAGCTGCTTCTCTTTTACTCAGACTACTGAAAACCCGCATAGTGCGTAAACTACTCCCATGCTACAGAACTCCCGTAAAGTGTTTCCTACACTCAGGATGCAGAACTCCTGTAAACTGCCTTTCACTACATCCAATGTACAGAAATCCTGTAAGCTTTTTCTCTTTTACTCAGAGTACTGAAAACCCGCATAGTGCGTAAGACTACTCCCATGCTACAGAACTCCCATAAAGTGTTTCCTACACTGGATGCAGAACTCCTGTAAACTGCCTGTCACTACTTCCAATGTACAGAAATCCTGTAAGCTGCTTATCTTTTACTCAGACAACTGAAAACCCGCATAGTGCGTAAGACTACCCCATGCTACAGAACTCCCATAAAGTGTTTCCTACACTAGATGCAGAACTCTTGTAAACTGCCTCGCACTACTTCCAATGTACAGAAATCCTGTAAGCTGCTTCTCTTTTACTCATACTACTGAAAACCCGCATAAAGTGTAAGAATTCTCCCATGCTACAGTACTCCCGAAAAGTGTTTCCTACACTCAAGATGCAGAACTCCTGTAAACTGCCTCTCACTACTTCCAATGTACAGAAATCCTGTAAGCTGCTTCTCTTTTACTCAGACTACTGAAACCCCGCATAATGCGTAAGACTACTCCCATGCTATAGAACTCCCGTAAAGTGTTTCCTACCCTCAGGATGAAGGACTCCTTTAAACTGCCTCTCACTACTTCCAATGTACAGAAATCCTGGAAGCTGCTTCTCTTTTACTCAAACTACTGAAAACCCGCATAAAGAGTAAGAATTCTCCCATGCTACAGAACTCCGGTAAAGTGTTTCCTACACTGGATGCAGAACTCCTTTAAACTTCCTGTCACTACTTCCAATGTACAGAAATTCTGTAAGCTGCTTCTCTTTTGCTTAGACTACTGAAAGCCCGCATAGTGCGTAACACTACTGCCATGCTACAGAATTCCCGTAAAATGTTTCCTACACTCAGTATGCAGAACTCCTGTAAACTGCCTCTCACTACTTCCAATGTACAGAAATCCTGTAAGCTGCTTCTCTTTTACTCAGACTACTGAAAACCCGCACAGTGCGTAAGACTACTCCCATGATACAGAACTCCCGTAAAGTGTTTCCTACCCTCAGGATGCAGGACTCCTTTAAACTGCCTCTCCCTACTTCCAATGTACAGAAATCCTGTAAGCTGCTTCTCTTTTACTCAGAATACTGAAATCCCGCATTGTGCGTAAGACTACTCCCATGCTACAGAACTCCCGTAAAGTGTTTCCTACACTCAGGATGCAGAACTCCTTTAAACTGCCTCTCACTACTTCCAATGTACAGAAATCCTGTAAGCTGCTTCTGTTTTACTCACACTACTGAAAACCCGCATAGTGCGTAAGACTACTCCCATGCTACAGAACTCCCGTAAAGTGTTTCCTACACTCAGGATGCAGAACTCCTGTAAACTGCCTCTCACTACTTCCAATGTACAGAAATCCTGTAAGCTGCTTCTCTTTTACTCAGACTACTGAAAACCCGCATAGTGCGTAAACTACTCCCATGCTACAGAACTCCCGTAAAGTGTTTCCTACACTCAGGATGCAGAACTCCTGTAAACTGCTCTCACTATATCCAATGTACAGAAATCCTGTAAGCTGTTTCTCTTTTACTCAGAGTACTGAAAACCCGCATAGTGCGTAAGACTACTCCCATGCTACAGAACTCCCGTAAAGTCTTTCCTACACTCAAAATGCAGAACTCCTGTACACTGCCTCTCACTACTTCCAATGTACAGAAATCCTATAAGCTGCTTCTCTTTTACTCAGACTACTGAAAACCCGCATAGTGCGTAAGACTACTCCCATGCTACAGAACTCCCGTAAAGTGTTTCCTACCCTCAGGGTGCAGAACTCCTGTAAACTGCCTCTCACTACTTCCAATGTACAGAAATCCTGTAAGCTGCTTCTCTTTTACTCAGACTACTGAAAACCCGCATAGTGCGTACGACTACTCCCATGCTACAGAACTCCCGTAAAGTGTTTCCTACACTCAGGATGCAGGACTCCTTTAAACTGCCTCTCACTACTTCCAATGTACAGAAATCCTGTAAGCTGATTCTCTTTTACTCAGACTACAGAAAACCCGCATAGTGCGTAAGACTACCCCAATGCTACAGAACTCCCGTAAAGTGTTTCCTACACTGGATGCAGAACTCCTGTAAACTGCCTCTCACTACTTCCAATGTACAGAAATCCTGTAAGCTGATTCTCTTTTACTCAGACTACTGAGAACCCGCATAGTGCGTAAGACTACTCCCATGCTACAGAACTCCTGTAAAGTGTTTCCTACACTCAGGATGCAGAACTCCTGTAAACTGCCTCTCACTACTTCCAATGTACAGAAATCCTGTAAGCTGCTTCTCTTTTACTCAGACTACAGAAAACCCGCATAGTGCGTAAGACTGCTCCCATGCTACAGAACTCCCATAAAGTGTTTCCTACACTCAGGATGCAGAACTCCTGTAAACTGCCTCTCACTACTTCCAATGTACAGAAATACTGTAAGCCGCTTCTCTTTTACTCAGACTACTGAAAACACCCATAGTGCGTAAGACAAAACCATTCTCCAGAACTCCTGTAAAGTGTTTCCTACACTCAGGATGCAGAACTCCTGTAAACTGCCTCTCGCTACTTCCAATGTACAGAAATCCTTTAAGCTGCTTCTCTTTTACTCAGACTACAGAAAACCCGCATAGTGCGTAAGACTACTGCCATGCTACAGAACCCCAGCAAATTGTTTCCTACCCTCAGGATGGAGGACTCCTTTAAACTACCTCTCACTATTCCAATGTACAGAAATCCTGTAAGCTGCTTCTCTTTTACTCAGACTACTGAAAACCCGCATAGTGCCTAAGACTACTCCCATGCTACAGAACTCCCGTAAAGTGTTTCTTAACTCAGCATGCAGAACTCCTGTAAACTGCCTTTCACTACTTCCAATGTATAGAAATCCTGTAAGCTGCTACTCTTTTACTCAGACTACTCTAAACCCGCATAGTGTGTAAGACTACTCCCATGCTACAGAACTCCCGTAAAGTGTTTGCTACACTCAAGATGCAGAACACCTGTAAATTGCCTCTCACTACTTCCAATGTACAGAAATCCTGTAAGCTGCTTCTCTTTTACTCAGACTACTGAAAACCCGCATAGTGCGTAAGACTACTCCCATGCTACAGAACTCCCGTAAAGTGTTTCCTACCCTCAGGATGCAGGACTCCTTTAAACTGCCTCTCACTACTTCCAATGTACAGAAATCCTGTAAGCTGCTTCTCTTTTACTCAGAATACAGAAAACCCGCATAGTGCGTAAGACTACTGCCATGCTACAGAACCCCAGGAAATTGTTTCCTACACTCAGGATGCAGAACTCCTGTAAACTGCCTCTCACTACTTCCAATGTACAGAAATCCTGTAAGCTGCTTCTCTTTTACTCAGACTACTGAGAACCCGCATAGTGCGTAAGACTACTCCCATGCTACAGAACACCCGTAAAGTGTTTCCTACACACAGGAGTCAGAACTCCTGTAAACTGCCTGTCACTACTTCCAATGTACAGAAATCCTGTAAGGTGCTTCTCTTTACACAGACAACTGAAAACCCGCATAGTGCGTAAGACTTCTCCCATGCCTAGAACTCCGGTAAAGTTTTCCTACACTGGATGCAGAACTCCTTAAAACTGCCTCTCACTACTTCCAACGTACAGAAATCCTGTAAGCTGCTTCTCTTTTACTCAGACTAATGAAAACCCGCACAGTGCGTAAGACTACTCCCATGATACAGAACTCCCGTAAAGTGTTTCCTACACTCAGGATGCAGGACTCCTTTAAACTGCCTCTCCCTACTTCCAATGTACAGAAATCTTGTAAACTGCTTCTCTTTTACTCAGAATACTGAAATCCTGCATAAACAGTAAGAATTCTCCCATGCTACAGAACTCCCGAAAAGTGTTTCCTACACTCAGGATGCAGAACTCCTGTAAACTGCCTCTCACTACTTCCAATGTACAGAAATCCTGTAAGCTGCTTCTCTTTTACTCAGACTACAGAAAACCCGCATAGTGCGTAAGACTGCTCCCATGCTACAGAACTCCCATAAAGTGTTTCCTACACTCAGGATGCAGAACTCCTGTAAACTGCCTCTCACTACTTCCAATGTACAGAAATCCTGTAAGCCGCTTCTCTTTTACTCAGACTACTGAAAACCCCCATAGTGCGTAAGACTACTCCCACGCTACAGAACTCCTGTAAAGTGTTTCCTACACTCAGGATGCAGAACTCCTGTAAACTGCCTCTCGCTACTTCCAATGTACAGATATCCTGTAAGCTGCTTCTCTTTTACTCAGACTACTGAAAACCCGCATAGTACGTAAGACTACTCCCATGCTCCAGAACTCCTGTAAAGTGTTTCCTGCACTCAGGATGCAGAACTCCTGTAAACTGCCTCTCACTACTTCCAATGTACAGAAATCCTGTAAGCTGCTTCTCTTTTACTCAAAATACTGAAAACCCCCATAGTGCGTAAGACTACTCCAATGCTCCAGAACTCCTGTAAAGTGTTTCCTACACTCAGGATGCAGAACTCCTGTAAACTGCCTCTCGCTACTTCCAATGTACAGAAATCCTGTAAGCTGCTTCTCTTTTACTCAGACTACAGAAAACCAGCATAGTGCGTAAGACTACTGCCATGCTACAGAAACCCAGCAAATTGTTTCCTACCCTCAGGATGCAGGACTCCTTTAAACTGCCTCTCACTACTTCCAATGTACAGAAATCCTGTAAGCTGCTTCTCTTTTACTCAGACTACTGAAAACCCCCATAGTGCCTAAGACTACTCCCATGCTACAGAACTCCCGTAAAGTGTTTCTTAACTCAGGATGCAGAACTCCTGTAAACTGCCTTTCACTACTTCCAATGTATAGAAATCCTGTAAGCTGCTACTCTTTTACTCAGACTACTCTAAACCCGCATAGTGTGTAAGACTACACCCATGCTACAGAACTCCCGTAAAGTGTTTCCTACACTCAAAATGCAGAACTCCTGTACACTGCCTCTCACTACTTCCAATGTACAGAAATCCTATAAGCTGCTTCTCTTTTACTCAGACTACTGAAAACCCGCATAGTGCGTAAGACTACTCCCATGCTACAGAACTCCCGTAAAGTGTTTCCTACCCTCAGGGTGCAGAACTCCTGTAAACTGCCTCTCACTACTTCCAATGTACAGAAATCCTGTAAGCTGCTTCTCTTTTACTCAGACTACTGAAAACCCGCATAGTGCGTACGACTACTCCCATGCTACAGAACTCCCGTAAAGTGTTTCCTACACTCAGGATGCTGAACTCCTGTAAACTGCCTCTCACTACTTCCAATGTACAGAAATCCTGTAAGCTGATTCTCTTTTACTCAGACTACAGAAAACCCGCATAGTGCGTAAGACTACCCCAATGCTACAGAACTCCCGTAAAGTGTTTCCTACACTGGATGCAGAACTCCTGTAAACTGCCTCTCACTACTTCCAATGTACAGAAATCCTGTAAGCTGATTCTCTTTTACTCAGACTACTGAGAACCCGCATAGTGCGTAAGACTACTCCCATGCTACAGAACTCCTGTAAAGTGTTTCCTACACTCAGGATGCAGAACTCCTGTAAACTGCCTCTCACTACTTCCAATGTACAGAAATCCTGTAAGCTGCTTCTCTTTTACTCAGACTACAGAAAACCCGCATAGTGCGTAAGACTGCTCCCATGCTACAGAACTCCCATAAAGTGTTTCCTACACTCAGGATGCAGAACTCCTGTAAACTGCCTCTCACTACTTCCAATGTACAGAAATCCTGTAAGCCGCTTCTCTTTTACTCAGACTACTGAAAACACCCATAGTGCGTAAGACAAAACCATGCTCCAGAACTCCTGTAAAGTGTTTCCTACACTCAGGATGCAGAACTCCTGTAAACTGCCTCACGCTACTTCCAATGTACAGAAATCCTTTAAGCTGCTTCTCTTTTACTCAGACTACAGAAAACCCGCATAGTGCGTAAGACTACTGCCATGCTACAGAACCCCAGCAAATTGTTTCCTACCCTCAGGATGGAGGACTCCTTTAAACTACCTCTCACTATTCCAATGTACAGAAATCCTGTAAGCTGCTTCTCTTTTACTCAGACTACTGAAAACCCGCATAGTGCCTAAGACTACTCCCATGCTACAGAACTCCCGTAAAGTGTTTCTTAACTCAGCATGCAGAACTCCTGTAAACTGCCTTTCACTACTTCCAATGTATAGAAATCCTGTAAGCTGCTACTCTTTTACTCAGACTACTCTAAACCCGCATAGTGTGTAAGACTACTCCCATGCTACAGAACTCCCGTAAAGTGTTTGCTACACTCAAGATGCAGAACACCTGTAAATTGCCTCTCACTACTTCCAATGTACAGAAATCCTGTAAGCTGCTTCTCTTTTACTCAGACTACTGAAAACCCGCATAGTGCGTAAGACTACTCCCATGCTACAGAACTCCCGTAAAGTGTTTCCTACCCTCAGGATGCAGGACTCCTTTAAACTGCCTCTCACTACTTCCAATGTACAGAAATCCTGTAAGCTGCTTCTCTTTTACTCAGAATACAGAAAACCCGCATAGTGCGTAAGACTACTGCCATGCTACAGAACCCCAGGAAATTGTTTCCTACACTCAGGATGCAGAACTCCTGTAAACTGCCTCTCACTACTTCCAATATACAGAAATCCTGTAAGCTGCTTCTCTTTTACTCAGACTACTGAGAACCCGCATAGTGCGTAAGACAACTCCCATGCTACAGAACACCCGTAAAGTGTTTCCTACACACAGGAGTCAGAACTCCTGTAAACTGCCTGTCACTACTTCCAATGTACAGAAATCCTGTAAGGTGCTTCTCTTTACACAGACAACTGAAAACCCGCATAGTGCGTAAGACTTCTCCCATGCTATAGAACTCCGGTAAAGTTTTCCTACACTGGATGCAGAACTCCTTAAAACTGCCTCTCACTACTTCCAACGTACAGAAATCCTGTAAGCTGCTTCTCTTTTACTCAGACTAATGAAAACCCGCACAGTGCGTAAGACTACTCCCATGATACAGAACTCCCGTAAAGTGTTTCCTACACTCAGGATGCAGGACTCCTTTAAACTACCTCTCCCTACTTCCAATGTACAGAAATCTTGTAAACTGCTTCTCTTTTACTCAGAATACTGAAATCCTGCATAAACAGTAAGAATTCTCCCAACCTACAGAACTCCCGAAAAGTGTTTCCTACACTCAGGATGCAGAACTCCTGTAAACTGCCTCTCACTACTTCCAATGTACAGAAATCCTGGAAGCTGCTTCTCTTTTACTCAGACTACTGAAAACCCGCATATTGCGTAAGACTACTCCCATGCTACAGAACTCCCGTAAAGTGTTTCCTACACTCAGGATGCAGAACTCCTGTAAACTGCCTCTCACTACTTCCAATGTACAGAAATCCTGTAAGCTGCTTCTCTTTTACTCAGACTACAGAAAACCCGCATAGTGCGTAAGACTGCTCCCATGCTACAGAACTCCCATAAAGTGTTTCCTACACTCAGGATGCAGAACTCCTGTAAACTGCCTCTCACTACTTCCAATGTACAGAAATCCTGTAAGCCGCTTCTCTTTTACTCAGACTACTGAAAACCCCCATAGTGCGTAAGACTACTCCCACGCTACAGAACTCCTGTAAAGTGTTTCCTACACTCAGGATGCAGAACTCCTGTAAACTGCCTCTCGCTACTTCCAATGTACAGATATCCTGTAAGCTGCTTCTCTTTTACTCAGACTACTGAAAACCCGCATAGTACGTAAGACTACTCCCATGCTCCAGAACTCCTGTAAAGTGTTTCCTGCACTCAGGATGCAGAACTCCTGTAAACTGCCTCTCACTACTTCCAATGTACAGAAATCCTGTAAGCTGCTTCTCTTTTACTCAAAATACTGAAAACCCCCATAGTGCGTAAGACTACTCCAATGCTCCAGAACTCCTGTAAAGTGTTTCCTACACTCAGGATGCAGAACTCCTGTAAACTGCCTCTCGCTACTTCCAATGTACAGAAATCCTGTAAGCTGCTTCTCTTTTACTCAGACTACAGAAAACCAGCATAGTGCGTAAGACTACTGCCATGCTACAGAAACCCAGCAAATTGTTTCCTACCCTCAGGATGCAGGACTCCTTTAAACTGCCTCTCACTACTTCCAATGTACAGAAATCCTGTAAGCTGCTTCTCTTTTACTCAGACTACTGAAAACCCCCATAGTGCCTAAGACTACTCCCATGCTACAGAACTCCCGTAAAGTGTTTCTTAACTCAGGATGCAGAACTCCTGTAAACTGCCTTTCACTACTTCCAATGTATAGAAATCCTGTAAGCTGCTACTCTTTTACTCAGACTACTCTAAACCCGCATAGTGTGTAAGACTACACCCATGCTACAGAACTCCCGTAAAGTGTTTGCTACACTCAGGATGCAGAACACCTGTAAATTGCCTCTCACTACTTCCAATGTACAGAAATCCTGTAAGCTGCTTCTCTTTTACTCAGACTACTGAAAACCCGCATAGTGCGTAAGACTACTCCCATGCTACAGAACTCCCGTAAAGTGTTTCCTACCCTCAGGATGCAGGACTCCTTTAAACTGCCTCTCACTACTTCCAATGTACAGAAATCCTGTAAGCTGCTTCTCTTTTACTCAGACTACTGAAAACCCGCATAGTGCGTAAGACTACTCCCATGATACAGAACTCCCGTAAAGTGTTTCCTACCCTCAGGATGCAGGACCCTTTAAACTGCCTCTCCCTACTTCCAATGTACAGAAATCCTGTAAACTGCTTCTCTTTTACTCAGACTACTGAAAACACGCATAGTGCGTAAGACTACTCCCATGCTACAGAACTCCGGTAAAGTGTTTCCTACACTGGATGCAGAACTCCTGTAAACTGCCTGTCACTACTTCCAATGTACAGAAATCCTGTAAGCTGCTTCTCTTTTACTCAGAATACTGAAAACCTGCATAGTGCGTAAGACTAATCCCATGCTATAGAACTCCCGTAAAGTGTTTCCTACACTCAGGATGCAGAACTCCTGTAAACTGCCTCTCACTACTTCCAATGTACAGAAATCCTGTAAGCTGCTTCTCTTTTACTCAGACTAATGAAAATCAGCATAGTGCGTAAGACTACTCCCATGCTACAGAACTCCCGTAAAGTGTTTCCTACACTCAGGATGCAGAACTCCTGTAAACTGCCTCTCGCTACTTCCAATGTAGAGAAATCCTGTAAGCTGCTTCTCTTTTACTCAGAATACAGAAAACCCGCATAGTGCGTAAGACTACTGCCATGCTACAGATCCCCAGCAAATTATTTCCTACACTCAGGATGCAGAACTCCTGTAAACTGCCTCTCACTACTTCCAATGTAAAGAAATCCTGTAAGCTGATTCTCTTTTACTCAGACTACTGAGAACCCGCATAGTGCGCAAGACTACTCCCATGCTACAGAACACCCGTAAAGTGCTTCCTACACTCAGGATGCAGAACTCCTGTAAACTGCCTCTCACTACTTCCAAAGTACAGAAATCCTGTAAGCTGCTTCTCTTTTACACAGACAACTGAAAACCCGCATAGTGCGTAAGACTTCTCCCATGCTATAGAACTCGGGTAAAGTTTTCCTACACTGGATGCAGAAGTCCTTTAAACTGCCTCTCACTACTTCCAATGTACAGAAATCCTGTAAGCTGCTTCTCTTTTACTCAGACTACCGGAAACCCGCATAGTTTGTAACACTACTCCCCTGCTACAGAACACCCGTAAAGTGCTTCCTACACTCAGGATGCAGAACTCCTGTAAACTGCCTCTCACTACTTCCAATGTACAGAAATCCTGTAAGCTGCTTCTCTTTTACTCAGACTGCAGAAAACCCGCATAGTGCGTAAGACTGCTCCCATGCTACAGAACTCCCATAAAGTGTTTCCTACACTCAGGATGCAGAACTCCTGTAAACTGCCTCTCACTACTTCCAATGACCAGAAATCCTGTAAGCCGCTTCTCTTTTACTCAGACTACTGAAAACCCCCATAGTGCGTAAGACAACTCCCATGCTCCAGAACTCCTGTAAAGTGTGTCCTACACTCAGGATGCAGAACTCCTATAAACTGCCTCTCGCTACTTCCAATGTACAGAAATCCTGTAAGCTGCTTCTCTTTTACTCAGACTACTGAAAACCCGCATAGTGCCTAAGACTACTCCCATGCTACAGAACTCCCGTAAAATGTTTCTTAACTCAGGATGCAGAACTCCTGTAAACTGCCTTTCACTACTTCCAATGTATAGAAATCCTGTAAGCTGCTACTCTTTTACTCAGACTACTCTAAACCCGCATAGTGTGTAAGACTACTACCATGCTACAGAACTCCCGTAAAGTGTTTCCTACACTCAGGATGCAGAACACCTGTAAATTTCCTCTCACTACTTCCAATGTATAGAAATCCTGTAAGCTGCTTCTCTTTTACTCAGACTACTGAAAACCCGCATAGTGCGTAAGACTACTCCCATGCTACAGAACTCCCGTAAAGTGTTTCCTACCCTCAGGATGCAGGACTCCTTTAAACTGCCTCTCACTACTTCCAATGTACAGAAATCCTGTAAGCTTCTTCTCTTTTACTCAGACTACTGAAAACCCGCATAGTGCGTAAGACTACTCCCATGATACAGAACTCCCGTAAAGTGTTTCCTACCTTCAGGATGCAGGACCCTTTAAACTGCCTCTCCCTACTTAGAATGTACAGAAATCCTGTAAGCTGCTTCTCTTTTACTCAGACTACTGAAAACCCGCATAAAGAGTAAGAATTCTCCCATGCTACAGAACTCCGGTAAAGTGTTTCCTACACTGGATGCAGAACTCCTTTAAACTTCCTGTCACTACTTCCAATGTACAGAAATTCTGTAAGCTGCTTCTCTTTTACTTAGACTACTGAAAACCCGCATAGTGCGTAAGACTACTCCCATGCTACAGAATTCCCGTAAAATGTTTCCTACACTCAGTATGCAGAACTCCTGTAAACTGCCTCTCACTACTTCCAATGTACAGAAATCCTGTAAGCTGCTTCTCTTTTACTCAGAATACTGAAAACCCGCATAGTGCGTAAGACTACTCCCATGATACAGAACTCCCGTAAAGTGTTTCCTACCCTCAGGATGCAGGACTCCTTTAAACTGCCTCTCCCTACTTCCAATGTACTGAAATCCTGTAAGCTGCTTCTCTTTTACTCAGAATACTGAAATCCCGCATAAACAGTAAGAATTCTCCCATGCTACAGAACTCCCGAAAAGTGTTTCCTACACTCAGGATGCATAACTCCTGTAAACTCCCTCTCACTACTTCCAATGTACAGAAATCCTGTAAGCTGCTTCTCTTTTACTCAGACTACTGAAAACCCGAATAGTGCGTAAGACTACTCCCATGCTACAGAACTCCGGTAAAGTGTTTCCTACACTGGATGCAGTACTCCTGTAAACTGCCTGTCACTACTTCCAATGTACAGAAATCCTGTAAGCTGCTTCTCTTTTACTCAGAATACTGAAAACCTGCATAGTGCGTAAGACTAATCCCATGCTATAGAACTCCCGTAAAGTGTTTCCTACACTCAGTATGCAGAACTCCTGTAAACTGCCTCTCACTACTTCCAATGTACAGAAATCCTGTAACCTGCTTCTCTTTTACTCAGACTACTGAAAATCAGCATAGTGCGTAAGACTTCTCCCATGCTACAGAACTCCCGTAAAGTGTATCCTACACTCAGGATGCAGAACTCCTGTAAACTGCCTCTCGCTACTTCCAATGTAGAGAAATCCTGTAAGCTGCTTCTCTTTTACTCAGAATACAGAAAACCCGCATAGTGCGTAAGACTACTGCCATGCTACAGATCCCCAGCAAATTATTTCCTACACTCAGGATGCAGAACTCCTGTAAACTGCCTCTCACTACTTCCAATGTACAGAAATCCTGTAAGCTGATTCTCTTTTACTCAGACTACTGAGAACCCGCATAGTGCGTAAGACTACTCCCATGCTACAGAACACCCGTAAAGTGCTTCCTACACTCAGGATGCAGAACTCCTGTAAACTGCCTCTCACTACTTCCAATGTACAGAAATCCTGTAAGCTGCTTCTCTTTTACACAGACAACTGAAAACCCGCATAGTGCGTAAGACTTCTCCCATGCTATAGAGCTCGGGTAAAGTTTTCCTACACTGGATGCAGAAGTCCTGTAAACTGCCTCTCACTACTTCCAATGTACAGAAATCCTGTAAGCTGCTTCTCTTTTACTCAGACTACCGGAAACCCGCACAGTTTGTAACACTACTCCCCTGCTACAGAACTCCCGTAAAGTGTTTCCTACACTCAGGTTGCAGAACTCCTGTAAACTGCCTCTCGCTACTTCCAATGTAGAGAAATCCTGTAAGCTGCTACTCTTTTACTCAGACTACAGAAAACCCGCATAGTGCGTAAGACTACTGCCATGCTACAGAACCGCAGCAAATTGTTTCCTACACTCAGGATGCAGAACTCCTGTAAACTGCCTCTCACTACTTCCAATGTACAGAAATCCTGTAACCTGCTTCTCTTTTACTCAGACTACTGAGAACCCGCATAGTGCGTAAGACTACTCCCATGCTACAGAACTCCCGTAAAGTGTTTCCTACACTCAGGATGCAGAACTCCTGTAAACTGCCTTTCACTACTTCCAATGTACAGAAATCCTGTAAGCTGCTTCTCTTTTACTCATACTGCAGAAAACCCGCATAGTGCGTAAGACTGCTCCCATGCTACAGAACTCCCATAAAGTGTTTCCTACACTCAGGATGCAGAACTCCTGTAAACTGCCTCTCACTACTTCCAATGACCAGAAATCCTGTAAGCCGCTTCTCTTTTACTCAGACTACTGAAAACTCCCATAGTGCGTAAGACAACTCCCATGCTCCAGAACTCCTGTAAAGTGTGTCCTACACTCAGGATGCAGAACTCCTATAAACTGCCTCTCGCTACTTCCAATGTACAGAAATCCTGTAAGCTGCTTCTCTTTTACTCAGACTACTGAAAACCCGCATAGTGCCTAAGACTACTCCCATGCTACAGAACTCCCGTAAAATGTTTCTTAACTCAGGATGCAGAACTCCTGTAAACTGCCTTTCACTACTTCCAATGTATAGAAATCCTGTAAGCTGCTACTCTTTTACTCAAACTACTCTAAACCCGCATAGTGTGTAAGACTACTACCATGCTACAGAACTCCCGTAAAGTGTTTCCTACACTCAGGATGCAGAACACCTGTAAATTGCCTCTCACTACTTCCAATGTATAGAAATCCTGTAAGCTGCTTCTCTTTTACTCAGACTACTGAAAACCCGCATAGTGCGTAAGACTACTCCCATGCTACAGAACTCCCGTAAAGTGTTTCCTACCCTCAGGATGCAGGACTCCTTTAAACTGCCTCTCACTACTTCCAATGTACAGAAATCCTGTAAGCTTCTTCTCTTTTACTCAGACTACTGAAAACCCGCATAGTGCGTAAGACTACTCCCATGATACAGAACTCCCGTAAAGTGTTTCCTACCCTCAGGATGCAGGACCCTTTAAACTGCCTCTCCCTACTTAGAATGTACAGAAATCCTGTAAGCTGCTTCTCTTTTACTCAGACTACTGAAAACCCGAATAAAGAGTAAGAATTCTCCCATGCTACAGAACTCCGGTAAAGTGTTTCCTACACTGGATGAAGAACTCCTTTAAACTTCCTGTCACTACTTCCAATGTACAGAAATTCTGTAAGCTGCTTCTCTTTTACTCAGACTACTGAAAACCCGCATAGTGCGTAAGACTACTCCCATGATACAGAACTCCTGTAAAGTGTTTCCTACCCTCAGGATGCAGGACTCCTTTAAACTGCCTCTCCCTACTTCCAATGTACAGAAATCCTGTAAGCTGCTTCTCTTTTACTCAGAATACTGAAATCCCGCATAAACAGTAAGAATTCTCCCATGCTACAGAACTCCCGAAAAGTGTTTCCTACACTCAGGATGCATAACTCATGTAAATTCCCTCTCACTACTTCCAATGTACAGAAATCCTGTAAGCTGCTTCTCTTTTACACAGACTACTGAAAACCCGCCTAGTGCGTAAGACTACTGCCATGCTACAGAACCCCAGCAAATTGTTTCCTACACTCAGGATGCAGAACTCCTGTAAACCGCCTCTCACTACTGCCAATGTACAGAAATCCTGTAAGCTGCTTCTCTTTTACTCACACTACTGAGAACCCGCATAGTGCGTAAGACTACTCCCATGCTACAGAACACCCGTAAAGTGTTTCCTACACTCAGGATGCAGAACTCCTGTAAACTGCCTCTCACTACTTCCAATGTACAGAAATCCTGTAAGCTGCTTCTCTTTTACACAGACAACTGAAAACCCGCATAGTGCTTAAGACTTCTCCCATGCTATAGAACTCCGGTAAAGTTTTCCTACAGTGGATGCAGAACTCCTTTAAACTGCCTCTCACTACTTCCAACGTACAGAAATCCTGTAAGCTGCTTCTCTTTTACTCAGACTACTGGAAACCCGCATAGTTTGTAACACTACTCCCATGCTACAGAACTCCCGTAAAGTGTTTCCTACACTGGATGCAGAACTCCTGTAAACTGCCTCTCACTACTTCCAATGTACAGAAATCCTGTAAGCTGCTTCGCTTTTACTCAGAATACTGAAAACCCGCATAGTGCGTAAGACTAATCCCATGCTATAGAACTCCCGTAAAGTGTTTCCTACACTCAGGATGCAGAACTCCTGTAAACTGCCTCTCACTACTTCCAATGTACAGAAATCCTGTAACCTGCTTCTCTTTTACTCAGACTACTGAAAACACGCATAGTGCGTAAGACTACTCCCATACTACAGAACTCCCGTAAAGTGTTTCCTACACTGGATGCAGAACTCCTTTAAACTGCCTCTCACTACTTCCAATGTACAGAAATCCTGTAAGCTGCTTCGCTTTTACTCAGAATACTGAAAACCCGCATAGTGCGTAAGACTAATCCCATGCTATAGAACTCCCGTAAAGTGTTTCCTACACTCAGGATGCAGAACTCCTGTAAACCGCCTCTCACTACTTCCAATGTACAGAAATCCTGTAACCTGCTTCTCTTTTACTCAGACTACTGAAAACACGCATAGTGCGTAAGACTACTCCCATGCTACAGAACTCCCGTAAAGTGTTTCCTACACTCAGGTTGCAGAACTCCTGTAATCTGCCTCTCGCTACTTCCAATGTAGAGAAATCCTGTAAGCTGCTTCTCTTTTACTCAGACTACAGAAAACCCGCATAATGCGTAAGACTACTGCCATGCTACAGAACCCCAGCAAATTGTTTCCTACACTCAGGATGCAAAACTCCTGTAAACTGCCTCTCACTACTACCAGTGTACAGAAATCCTGTAAGCTGCTTCTCTTTTACTCAGACTACTGAGAACCCGCATTCTGCGTAAGAATACTCCCATGCTACAGAACACCCGTAAAGTGTTTCCTACACTCAGGATGCAGAACTCCTGTACACTGCCTCTCAATACTTGCAATGTACAGAAATCCTGTAAGCTGCTTCTCTTTTACTCAGACTACAGAAAACCCGCATAGTGCGTAAGACTACTGCCATGCTACAGAACCCCAGCAAATTGTTTCCTACCCTCAGGATGCAGGACTCCTTTAAACTGCCTCTCACTACTTCCAATGTACAGAAATCCTGTAAGCTGCTTCTCTTTTACTCAGACTACTGGAAACCCGCATAGTTTGTAACACTACTCCCATGCTACAGAACTCCCATAAAGTGTTTCCTACACTGGATGCAGAACTCCTGTAAACTGCCTCTCACTAATTCCAATGTACAGAAATCCTGTAAGCTGCTTCTCTTTTACTCAGAATACTGAAATCCCGCATAAACAGTAAGAATTCTCCAATGCTATAGAACTCCCGTAAAGTGTTTCCTACACTCAGGATGCAGAACTCCTGTAAACTGCCTCTCACTATTTCCAGTGTACAGAAATCCTGTAACCTGCTTCTCTTTTACTCAGACTACTGAAAACACGCATAGTGCGTAAGACTACTCCCATGCTACAGAACTCCCGTAAAGTGTTTCCTACACTCAGGTTGCAGAACTTCTGTAAACTGCCTCTCGCTACTTCCAATGTAGAGAAATCCGGTAAGCTGCTTCTCTTTTACTCAGACTACAGAAAACCCGCATAGTGCGTAAGACTACTGCCTTGCTGCAGAACCCCAGCAAATTGTTTCCTACACTCAGGATGCAGGACTCCTGCAAACTGCCTCTCACTACTACCAATGTAGAGAAATCCTGTAAGCTGCTTCTCTTTTACTCAGACTACTGAGAACCCGCATAGTGCGTTAGAATTCTCCCATGCTACAGAAAACCCGTAAAGTGTTTCCTACACTCAAGATGCAGAACTCCTGTAAACTGCCTTTCACTACTTCCAATGTACAGAAATCCTGTAAGCTGCTTCTCTTATACACAGACAACTGAAAACCCGCATAGTGCGTAAGACTTCTCCAATGCTATAGAACTCGGGTAAAGTTTTCCTACACTGGATGCAGAACTCCTTTAAACTGCCTCTCACTACTTCCAACGTACAGAAATCCTGTAACCTGCTTCTCTTTTACTCAGACTACTGAAAATCAGCATAGTGCGTAAGACTACTCCCATGCTACAGAACTCCCATAAAGTGTTTCCTACACTCAGGATGCAGAACTCCTGTAAACTGCCTCTCGCTACTTCCAATGTAGAGAAATCCTGTAAGCTGCTTCTCTTTTACTCAGAATACAGAAAACCCACATAGTGCGTAAGACTACTGCCATGCTACAGAACCCGAGCAAATTGTTTCCTACACTCAGGATGCAGAACTCCTGTAAACTGCCTCTCACTACTTCCAATGTACAGAAATCCTGTAAGCTGCTTCTCTTTTACTCACACTACTGAGAACCCGCATAGTGCGTAAGACTACTCCCATGCTACAGAACACCCGTAAAGTGTTTCCTACACTCAGGATGCAGAACTCCTGTAAACTGCCTGTCACTACTTCCAATGTACAGAAATCCTGTAAGCTGCTTCTCTTTTACACAGACAACTGAAAACCCGCATAGTGCGTAAGACTTCTCCCATGCTATAGAACTCCGGTAAAGTTTTCCTACACTGGATGCAGAACTCCTTTAAACTGCCTCTCACTACTTCCAACGTACAGAAATCCTGTAAGCTGCTTCTCCTTTACTCAGACTACTGGAAACCCGCATAGTTTGTAACACTACTCCCATGCTACAGAACTCCCGTAAAGTGTTTCCTACACTGGATGCAGAACTCCTGTAAACTGCCTCTCACTACTTCCAATGTACAGAAATCCTGTAAGCTGCTTCTCTTTTACTCAGAATACTGAAAACCTGCATAGTGCGTAAGACTAATCCCATGCTATAGAACTCCCGTAAAGTGTTTCCTACACTCAGGATGCAGAACTCCTGTAAACTGCCTCTCACTACTTCCAATGTACAGAAATCCTGTAACCTGCTTCTCTTTTACTCAGACTACTGAAAACCCGCATAGTGCGTAAGACTACTCCCATGCTACAGAACTCCCGTAAAGTGTTTCCTACACTCTGGTTGCAGAACTCCTGTAAACTGCCTCTCGCTACTTCCAATGTAGAGAAATCCTGTAAGCTGCTTCTCTTTTACTCAGACTACAGAATTCCCGCATAGTGCGTAAGACTACTGCCATGCTACAGAACCCCAGCAAATTGTTTCCTACACTCAGGATGCAGAACTCCTGTAAACTGCCTCTCACTACTAACAATGTACAGAAATCCTGTAAGCTGCTTCTCTTTTACTCAGACTACTGAGAACCCGCATAGTGCGTAAGACTACTCCCATGCTACAGAATAGCCGTAAAGTGTTTCCTACACTCAGGATGCAGAACTCCTGTAAACTGCCTTTCACTACTTCCAATGTACAGAAATCCTGCAACTTGCTTCTCTTTTACACAGACAACGGAAAACCCGCATAGTGCGTAAGACTTCTCCCATGCTATAGAACTCCGGTAAAGTTTTCCTACAGTGGATGCAGAACTCCTTTAAACTGCCTCTCACTACTTCCAACGTACAGAAATCCTGTAAGCTGCTTCTCTTTTACTCAGACTACGGGAAACCCGCACAGTTTGTAACACTACTCCCATGCTACAGAATTCCCGTAAAGTGTTTCCTACACTGGATGCAGAACTCCTTTAAACTGCCTCTCACTACTTCCAATGTACAGAAATCCTGTAAGCTGCTTCTCTTTTACTCAGACTACTGAAAACCCGCATAGAGCCTAAGACTACGCCCATGCTACAGAACTCCCGTAAAGTGTTTCTTAACTCAGGATGCAGAACTCCTGTAAACTGCCTTTCACTACTTCCAATGTATAGAAATCCTGTAAGCTGCTACTCTTTTACTCAGAGTACTCTAAACCCGCATAGTGTGTAAGACTACTCCCATGCTACAGAACTCCCGAAAAGTGTTTCCTACACTCAGGATGCAGGACTCCTTTAAACTGCCTCTCACTATTTACAATGTACTGAAATCCTTTAAGCTGCTTCTCTTTCACTCAGACTACTGAAAACCCGCATAGTGCGTAAGACTACTCCCATGCTACAGAACTCCCGTAAAGTGTTTCCTACCATCAGGATGCAGGACTCCTTTAAACTGCCTCACACTACTTCCAATGTACAGAAATCCTGTAAGCTGCTTCTCTTTTACTCAGACTACTGAAAACCCGCATAGTGCGTAAGACTACTCCCATGATACAGAACTCCCGTAAAGTGTTTCCTACCCTCAGGATGCAGGATCCTTTAAACTTCCTCTCCCTACTTCCAATGTACAGAAATCCTGTAAGCTGCTTCTCTTTTACTCAGAATATTGAAAACCTGCATAAAGAGTAAGAAGTCTCCCATGCTACAGAACTCCCGAAAAGTGTTTCCTACACTCAGGATGCAGAACTCCTGTACACTGCCTCTCACTACTTCCAATGTACAGAAATCCTGTAAGCTGCTTCTCTTTTACTCAGACAACTGAAATCCCGCATAGTGCGTAAGACTACTCCCATGCTACAGAACTCCCGTAAAGTGTTTCCTACACTCAGGATGCAGAACTCCTGTAAACTGCCTCTCACTACTTCCAATGTACAGAAGTCCTGTAAGCTGCTTCTCTTTTACTCAGACTACTGAAAACCCGCATAGTGCGTAAGACTACTCCCATGCTACAGAACTCCCGTAAAGTGTTTCCTACACTCAGGATGCAGAACTCCTGTAAACTGCCTCTCACTACTTCCAATGTACAGAAATCCTGTTACCTGCTTCTCTTTTACTCAGACTACTGAAAACCCGCATAGTGCGTAAGGCTACTCCCATGCTATAGAACTCCGGGAAAGTGTTTCCTACACTGGATGCAGAACTCCTGTAAACTGCCTGTCACTACTTTCAATGTACAGAAATCCTGTAAGCTGCTTCTCTTTTACTCAGACTACTGAGAACCCGCATAGTACGTAAGACTACTTCCATGCTACAGAACACCCGTAAAATTTTTCCTACACTCAGGATGCAGAACTCCTGTAAACTGCCTTTCACTGCTTCCAATGTACAGATATCCTGTAAGCTGCTTCTCTTTTACACAGACAACTGAAATCCCGCATAGTGCGTAAGACTTCTCCCATGCTATAGAACTCCAGTAAAGTTTTCCTACACTGGATGCAGAACTCCTTTAAACTGCCTCTCACTACTTCCAATGTACATAACTCCTGTAAGCCGCTTCTCTTTTACTCAGACTACTGGAAACCCGCATAGTTTGTAAGACTACTCCCATGCTACAGAACTCCCGTAAAGTGTTTCCTACACTGTATGCAGAACTCCTGTAAACTGCCTCTCACTACTTTCAGTGTACAGAAATCCTGTAAGCTGCTTCGCTTTTACTCAGATTACGGAAAACCAGCATAATGCATAAGACTACTCCCATGCTACAGAACTCCCATAAAGTGTTTCCTACCCTCAGGATGCAGAACTCCTGTAAACTGTCTATCACTACCTCCAATGTACAGAAATCCTGTAAGCTGCTTCTCTTTTACTCAGACTACTGAAAATCAGCATAGTGCATAAGACTACTCCCATGCTACAGAACTCCCGTAAAGTGTTTCCTACCCTCAGGATGCAGAACTCTTGTAAACTGCCTCTCACTACTTCCAATGTACAGAAATCCTGTAAGCTGCTTCTCTTTTACTCAGACTACTCAAACCCCGCATAGTGCCTAAGACTACTCCCATGCTACAGAACTCCCGTAAAGTGTTTCCTACACTCAGGATGCAGAACTCCTGTAAACTGCCTCTCACTACTTCCAAAGTACAGAAAAACTGAAAGCTGCTTCTCTTTTACACAGACTACTGAAAATCAGCATAGTGCGTAAGACTACTCCCATGCTACAGAACTCCCATAAAGTGTTTCCTACACTGGATACAGAACTCCTGTTAACTGCCTCTCACCACTTCCAATGTACAGAAATCCTGTAAGCTGTTTCTCCTTTACTCAGAATACTGAAAACCCGCATAGTGCGTAAGACTACTCCCATGCTACAGAACTCCGGTAAAGTGTTTCCTACACTGGATGCAGAACTGCTGTACACTGCCTCTCACTACTTCCAATGTACAGAAATCCTGTAAGCTGCTTCTCCTTTACTCAGACTACTGAAAACCCGCATTGTGCGTAAGACTACTCCCATGCTACAGAACTCCCGTAAAGTGTTTCCTACACTCAGGATGCAGAACTCCTTTAAACTGCCTCTCACTACTTCCAATGTACAGAAATCCTGTAAGCTGCTTCTCTTTTACTCAGACTACTGAAAACCTGCATAGTGCGTAAGACTACTCCCATGCTACAGAACTCCCGTAAAGTGTTTCCTACACTGGATGCAGAACTCCTGTAAACTGCCTGTCACTACTTCCAATGTACAGAAATCCTGTAAGCTGCTTCTCTTTTACTCAGACTACTGAAAACCCGCATAGTGCGTAACACTACTCCCATGCTCCAGAACTCCCGTAAAGTGTTTCCAACATTCAGGATGCAGAACTCCTGTAAACTGCCTCTCACTACTTCCAATGTACAGAAATCCTGTAAGCTACTTCTCTTTTACTCAGACTACTGAAAACCCGCATAGTGCGTAAGACTACTCCAATGTTCCAGAACTCCTGTACAGTGTTTCCTACACTCAGGATGCAGAACTCCTGTAAACTGCCTCTCGCTACTTCCAATGTACAGAAATCCTGTAAGCTGCTTCTCTTTTACTCAGACTACTGAAAACCCGCATTGTGCGTAAGACTACTCCCATGCTACAGAACTCCCGTAAAGTGTTTCCTAACCTCAGGATGCAGAACTCCTTTAAACTGCCTCTCACTACTTCCAATGTACAGAAATCCTGTAAGCTGCTTCTCTTTTACTCAGACTACTGAAAACCCGCATAGTGCGTAAGACTACTCCCATGCTACAGAACTCCCGTAAAGTGTTTCCTACACTCAGGATGCAGAACTCCAGTAAACTGCCTCTCACTACTTCCAATGTACAGAAATCCTGTAAGCAGATTCTCTTTTACTCAAAATACTGAAAACCCGCATAGTGCGTACGACTACTCCCATGCTACAGAATTCCCGTAAAGTGTTTCCTACACTCAGTATGCAGAACTCCTGTAAACTGCCTCTCACTACTTCCAATTTACAGAAATCCTGTAAGCTGCTTCTCTTTTACTCAGACTAATGAAAACCCGCACAGTGCGTAAGACAACTCCCTTGATACAGAATTCCCGTAAAGTGTTTCCTACACTCAGGATGCAGGACTCCTTTAAACTGCCTCTCCCTACTTCCAATGTACAGAAATCTTGTAAACTGCTTCTCTTGTACTCAGAATACTGAAATCCTGCATAAACAGTAAGAATTCTCCCATGCTACAGAACTCCCGAAAAGTGTTTCCTACACTCAGGATGCAGAACTCCTGTAAACTGCCTCTCACTGCTTCCAATGTACAGAAATCCTGTAAGCTGCTTCTCTTTTACACAGACAACTGAAATCCCGCATAGTGCGTAAGACTTCTCCCATGCTATAGAACTCCAGTAAAGTTTTCCTACACTGGATGCAGAACTCCTTTAAACTGCCTCTCACTACTTCCAATGTACAGAACTCCTGTAAGCCGCTTCTCTTTTACTCAGACTACTGGAAACCCGCATAGTTTGTAAGAGTACTCCCATGCTACAGAACTCCCGTAAAGTGTTTCCTACACTGTATGCAGAACTCCTGTAAACTGCTCTCACTTCATCCAAAGTACAGAAGTCCTGTAAGCTGTTTCTCTTTTACTCAGAGTACTGAAAACCCACATAGTGCGTAAGGCTACTCCCATGCTACAGAACTCCCATAAAGTGTTTCCTACACTGGATGCAGAACTCCTGTAAACTGCCTGTCACTACTTCCAATGTACAGAAATCCTGTAAGCTGCTTCTCTTTTACTCAGACTACTGAAAACCCGCATAGTGCGTAAGACTACTCCCATGCTACAGAACTCCCGTAAAGTGTTTCCAACACTCAGGATGCAGAACTCCTGTAAACTGCCTCTCACTACTTCCAATGTACAGAAATCCTGTAAGCTACTTCTCTTTTACTCAGACTACTGAAAACGCGCATAGTGCGTAAGACTACTCCCATGTTCCAGAACTCCTGTACAGTGCTTCCTACACTCAGGATGCAGAACTCCTGTAAACTGCCTCTCGCTACTTCCAATGTACAGAAATCCTGTAAGCTGCTTCTCTTTTACTCAGACTACTGAAAACCCGCATTGTGCGTAAGACTACTCCCATGCTACAGAACTCCCGTAAAGTGTTTCCTAACCTCAGGATGCAGAACTCCTTTAAACTGCCTCTCACTACTTCCAATGTACAGAAATCCTGTAAGCTGCTTCTCTTTTACTCAGACTACTGAAAACCCGCATAGTGCGTAAGAATACTCCCATGCTACAGAACTCCCGTAAAGTGTTTCCTACACTCAGGATGCAGAACTCCAGTAAACTGCCTCTCACTACTTCCAATGTACAAAAATCCTGTAAGCAGCTTCTCTTTTACTCAAAATACTGAAAACCCGCATAGTGCGTACGACTACTCCCATGCTACAGAATTCCCGTAAAGTGTTTCCTAAACTCAGTATGCAGAACTCCTGTAAACTGCCTCTCACTACTTCCAATGTACAGAAATCCTGTAAGCTGCTTCTCTTTTACTCAGACTAATGAAAACCCACACAGTGCGTAAGACAACTCCCATGATACAGAACTCCCGTAAAGTGTTTCCTACACTCAGGATGCAGAACTCCTGTAAACTGCCTCTCACTACTTCCAATGTACAGAAATCCTGTAAGCTGCTTCTCTTTTACTCAGACTACTGAAAACACGCATAGTGCGTAAGACTACTCCCATGCTACAGAACTCCGGTAAAGTGTTTCCTACACTGGATGCAGAACTCCTGTTAACTGCCTCTCACTACTTCCAATGTACAGAAATCCTGTAAGCTGCTTCTCTTTTACTCAGACTACTGAAAACCCGCATAGAGCCTAAGACTACGCCCATGCTACAGAACTCCCGTAAAGTGTTCTTAACTCAGGATGCAGAACTCCTGTAAACTGCCTTTCACTGCTTCCAATGTATAGAAATCCTGTAAGCTGCTACTCTTTTACTCAGACTACTCTAAACCCGCATAGTGTGTAAGACTACTCCCATGCTACAGAACTCCCGTAAAGTGTTTCCTACACTCAGGATGCAGAACACCTGTAAATTGCCTCTCACTATTTACAATGTACAGAAATCCTTTAAGCTACTTCTCTTTCACTCAGACTACTGAAAACCCGCATAGTGCGTAAGACTACTCCCATGCTACAGAACTCCCGTAAAGTGTTTCCTACACTCAGTATGCAGAACTCCTGTAAACTGCCTCTCACTACTTCCAATGTACAGAAATCCTGTAAGCTGCTTCTCTTTTACTCAGACTACTGAAAACCCGCATAGTGCGTAAGACTACTCCCATGCTACAGAACTCCCGTAAAGTGTTTCCTACACTCAGTATGCAGAACTCCTGTAAACTGCCTCTCACTACTTCCAATGTACAGAAATCCTGTAAGCTGCTTCTCTTTTACTCAGACTACTGAAAACCCGCATAGTGCGTAAGACTACTCCCATGCTACAGAACTCCCGTAAAGTGTTTCCTACACTCAGTATGCAGAACTCCTGTAAACTGCCTTTCACTGCTTCCAATGTACAGAAATCCTGTAAGCTGCTTCTCTTTTACACAGACAACTGAAATCCCGCATAGGGCGTAAGACTTCTCCCATGCTACAGAACTCCAGTCAAGTTTTCCTACACTGGATGCAGAACTCCTTTAAACTGCCTCTCACTACTTCCAATGTACAGAACTCCTGTAAGCCGCTTCTCTTTTACTCAGACTACTGAAAATCAGCATAGTGCGTAAGACTACTCCCATGCTACAGAACTCCCATAAATTGTTTCCTACACTGGATACAGAACTCCTTTAAACTGCCTCTCACTACTTCCAATGTACAGAAATCCTGTAAGCTGTTTCTCTTTTACTCAGAATACTGAAAACCCGCATAGTGCGTAAGACTACTCCCATGCTACAGAACTCCGGTAAAGTGTTTCCTACACTGGATGCAGAACTGCTGTAAACTGCCTCTCACTACTTCCAATGTACAGAAATCCTGTAAGCTGCTTCTCTTTTACTCACACTACTGAAAACCTGCATTGTGCGTAAGACTACTCCCATGCTACAGAACTCCCGTAAAGTGTTTCCTACACTCAGGATGCAGAACTCCTATAAACTGCCTCTCACTGCTTCCAATGTACAGAAATCCTGTAAGCTGCTTCTCTTTTACTCACCTACTGAAAACCCGCATAGTGCGTAAGACTACTCCCATGCTACAGAACTCCCGTAAAGTGTTTCCTACACTCAGGATGCAGAACTCCTGTAAACTGCCTCTCACTACTTCCAATGTACAGAAATCCTGTAAGCTGCTTCTCTTTTACTCAGACTACTGAAAACCCGCATAGTGCGTAACACTACTCCCATGCTACAGAACTCCCGTAAAGTGTTTCCTACACTCAGGATGCAGAACTCCTGTAAACTGCTCTCACTACATCCAATGTAGAGAAATCCTGTAAGCTGTTTCTCTTTTACTCAGAGTACTGAAAACCCACATAGTGCGTAAGGCTACTCCCATGCTACAGAACTCCCATAAAGTGTTTCCTACACTGGATGCAGAACTCCTGTAAACTGCCTGTCACTACTTCCAATGTACAGAAATCCTGTAAGCTGCTTCTCCTTTACTCAGACTACTGAAAACCCGCATTGTGCGTAAGACTACTCCCATGCTACAGAACTCCCGTAAAGTGTTTCCTAACCTCAGGATGCAGAACTCCTTTAAACTGCCTCTCACTACTTCCAATGTACAGAAATCCTGTAAGCTGCTTCTCTTTTACTCAGACTACTGAAAACCCGCATAGTGCGTAAGACTACTCCCATGCTACAGAACTCCCGTAAAGTGTTTCCTACACTCAGGATGCAGAACTCCAGTAAACTGCCTCTCACTACTTCCAATGTACAGAAATCCTGTAAGCAGCTTCTCTTTTACTCAAAATACTGAAAACCCGCATAGTGCGTACGACTACTCCCATGCTACAGAATTCCCGTAAAGTGTTTCCTACACTCAGTATGCAGAACTCCTGTAAACTGCCTCTCACTACTTCCAATGTACAGAAATCCTGTAAGCTGCTTCTCTTTTACTCAGACTAATGAAAACCCGCACAGTGCGTAAGACAACTCCCATGATACAGAACTCCCGTAAAGTGTTTCCTACACTCAGGATGCAGGACTCCTTTAAACTGCCTCTCACTACTTCCAATGTACAGAAATCCTGTAAGCTGCTTCTCTTTTACTCAGACTACTGAAAACACGCATAGTGCGTAAGACTACTCCCATGCTACAGAACTCCCGTAAAGTGTTTCCTACACTGGATGCAGAACTCCTGTAAACTGCCTCTCACTACTTCCAATGTACAGAAATCCTGTAAGCTGCTTCTCTTTTACTCAGACTACTGAAAACCCGCATAGAGCCTAAGACTACGCCCATGCTACAGAACTCCCGTAAAGTGTTTCTTAACTCAGGATGCAGAACTCCTGTAAACTGCCTTTCACTACTTCCAATGTATAGAAATCCTGTAAGCTGCTACACTTTTACTCAGACTACTCTAAACCCGCATAGTGCGTAAGACTACTCCCATGCTACAGAACTCCCGTAAAGTGTTTGCTACACTCAGGATGCAGAACACCTGTAAATTGCCTCTCACTATTTACAATGTACAGAAATCCTTTAAGCTGCTTCTCTTTCACTCAGACTACTGAAAACCCGCATAGTGCGTAAGACTACTCCCATGCTACAGAACTCCCGTAAAGTGTTTCCTACCCTCAGGATGCAGGACTCCTTTAAACTGCCTCACACTACTTCCAATGTACAGAAATCCTGTAAGCTGCTTCTCTTTTACTCAGACTACTGAAAACCCGCATAGTGCGTAAGACTACTCCCATGCAACAGAACTCACGTAAAGTGTTTCCTACCCTCAGGATGCTGGACCCTTTAAACTTCCTCTCCCTACTTCCAATGTACAGAAATCCTGTAAGCTGCTTCTCTTTTACTCAGACTACTGAAAACCTGCATAAAGAGTAAGAAGTCTCCCATGCTACAGAACTCCCGAAAAGTGTTTCCTACACTCAGGATGCAGAACTCCTGTAAACTGCCTCTCTCTACTTATATTGTACAGAAATCCTGTAAGCTGCTTCTCTTTTACTCAGACAACTGAAATCCCGCCTAGGGCGTAAGACTACTGTCATGCTACAGAACTCCCGTAAAGTGTTTCCTACACTCAGGATGCAGAACTCCTGTAAACTGCCTCTCACTACTTCCAATGTACAGAAATCCTGTAAGCTGCTTCTCTTTTACTCAGACTACTGAAAACACGCATAGTGCGTAAGACTACTCCCATGCTACAGAACTCCCGTAAAGTGTTTCCTACACTCAGGATGCAGAACTCCTGTAAACTGTCTTTCACTGCTTCCAATGTACAGAAATCCTGTAAGCTGCTTCTGTTTTACACAGACAACTGAAATCCCGCATAGGGCGTAAGACTTCTCCCATGCTATAGAACTCCAGTAAAGTTTTCCTACACTGGATGCAGAACTCCTTTAAACTGCCTCTCACTACTTCCAATGTACAGAACTCCTGTAAGCCGCTTCTCTTTTACTCAGACTACTGAAAACCCGCATAGTTTGTAAGACTACTCCCATGCTACAGAACTCACGTAAAGTGTTTCCTACACTGTATGCAGAACTCCTGTAAACTGCCTCTCACTACTTTCAGTGTACAGAAATACTGTAAGCTGCTTCGCTTTTACTCAGACTACGGAAAACCCGCATAATGCATAAGACTACTCCCATGCTACAGAACTCCCGTAAAGTGTTTCCTACCCTCAGGATGCAGAACTCCTGTAAACTGTCTATCACTACCTCCAATGTACAGAAATCCTGTAAGCTGCTTCTCTTTTACTCAGACTACTGAAAATCAGCATAGTGCATAAGACTACTCCCATGCTACAGAACTCCCGTAAAGTGTTTCCTACCCTCAGGATGCTGAACTCCTGTAAACTGCCTCTCACTACTTCCAATGTACAGAAATCCTGTAAGCTGCTTCTCTTTTACTCAGACTACTGAAAACCCGCATAGTGCCTAAGACTACTCCCATTCTACAGAACTCCCGTAAAGTGTATCGTACACTCAGGATGTACAACTCCTGTAAACTGCCTCTCACTACTTCCAAAGTACCGAAAAACTGAAAGCTGCTTCTCTTTTACACAGACTACTGAAAATCAGCATAGTGCGTAAGACTACTCCCATGCTACAGAACTCCCATAAAGTGTTTCCTACACTGGAAACAGAACACCTGTTAACTGCCTCTCACTACTTCCAATGTACAGAAATCCTGTAAGCTGCTTCTCTTTTTCTCAGACTACTGAAAATCAGCATAGTGCGTAAGACTACTCCCATGCTACAGAACTCCGGTAAAGTGTTTCCTACACTGGATGCAGAACTGCTGTAAACTGCCTCTCACTACTTCCAATGTACAGAAATCCTGTAAGCTGCTTCTCCTTTACTCAGACTACTGAAAACCCGCATTGTGCGTAAGACTACTCCCATGCTACAGAACTCCCGTAAAGTGTTTCCTACACTCAGGATGCAGAACTCCTTTAAACTGCCTCTCACTACTTCCAATGTACAGAAATCCTGTAAGCTGCTTCTCTTTTACTCAGACTACTGAAAACCTGCATAGTGCGTAAGACTACTCCCATGCTACAGAACTCCCGTAAAGTGTTTCCTACACTCAGGATGCAGAACTCCTGTAAACTGCCTCTCACTACTTCCAATGTACAGAAATCCTGTAAACTGCTTCTCTTTTACTCAGACTACTGAAAACCCGCATAGTGCGTAACTACTCCCATGATACAGAACTCCCGTAAAGTGTTTCCTACACTCAGGATGCAGAACTCCTGTAAACTGCTCTCACTACATCCAATGTACAGAAATCCTGTAAGCTGTTTCTCTTTTACTCAGAGTACTGAAAACCCAAATAGTGCGTAAGGCTACTCCCATGCTACAGAACTCCCATAAAGTGTTTCCTACACTGGATGCACAACTCCTGTAAACTGCCTGTCACTACTTCCAATGTACAGAAATCCTGTAAGCTGCTTCTCTTTTACTCAGACTACTGAAAACCCGCATAGTGCGTAAGACTACTCCCATGCTACAGAACTCCCGTAAAGTGTTTCCAACACTCAGGATGCAGAACTCCTGTAAACTGCTTCTCACTACTTCCAATGTACAGAAATCCTGTAAGCTGCTTCTCTTTTACTCAGACTACTGAAAACCCGCATAGTGCGTAAGACTACTCCCATGCTACAGAACTCCCGTACAGTGTTTCCTACACTCAGGATGCAGAACTCCTGTAAACTGCCTCTCGCTACTTCCAATGTACAGAAATCCTGTAAGCTGCTTCTCTTTTACTCAGACTACTGAAAACCCGCATTGTGCGTAAGACTACTCCCATGCTACAGAACTCCCGTAAAGTGTTTCCTACACTCAGGATGCAGAACTCCTTTAAACTGCCTCTCACTACTTCCAATGTACAGAAATCCTGTAAGCTGCTTCTCTTTTACTCAGACTACTGAAAACCCGCATAGTGCGTAAGACTACTCCCATGCTACAGAACTCCCGTAAAGTGTTTCCTACACTCAGGATGCAGAACTCCAGTAAACTGCCTCTCACTACTTCCAATGTACAGAAATCCTGTAAGCAGCTTCTGTTTTACTCAAAATACTGAAAACCCGCATAGTGCGTACGACTACTCCCATGCTACAGAACTCCCGTAAAGTGTTTCCTACACTCAGTATGCAGAACTCCTTTAAACTGCCTCTCACTACTTCCAATGTACAGAAATCCTGTAAGCTGCTTCTCTTTTACTCAGACTAATGAAAACCCGCACAGTGCGTAAGACAACTCCCATGATACAGAACTCCCGTAAAGTGTTTCCTACACTCAGGATGCAGGACTCATTTAAACTGCCTCTCCCTACTTCCAATGTACAGAAATCTTGTAAACTGCTTCTCTTTTACTCAGAATACTGAAATCCTGCATAAACAGTAAGAATTCTCACATGCTACAGAACTCCCGAAAAGTGTTTCCTACTCTCAGGATGCAGAACTCCTGTAAACTGCCTTTCACTACTTCCAATGTACAGAAATCCTGGAAGCTGCTTCTCTTTTAATCAGACTACAGAAAACCCGCATAGTGCGTAAGACTGCTCCCATGCTACAGAACTCCCATAAAGTGTTTCCTACACTCAGGATGCAGAACTCCTGTAAACTGCCTCTCACTACTTCCAATGTACAGAAATCCTGTAAGCCGCTTCTCTTTTACTCAGACTACTGAAAACCCCCATAGTGCGTAAGACAACTCCCATGCTCCAGAACTCCTGTAAAGTGTTTCCTACACTCAGGATGCAGAACTCCTGTAAACTGCCTCTCGCTACTTCCAATGTACAGAAATCCTGTAATCTGCTTCTCTTTTACTCAGACTACAGAAAACCCGCATAGTGCGTAAGACTACTGCCATGCTACAGAACCCCAGCAAATTGTTTCCTACCCTCAGGATGCAGGACTCCTTTAAACTGCCTCTCACTATTCCAATGTACAGAAATCCTGTAAGCTGCTTCTCTTTTACTCAGACTACTGAAAACCCGCATAGTGCCTAAGACTACTCCCATGCTACAGAACTCCCGTAAAGTGTTTCTTAACTCAGGATGCAGAACTCCTGTAAACTGCCTTTCACTACTTCCAATGTATAGAAATCCTGTAAGCTGCTACTCTTTTACTCAGACGACTCTAAACCCGCATAGTGTGTAAGACTACGCCCATGCTACAGAACTCCCGTAAAGTGTTTGCTACACTCAGGATGCAAAACACCTGTAAATTGCCTCTCACTACTTCCAATGTACAGAAATCCTGTAAGCTGCTTCTCTTTTACTCAGACTACTGAGAACCCGCATAGTGCGTAAGACTACTCCCATGCTACAGAACACCCGTAAAGTGTTTCCTACACTCAGGATGCAGAACTCCTGTAAACTGCCTGTCACTACTTCCAATGTACAGAAATCCTGTAAGCTGCTTCTCTTTTACACAGACAACTGAAAACCCGCATAGTGCGTAAGACTTCTCCCATGCTATAGAACTCGGGTAAAGTTTTCCTACACTGGATGCAGAAGTCCTTTAAACTGCCTCTCACTACTTCCAACGTACAGAAATCCTGTAAGCTGCTTCTCTTTTACTGAGACTACTGGAAACCCGCATAGTTGTAACACTACTCCCATGCTACAGAACTCCCGTAAAGTGTTTCCTACACTGGATGCAGAACTCCTGTAAACTGCCTCTCACTACTTCCAATGTACAGATATCCTGTAAGCTGCTTCGCTTTTACTCAGAATACTGAAAACCCGCATAGTGCGTAAGACTAATCCCATGCTATAGATCTCACGTAAAGTGTTTCCTACACTCAGGATGCAGAACTCCTGTAAACTGCCTCTCACTACTTCCAATGTACAGAAATCCTGTAACCTGCTTCTCTTTTACTCAGACTACTGAAAACACGCATAGTGCGTAAGACTACTCCCCTGCTACAGAACTCCCGTAAAGAGTTTCCTACACTGAGGTTGCAGAACTCCTGTAAACTGCCTCTCTCTACTTCCAATGTAGAGAAATCCTGTAAGCTGCTTCTCTTTTACTCAGACTACAGAAAACCCGCATAGTGCGTAAGACTACTGCCATGCTACAGAAGCGCAGCAAATTGTTTCCTACACTCAGGATGCAGAACTCCTGTAAACTGCCTCTCACTACTTCCAATGTACAGAAATCCTGTAAGCTGCTTCTCTTTTACTCAGACTACTGAAAACCCGCATAGTGCGTAAGACTACTCCCATGATACAGAACTCCCGTAAAGTGTTTCCTACCCTCAGGATGCAGGACCCTTTAAACTGCCTCTCCCTACTTCCAATGTACAGAAATCCTGTAAGCTGCTTCTCTTTTACTCAGACTACTGAGAACCCGCATAGTGCGTAAGACTACTCCCATGCTACAGAACTCCCGTAAAGTGTTTCCTACACTCAGGATGCAGAACTCCTGTAAACTGCCGTTCACTACTTCCAATGTACAGATATCCTGTAAGCTGCTTCTCTTTTACTCAGACTGCAGAACAACCGCATAGTGCGTAAGACTGCTCCCATGCTACAGAACTCCCATAAAGTGTTTCCTACACTCAGGATGCAGAACTCCTGTAAACTGCCTCTCACTACTTCCAATGACCAGAAATCCTGTAAGCCGCTTCTCTTTTACTCAGACTACTGAAAACCCCCATAGTGCGTAAGACAACTCCCATGCTCCAGAACTCCTTTAATGTGTGTCCTACACTCAGGATGCAGAACTCCTGTAAACTGCCTCTCGCTACTTCCAATGTACAGAAATCCTGTAAGCTGCTTCTCTTTTACTCAGACTACAGAAAACCCGCATAGTGCGTAAGACTACTGCCATGCTACAGAACCCCAGTAAATTGTTTCCTACCCTCAGGATGCAGGACTCCTTTAAACTGCCTCTCACTACTTCCAATGTACAGAAATCCTGTAAGCTGCTTCTCTTTTACTCAGACTACTGAAAACCCGCATAGTGCCTAAGACTACTCCCATGCTACAGAACTCCCGTAAAATGTTTCTTAACTCAGGATGCAGAACTCCTGTAAACTGCCTTTCACTACTTCCAATGTATAGAAATCCTGTAAGCTGCTACTCTTTTACTCAGACTACTCTAAACCCGCATAGTGTGTAAGACTACTCCCATGCTACAGAACTCCCGTAAAGTGTTTGCTACACTCAGGATGCAGAACACCTGTAAATTGCCTCTCACTACTTCCAATGTATAGAAATCCTGTAAGCTGCTTCTCTTTTACTCAGACTACTGAAAACCCGCATAGTGCGTAAGACTACTCCCATGCTACAGAACTCCCGTAAAGTGTTTCCTACCCTCAGGATGCAGGACTCCTTTAAACTGCCTCTCACTACTTCCAATGTACAGAAATCCTGTAAGCTGCTTCTCTTTTACTCAGACTACTGAAAACCCGCATAGTGCGTAAGACTACTCCCATGATACAGAACTCCCGTAAAGTGTTTCCTACCCTCAGGATGCAGGACCCTTTAAACTGCCTCTCCCTACTTCCAATGTACAGAAATCCTGTAAGCTGCTTCTCTTTTACTTAGACTTCTGAAAACCCGCATAGTGCGTAAGACTACTCCCATGCTACAGAATTCCCGTAAAATGTTTCCTACACTCAGTATGCAGTACTCCTGTAAACTGCCTCTCACTACTTCCAATGTACAGAAATCCTGTAAGCTGCTTCTCTTTTACTCAGAATACTGAAAACCCGCATAGTGCGTAAGACTACTCCCATGATACAGAACTCCCGTAAAGTGTTTCCTACCCTCAGGATGCAGAACTCCTGTTAACTGCCTCTCACTACTTCCAATGTACAGAAATCCTGTAAGCTGCTTCTCTTTTACTCAGAATACTGAAATCCCGCATAAACAGTAAGAATTCTCCCATGCTACAGAACTCCCGTAAAGTGTTTCCTACACTCAGGATGCAGAACTCCTGTAAACTCCCTCTCACTACTTCCAATGTACAGAAATCCTGTAAGCTGCTTCTCTTTTACTCAGACTACTGAAAACACGCATAGTGCGTAAGACTACTCCCATGCTACAGAACTCCCGTAAAGTGTTTCCTACACTCAGGATGCAGAACTCCTGTAAACTGCCTGTCACTACTTCCAAAGTACAGAAATCCTGTAAGCTGCTTCTCTTTTACTCAGACTACTGAAAATCCGCATAGTGCGTAAGACTGATCCCATGCTAGGGAACTCCCATAAAGTGTTTCCTACACTCAGGATGCAGAACTCCTGTAAACTGCCTCTCACTACTTCCAATGTACAGAAATCCTGTAAGCTGCTTCTCTTTTACTCAGACTAATGAAAATCAGCATAGTGCGTAAGACTACTCCCATGCTACAGAACTCCCGTAAAGTGTTTCCTACACTCAGGATGCAGAACTCCTGTAAACTGCCTCTCGCTACTTCCAATGTAGAGAAATCCTGTAAGCTGCTTCACTTTTACTCAGACTACTGAAAACCCGCATAGTGCGTAAGACTACTGCCATGCTACAGAACCCCAGCAAATTGTTTCCTACACTCAGGATGCAGAACTCCTTTAAACTGTCTCTCACTACTTCCAATGTACAGAAATCCTGTAAGCTGCTTCTCTTTTACTCAAAATACTGAAAACCCGCATAGTGCGTAAGACTACTCCCATGCTACAGAACTCCCGTAAAGTGTTTCCTACACACAGGATGCAGAACTCCTGTAAACTGCCTTTCACTACTTCCAATGTACAGAAATCCTGTAAGCTGCTTCTCTTTTACTCAGACTACTGAAAACCCGCATAGTGCCTAAGACTACTCCCATGCTACAGAACTCCCGTAAAGTGTTTCTTAACTCAGGATGCAGAACTCTTTTAAACTGCCTCTCACTACTTCCAACGTACAGAAATCCTGTAAGGTGCTTCTCTTTTACTCAGACTACTGGAAACCCGCATAGTTTGTAACACTACTCCCATGCTACAGAACTCCCGTAAAGTGTTTCCTACACTCAGGATGCAGAACTCCTGTAAACTTCCTGTCACTACTTCCAATGTACAGAAATCCTGTAAGCTGCTTCTCTTTTACTCAGACTACTGAAAACCCGCATAGTGCGTAAGACTAATCCCATGCTATAGAACTCCCGTAAAGTGTTTCCTACACTCAGGATGCAGAACTCCTGTAAACTGCCTCTCACTACTTCCAATGTACAGAAATCCTGTAAGCTGCTTCTCTTTTACTCAGACTATTGAAAACCCGCATAGTGCGTAAGACTACTCCCATGCTACAGAACTCCTGTAAGGTGTTTCCTACACTCAGGATGCAGAACTCCTGTAAACTGAATCTCGCTACTTCCAATGTACAGAAATCCTTTAAGCTGCTTCTCTTTCACTCAGACTACTGAAAACCCGCATAGTGCGTAAGACTACTCCCATGATACAGAACTCCCGTGAAGTGTTTCCTACCCTCAGGATGCAGGACCCTTTAAACTGCCTCTCCCTACTACCAATGTACAGAAATCCTGTAAGCTGCTTCTCTTTTACTCAGACTACTGAAAACCTGCATAAAGAGTAAGAATTCTCCCATGCTACAGAACTCCCGAAAAGTGTTTCCTACACTCAGGATGCAGAACTACTGTAAACTGCCTCTCACTACTTCCAATGTAAAGAAATCCTGTAAGCTGTTTCTCTTTTACTCAGACTACTGAAAACCCGCATAGTGCGTAAGACTACTCCCATGCTACAGAACTCCCGTAAAGTGTTTCCTACACTCAGGATGCAGAACTCCTGTAAACTGCCTCTCACTATTTCCAATGTACAGAAATCCTGTAAGCTGCTTCTCTTTTACTCAGACTACTGAAAATCCGCATAGTGCGTAAGACTACTCCCATGCTACAGAACTCCCCTAAAGTGTTTCCTACACTCAGGATGCAGAACTCCTGTAAACTGCCTCTCCCTACTACCAATGTACAGAAATCCTGTAAGCTGCTTCTCTTTTACTCAGACTACTGAAAACCTGCATAAAGAGTAAGAATTCTCCCATGCTACAGAACTCCCGAAAAGTGTTTCCTACACTCAGGATGCAGAACTACTGTAAACTGCCTCTTACTACTTCCAATGTAAAAAATTCCTGTAAGCTGCTTCTCTTTTGCTCAGACTACTGAAAACCCGCATAGTGCGTAAGACTACTCCCATGCTACAGAACTCCCGTAAAGTGTTTCCTACACTCAGGATGCAGAACTACTGTAAACTGCCTCTCACTATTTCCAATGTACAGAAATCCTGTAAGCTGCTTCTCTTTTACTCAGACTACTGAAAATCCGCATAGTGCGTAAGACTACTCCCATGCTACAGAACTCCCGTAAAGTGTTTCCTACACTCAGGATGCAGAACTCCTGTAAACTGTCTCTCACTACTTCCAATGTACAGAAATCCTGTAAGCTGTTTCCCTTTTACTCAGATTACTGAAAACCCGCATAGTGCGTAAGGCTACTCCCATGCTACAGAACTCCGGTAAAGTGTTTCCTACACTCAAGATGCAGAACTCCTGGAAACTGTCTGTCACTACTTCCAATGTACAGAAATCCTGTAAGCTGCTTCTCTTTTACTCAGACTACTGAAAATCCGCATAGTGCGTAAGACTAATCCCATGCTATAGAACTCCTGTAAAGTGTTTCCTACACTCAGGATGCAGAACTCCTGTAAACTGCCTCTCACTACTTCCAATGTACAGAAATCCTGTAAGCTGCTTCTCTTTTACTCAGACTACTGAAAACCCGCATAGTGCGTAAGACTACTCCCATGCTACAGAACTCCTGTAAAGTGTTTCCTACACTCAGGATGCAGAACTCCTGTAAACTGCCTCTCGCTACTTCCAATGTAGAGAAATCCTGTAAGCTGCTTCACTTTTACTCAGACTACAGAAAACCCGCATAGTGCGTAAGACTACTGCCATGCTACAGAACCCCAGCAAATTGTTTCCTACACTCAGGATGCAGAACTCCTGTAAACTGCCTCTCACTACTTCCAATGTACAGAAATCCTGTAAGCTGCTTCTCTTTTTCTCAGACTACTGAGAACCCGCATAGTGCGTAAGACTACTCCCATGCTACAGAACTCCCGTAAAGTGTTTCCTACACACAGGATGCAGAACTCCTGTAAACTGCCTCTCACTACTTCCAATGTACAGAAATCCTGTAAGCTGCTTCTCTTTTACTCAGACTACTGAAAACCCGCATAGTGCCTAAGACTACTCCCATGCTACAGAACTCCCGTAAAGTGTTTCTTAACTCAGGATGCAGAACTCCTTTAAACTGCCTCTCACTACTTCCAACGTACAGAAATCCTGTAAGCTGCTTCTCTTTTACTCAGACTACTGGAAACCCGCATAGTTTGTAACACTACTCCCATGCTACAGAACTCCCGTAAAGTGTTTCCTACACTCAGGATGCAGAACTCCTGTAAACTGCCTCTCACTACTTCCAATGTACAGAAATCCTGTAAGCTGCTTCGCTTTTACTCAGACTACTGAAAACACGCATAATGCATAAGACTACTCCCATGCTACAGAACTCCCGTAAAGTGTTTCCTACACACAGGATGCAGAACTTCTTTAAACTGCATCTCACTACTTCCAATGTACAGAAATCCTGTAAGCTGTTTATCTTTTACTCAGACTACTGAAAACCCGCATAATGCATAAGACTACTCCCATGCTATAGAACTCCCGTAAAGTGTTTCCTACCCTCAGGATGCAAAACTCCTGTAAACTGCCTGTCACTACTTCCAATGTACAGAAATCCTGTAAGCTGCTTCTCTTTTACTCAGACTACTGAAAACCCGCATAGTGCCTAAGACTACTCCCATGCTACAGAACTCCCGTAAAGTGTTTCCTACACTCAGGATGCAGAACTCCTGTAAACTGCCTTTCACTACTTCCAAAGTACAGAAAAACTGAAAGCTGCTTCTCTTTTACACAGACTACTGAAAATCAGCATAGTGCGTAAGACTACTCCCATGTTACAGAACTCCCATAAAGTGTTTCCCACACTGGATACAGAACTGCTGTTAACTGCCTCTCACTACTTCCAATGTACAGAAATCCTGTAAGCTGCTTCTCTTTTTCTCAGACTACTGAAAATCAGCATAGTGCGTAAGACTACTCCCATGCTACAGAACTCCCGTAAAGTGTTTCCTACACTGGATGCAGAACTCCTGTACACTGCCTCTCACTACTTCCAATGTACAGAAATCCTGTAAGCTGCTTCATTTTTACTCAGACTACTGAAAACCCGCATAGTGCGTAAGACTACTCCCATGCTACAGAACTCCCGTAAAGTGTTTCCTACACTCACGATGCAGAACTCCTGTAAACTGCCTCTCACTACTTCCAATGTACAGAAATCCTTTAAGCTGCTTCTCTTTCACTCAGACTACTGAAAACCCGCATAGTGCCTAAGACTACTCCCATGCTACAGAACTCCCGTAAAGTGTTTCCTTCCCTCAGGATGCAGGACTCCTTTAAACTGCCTCTCCCTACTTCCAATGTACAGAAATCCTGTAAGCTGTTTCCCTTTTACTCAGACTACTGAAAACCCGCATAGTGCGTAAGGCTACTCCCATGCTACAGAACTCCGGTAAAGTGTTTCCTACACTCAGGATGCAGAACTCCTGTAATCTGCCTGTCAGTACTTCCAATGTACAGAAATCCTGTAAGCTGCTTCTCTTTTACTCAGACTACTGAAAACCCACATAGTGCGTAAGACTAATCCCATGCTATAGAACTCCCGTAAAGTGTTTCCTACACTCAGGATGCAGAACTCCTGTAAACTGCCTGTCACTACTTCCAATGTACAGAAATCCTGTAAGCTGCTTCTCTTTTACTCAGACTACTGAAAACCCGCATAGTGCGTAAGACTACTCCCATGCTACAGAACTCCCGTAAAGTGTTTCCTACACTCAGGATGCAGAACTCCTGTAAACTGCCTCTCACTACTTCCAATGTACAGAAATCCTTTAAGCTGCTTCTCTTTCACTCAGACTACTGAAAACCCGCATAGTGCGTAAGACTACTCCCATGATACAGAACTCCCGTGAATGTTTCCTACGCTCAGGATGCAGGACCCTTTAAACTGCCTCTCCCTATTTCCAATGTACAGAAATCCTGTAAGCTGCTTCTCTTTTACTCAGACTACTGAAAACCTGCATAAAGAGTAAGAATTCTCCCATGCTACAGAACTCCCGAAAAGTGTTTCCTACACTCAGGATGCAGAACTCCTGTAAACTGCCTCTCACTACTTCCAATGTAAAGAAATCCTGTAATCTGTTTCTCTTTTACTCAGACTACTGAAAACCCGCATAGTGCGTAAGACTACTCCCATGCTACAGAACTCCCGTAAAGTGTTTCCTACACTCAGGATGCAGAACTCCTGTATACTGCCTCTCACTATTTACAATGTACAGAAATCCTGTAAGCTGCTTCTCTTTTACTCAGACTACTGAAAATCCGCATAGTGCCTAAGACTACTCCCATGCTACAGAACTCCCGTAAAGTGTTTCTTAACTCAGGATGCAGAACTCCTTTAAACTGCCTCTCACTACTTCCAATGTACAGAAATCCTGTAAGCTGCTTCTCTTTTACTCAGACTACTGGAAACCCGCATAGTTTGTAACACTACTCCCATGCTACAGAACTCCCGTAAAGTGTTTCCTACACTCAGGTTGCAGAACTCCTGTAAACTGCCTCTCACTACTTCCAATGTACAGAAATCCTGTAAGCTGCTTCTCTTTTAGTCAGACTACTGAAAACCTGCATAATGCATAAGACTACTCCCATGCTACAGAACTCCCGTAAAGTGTTTCCTACACTCAGGATGCAGAACTACTTTAAACTGCCTCTCACTACTTCCAATGTACAGAAATCCTGTAAGCTGTTTCTCTTTTACTCAGACTACTGAAAACCCGCATAATGCATAAAACTACTCCCATGCTATAGAACTCCGGTAAAGTGTTTCCTACACTCAGGATGCAGAACTCCTGTAAACTGCCTGTCACTACTTCCAATGTACAGAAATCCTGTAAGCTGCTTCTCTTTTACTCAGACTACTGAAAACCCGCATAGTGCCTAAGACTACTCCCATGCTACAGAACTCCCGTAAAGTGTTTCCTACACTCAGGATGCAGAACTCCTGTAAACTGCCTTTCACTACTTCCAAAGTACAGAAAAACTGAAAGCTGCTTCTCTTTTACACAGACTACTGAAAATCAGCATAGTGCGTAAGACTACTCCCATGCTACAGAACTCCCATAAAGTGTTTCCCACACTGGATACAGAACTGCTGTTAACTGCCTCTCACTACTTCCAATGTACAGAAATCCTGTAAGCTGCTTCTCTTTTTCTCAGACTACTGAAAATCAGCATAGTGCGTAAGACTACTCCCATGATACAGAACTCCCGTAAAGTGTTTCCTACACTGGATGCAGAACTCCTGTTAACTGCCTCTCACTACTTCCAATGTACAGAAATCCTGTAAGCTGCTTCATTTTTACTCAGAATACTGAAAACCCGCATAGTGCGTAAGACTACTCCCATGCTACAGAACTCCCGTAAAGTGTTTCCTACACTCACGATGCAGAACTCCTGTAAACTGCCTCTCCCTACTACCAATGTACAGAAATCCTGTAAGCTGTTTCTCTTTTACTCAGACTACTGAAAACCCGCATAGTGCGTAAGACTACTCCCATGCTACAGAACTCCCGTAAAGTGTTTCCTACACTCAGGATGCAGAACTCCTCTAAACTGTCTCTCACTACTTCCAATGTACAGAAATCCTGTAAGCTGTTTCCCTTTTACTCAGACTACTGAAAACACGCATAGTGCGTAAGGCTACTCCCATGCTACAGAACTCCGGTAAAGTGTTTCCTACACTCAAGATGCAGAAATCCTGGAAACTGCCTGTCACTACTTCCAATGTAAAGAAATCCTGTAATCTGTTTCTCTTTTACTCAGACTACTGAAAACCCGCATAGTGCGTAAGACTACTCCCATGCTACAGAACTCCCGTAAAGTGTTTCCTACACTCAGGATGCAGAACTCCTGTATACTGCCTCTCACTATTTACAATGTACAGAAATCCTGTAAGCTGCTTCTCTTTTACTCAGACTACTGAAAATCCGCATAGTGCCTAAGACTACTCCCATGCTACAGAACTCCCGTAAAGTGTTTCTTAACTCAGGATGCAGAACTCCTTTAAACTGCCTCTCACTACTTCCAATGTACAGAAATCCTGTAAGCTGCTTCTCTTTTACTCAGACTACTTGAAACCCGCATAGTTTGTAACACTACTCCCATGCTACAGAACTCCCGTAAAGTGTTTCCTACACTCAGGTTGCAGAACTCCTGTAAACTGCCTCTCACTACTTCCAATGTACAGAAATCCTGTAAGCTGCTTCTCTTTTAGTCAGACTACTGAAAACCTGCATAATGCATAAGACTACTCCCATGCTACAGAACTCCCGTAAAGTGTTTCCTACACTCAGGATGCAGAACTACTTTAAACTGCCTCTCACTACTTCCAATGTACAGAAATCCTGTAAGCTGTTTCTCTTTTACTCAGACTACTGAAAACCCGCATAATGCATAAAACTACTCCCATGCTATAGAACTCCGGTAAAGTGTTTCCTACACTCAGGATGCAGAACTCCTGTAAACTGCCTGTCACTACTTCCAATGTACAGAAATCCTGTAAGCTGCTTCTCTTTTACTCAGACTACTGAAAACCCGCATAGTGCCTAAGACTACTCCCATGCTACAGAACTCCCGTAAAGTGTTTCCTACACTCAGGATGCAGAACTCCTGTAAACTGCCTTTCACTACTTCCAAAGTACAGAAAAACTGAAAGCTGCTTCTCTTTTACACAGACTACTGAAAATCAGCATAGTGCGTAAGACTACTCCCATGCTACAGAACTCCCATAAAGTGTTTCCCACACTGGATACAGAACTGCTGTTAACTGCCTCTCACTACTTCCAATGTACAGAAATCCTGTAAGCTGCTTCTCTTTTTCTCAGACTACTGAAAATCAGCATAGTGCGTAAGACTACTCCCATGATACAGAACTCCCGTAAAGTGTTTCCTACACTGGATGCAGAACTCCTGTTAACTGCCTCTCACTACTTCCAATGTACAGAAATCCTGTAAGCTGCTTCATTTTTACTCAGAATACTGAAAACCCGCATAGTGCGTAAGACTACTCCCATGCTACAGAACTCCCGTAAAGTGTTTCCTACACTCACGATGCAGAACTCCTGTAAACTGCCTCTCCCTACTACCAATGTACAGAAATCCTGTAAGCTGTTTCTCTTTTACTCAGACTACTGAAAACCCGCATAGTGCGTAAGACTACTCCCATGCTACAGAACTCCCGTAAAGTGTTTCCTACACTCAGGATGCAGAACTCCTCTAAACTGTCTCTCACTACTTCCAATGTACAGAAATCCTGTAAGCTGTTTCCCTTTTACTCAGACTACTGAAAACACGCATAGTGCGTAAGGCTACTCCCATGCTACAGAACTCCGGTAAAGTGTTTCCTACACTCAAGATGCAGAAATCCTGGAAACTGCCTGTCACTACTTCCAAAGTACAGAAATCCTGTAAGCTGCTTCTCTTTTACTCAGACTACTGAAAATCCGCAGAGTGCGTAAGACTAATCCCATGCTCTAGAACTCCCGTAAAGTGTTTCCTACACTCAGGATGCAGAACTCCTGTAAACTGCCTCTCACTACTTCCAATGTACAGAAATCCTGTAAGCTGCTTCTCTTTTACTCAGACTACTGAAAACCCGCATAGTGCGTAAGACTACTCCCATGCTACAGAACTCCTGTAAAGTGTTTCCTACACTCAGGATGCAGAACTCCTGTAAACTGCCTCTCGCTACTTCCAATGTAGAGAAATCCTGTAAGATGCTTCACTTTTACTCAGACTACAGAAAACCCGCATAGTGCGTAAGACTACTGCCATGCTACAGAACCCCAGCAAATTGTTTCCTACACTCAGGATGCAGAACTCCTGTAAACTGCCTCTCACTACTTCCAATGTACAGAAATCCTGTAAGCTGCTTCTCTTTTACTCAGACTACTGAGAACCCACATAGTGCGTAAGACTACTCCCAAGCTACAGAACTCCCGTAAAGTGTTTCCTACACACAGGATGCAGAACTCCTGTAAACTGCCTTTCACTACTTCCAATGTACAGAAATCCTGTAAGCTGCTTCTCTTTTACTCAGACTTCTGAAAACCCGCATAGTGCCTAAGACTACACCCATGCTACAGAACTCCCATAAAGTGTTTCTTAACTCAGGATGCAGAACTCCTTTAAACTGCCTCTCACTACTTCCAACGTACAGAAATCCTGTAAGCTGCTTCTCTTTTACTCAGACTACTGGAAACCCGCATAGTTTGTAACACTACTCCCATGCTACAGAACTCCCGTAAAGTGTTTCCTACACTCAGGATGCAGAACTCCTGTAAACTGCCTCTCACTACTTCCAATGTACAGAAATCCTGTAAGCTGCTTCGCTTTTACTCAGACTACTGAAAACCCGCATAATGCATAAGACTACTCCCATGCTACAGAACTCCCGTAAAGTGTTTCCTACACTCAGGATGCAGAACTTCTTTAAACTGCCTCTCACTACTTCCAATGTACAGAAATCCTGTAAGCTGTTTCTCTTTTACACAGACTACTGAAAATCAGCATAGTGCGTACGACTACTCCCATGCTACAGAACTCCCATAAAGTGTTTCCTACACTAGATACAGAACTCCTGTTAACTGCCTCTCAGTACTTCCAATGTACTGAAATCATGTAAGCTGCTTCTCTTTTTCTCAGACTACTGAAAATCAGCATAGTGCGTAAGACTACTCCCATGCTACAGAACTCCCATAAAGTGTTTCCTACACTGGATGCAGAACTCCTGTTAACTGCCTCTCACTACTTCCAATGTACAGAAATCCTGTAAGCTGCTTCTCTTTTACTCAGACTACTGAAAACCCGCATAGTGCGTAAGACTACTCCCATGCTACAGAACTCCCGTAAAGTGTTTCCTACACTCAGGATGCAGAACTCCTGTAAACTGCCTGTCACTACTTCCAATGTACAGAAATCCTGTAAGCTGCTTCTGATTTACGCAGACTACTGAAAACCCGCATAGTGCGTAAGACTACTCCCATGCTACAGAACTCCCGTAAAGTGTTTCCTACACTCAGGATGCAGAACTCCTGTAAACTGTCTCTCACTACTTCCAATGTACAGAAATCCTGTAAGCTGTTTCCCTTTTACTCAGACTACCGAAAACCCGCATAGTGCGTAAGGCTACTCCCATGCTACAGAACTCCGGTAAAGTGTTTCCTACACTGGATGCAGAACTCCTGTAAACTGCCTGTCACTACTTCCAATGTACAGAAATCCTGTAAGCTGCTTCTCTTTTACTCAGACTACTGAAAACCCGCATAGTGCGTAAGACTAATCCCATGCTATAGAACTCCCGTAAAGTGTTTCCTACACTCAGGATGCAGAACTCCTGTAAACTGCCTCTCACTACTTCCAATGTACAGAAATCCTGTAAGCTGCTTCTCTTTTACTCAGACTACTGAAAATCAGCATAGTGCGTAAGACTTCTCCCATGCTACAGAACTCCTGTAAAGTGTTTCCTACACTCAGGATGCAGAACTCCTGTAAACTGCCTCTCGCTACTTCCAATGTAGAGAAATCCTGTAAGCTGCTTCACTTTTACTCAGACTACAGAAAACACGCATATTGCGTAAGACTACTGCCATGCTACAGAACCCCAGCCAATTGTTTCCTACACTCAGGATGCAGAATTCCTGTAAACTGCCTCTCACTACTTCCAATGTACAGAAATCCTGTAAGCTGCTTCTCTTTTACTCAGACTACTGAGAACCCGCATAGTGCGTAAGACTACTCCCATGCTACAGAACTCCCGTAAAGTGTTTCCTACACACAGGATGCAGAACTCCTGTAAACTGCCTTTCACTACTTCCAATGTACAGAAATCCTGTAAGCTGCTTCTCTTTTACTCAGACTACTCTAAACCCGCATAGTGTGTAAGACTCCTCCCATGCTACAGAACTCCCGTAAAGTGTTTCCTACACTGGATGCAGAACTCCTTTAAACTGCCTCTCACTACTTCCAATGTACAGAAATCCTGTAAGCTGCTTCTCTTTTACTGAGACTACTGGAAACCCGCATAGTTGTAACACTACTCCCATGCTACAGAACTCCCGTAAAGTGTTTCCTACACTCAGGATGCAGAACTCCTGTAAACTGCCTCTCACTACTTCCAATGTACAGAAATCCTGTAAGCTGCTTCGCTTTTACTCAGACTACTGAAAACCCGCATGGTGCATAAGACTACTCCCATGCTACAGAACTCCCGTAAAGTGTTTCCTACACTCAGGATGCAGGACTCCTTTAAACTGCCTCTCCCTACTTCCAATGTACAGAAATCCTGTAAGCTGCTTTTCTTTTACTCAGAATACTGAAATCCTGCATAAAGGGTAAGAATTCTCCCATGCTACAGAACTCCCGAAAAGTGTTTCCTACACTCAGGATGCAGAACTCCAGTAAACTGCCTCTCACTACTTCCAATGTACAGAAATCCTGTAAGCTGCTTCTCTTTTACTCAGACTACTGAAAACACGCATAGTGCGTAAGACTACTCCCATGCTACAGAACTCCCGTAAAGTGTTTCCTACACTCAGGATGCAGAACTCCTGTAAACTGCCTCTCACTACTTCCAATGTACAGAAATCCTGTAAGCTGCTTCTCTTTTACTCAGACTACTGAAAACCCACATAGTGCGTTAGACTACTCCCATGCTACAGAACTCCCTTAAAGTGTTTCCTACACTTAGGATGCAGAACTCCTGTAAACTGCCTCTCAATACTTCCAATGTACAGAAATCCTGTAAGCTGCTTCTCTTTTACTTAGACTACTGAAAACCCGCATAATGCATAAGACTACTCCCATGCTACAGAACTCCCGTAAGGTATTTCCTACACTTGATGCAGAACTCCTGTAAACTGCCTTTCACTACTTCCAATGTACAGAAATCCTGTAAGCTGCTTCTCTTTTACTCAGACTACTGAAAACACGCATAGTGCGTAAGACTTCTCCAATGCTACAGAACTCCGGTAAAATGTTTCCTACACTGGATGCAGAACTCCTTTAAACTGCCTGTCACTACTTCCAATGTATAGAAATCCTGTAAGCTGCTTCTCTTTTACTCAGACTACTGAAAACCCGCATAGTGCGTAAGACTTCTCCCATGCTACAGAACTCCCGTAGAGTGTTTCCTACACACAGGATGCAGAACTCCTGTAAACTGCCTTCACTACTTCCAATGTACAGAAATCCTGTAAGCTACTTCTCTTTTACTCAGACTACTGAAAACCCTCATAGTGCGTAAGACTACTCCCATGCTACAGAACTCCCGTAAAGTGTTTCCTACACTCAGGATGCAGAACTCCTGTAAACTGCCTCTCACTACTTCCAATGTACAGAAATCCTGTAAGCTGCTTCTCTTTTACTCAGAAAACTGAAAACCCACATAGTGCGTAAGACTACTCCCATGCTACAAAACTCCCGTAAAGTGTTACCTACACTCAGGAAGCAGAACTCCTGTAAACTGCCTCTCACTACTTCCAATGTACAGAAATCCTGAAAGCTGCTTCTCTTTTACACAGACTACTGAAAACCCGCATAGTGCGTAATACTACTCCCATGCTACAGAACTCCCGTAAAGTGTTTCCTACACTCAGGATGCAGAACTACTGTAAATTGCCTCTCACTACTTCCAATCTATAGAAGTCCTGTAAGCTACTTCTCTTTTACTCAGACTACTGAAAACCCGCATAGTGCGTAAGACTACTCCCATGCTCCAGAACTCCTGTACAGTGTTTCCTACACTCAGGATGCAGAACTCCTGTAAACCGCCTCTCACTACTGCCAATGTACAGAAATCCTGTAAGCAGCTTCTCTTTTACTCACACTACTGAGAACCCGCATAGTGCGTAAGACTACTCCCATGCTACAGAACACCCGTAAAGTGTTTCCTACACTCAGGATGCAGAACTCCTGTAAACTGCCTCTCACTACTTCCAATGTACAGAAATCCTGTAAGCTGCTTCTCTTTTACTCAGACTAATGAAAACCCGCACAGTGCATAAGACTACTCCCATGATACAGAACTCCCGTAAAGTGTTTCCTACACTCAGGATGCAGGACTCCTTTAAACTGCCTCTCCCTACTTCCAATGTACAGAAATCCTGTAAGCTGCTTTTCTTTTACTCAGAATACTGAAATCCTGCATAAAGGGTAAGAATTCTCCCATGCTACAGAACTCCCGAAAAGTGTTTCCTACACTCAGGATGCAGAACTCCTGTAAACTGCCTCTCACTACTTCCAATGTACAGAAATCCTGTAAGCTGCTTCTCTTTTACTCAGACTACTGAAAACACGCATAGTGCGTAAGACTACTCCCATGCTACAGAACTCCCGTAAAGTGTTTCCTACACTCAGGATGCAGAACTCCTGTAAACTGCCTCTCAATACTTCCAATGTACAGAAATCCTGTAAGCTGCTTCACTTTTACTTAGACTACTGAAAACCCGCATAATACGTAAGACTACTCCCATGATACAGAACTCCCGTAAAATGTTTCCTACACTCAGGATGCAGGACTCCTTTAAACTGCCTCTCCCTACATCCAATGTACAGAAATCCTGTAAGCTGCTTTTATTTTACTAAGAATACTGAAATCCTGCATAAAGGGTAAGAATTCTCCCATGCTACAGAATTCCCGAAAAGTGTTTCCTACACTCAGGATGCAGAACTCCTGTAAACTGCCTCTCACTACTTCCAATGTACAGAAATCCTGTAAGCTGCTTCTCTTTTACTCAGACTACTGAAAACCCGCATAGTGCGTTAGACTACTCCCATGCTACAGAACTCCCTTAAAGTGTTTCCTACACTTAGGATGCAGAACTCCTGTAAACTGCCTCTCAATACTTCCAATGTACAGAAATCCTGTAAGCTGCTTCTCTTTTACTTAGACTACTGAAAACCCGCATAATGCATAAGACTACTCCCATGCTACAGAACTCCCGTAAGGTATTTCCTACACTTGATGCAGAACTCCTGTAAACTGCCTTTCACTACTTCCAATGTACAGAAATCCTGTAAGCTGCTCCTCTTTTACTCAGACTACTGAAAACACGCATAGTGCGTAAGACTTCTCCAATGCTACAGAACTCCGGTAAAATGTTTCCTACACTGGATGCAGAACTCCTTTAAACTGCCTGTCACTACTTCCAATGTACAGAAATCCTGTAAGCTGCTTCTCTTTTACTCAGACTACTGAAAACCCGCATAGTGCGTAAGACTACTCCCATGCTACAGAACTCCCGTAAAGTGTTTCCTACACTTGATGCAGAACTCCTGTAAACTGCCTCTCGCTACTTCCAATGTACAGAAATCCTGTAAGCTGCTTCTCTTTTACTCAGACTACAGAAAACCCACATAGTGCATTAGACTACTGCCATGCTACAGAACCCCAGCAAATTGTTTCCTACACTCAGTATGCAGGACTCCATAAAACTGCCTCTCACTACTTCCAATGTACAGAAATCCTGTAAGCAGCTTCTCTTTTACTCAGACTACTGAAAACCCGCATAGTGCGTAAGACTACTCCCATGCTACAGAACTCCCGTAAAGTGTTTCCTACACTCAGGATGCAGAACTCCTGTACACTGCCTCTCACTACTTCCAATGTACAGAAATCCTGTAAGCTGCTTCTCTTTTACTCAGACTACTGAAAACTCGCATAGTGCGTATGACTACTCCCATGCTACAGAACTCCCGTAAAGTGTTTCCTACACTCAGGATGCAGAACTCCTGTAAACTGCCTCTCACTACTTCCAATGTACAGAAATCCTGTAAGCTGCTTCTCTTTTACTCAGACTACTGAAAACCTGCACACTGCGTAAGACTACTCCCATGCTACAGAACTCCCGTAAAGTGTTTCCTACACTCAGGATGCAGAACTCCTGTAAACTGCCTGTCACTACTTCCAATGTACAGAAATCCTGTAAGCTGCTTCGCTTTTACTTAGACTACTGAAAACCCGCAGAGTACGTAAGACTACTCCCATGCTACAGAACTCCCGTAAAGCATTTCCTACACTCAGGATGCAGAACTCCTGTAAACTGCCTCTCACTACTTCCAATGTACAGAAATCCTGTAAGCTGCTTCTCTTTTACTCAGACTAATGAAAACCCGCACAGTGCGTAAGACTACTCCCATGACACAGAACTCCCGTAAAGTGTTTCCTACACTCAGGATGCAGAACTCCTGTAAACTGCCTCTCCGTACTTCCAATGTACAGAAACCCTGTAAGCTGCTTCTCTTTTACTCACACTACTGAAAACCCGCATTGTGCGTAAGACTTCTCCCATGCTACAGAACTCCCGTAAAGTGTTTCCTACACTCAGGATGCAGAACTCCTGTAAACTGCCTCTTGCTACTTCCAATGTACAGAAATCCTGTAAGCTGCTTCTTTTTTACTCAGACTACAGAAAACGCGCATAGTGCGTAAGACTGCTCCCATGCTACAAAACCCCAGCAAATTGTTTCCTACACTCAGTATGCAGGACTCCTTAAAACTGCCTCTCACTACTTCCAATGTACAGAAATCCTGTAAGCTGCTCCTCTTTTACTCAGACTACTGAAAACACGCATAGTGCGTAAGACTTCTCCAATGCTACAGAACTCCGGTAAAATGTTTCCTACACTGGATGCAGAACTCCTTTAAACTGCCTGTCACTACTTCCAATGTATAGAAATCCTGTAAGCTGCTTCTCTTTTACTCAGACTACTGAAAACCCGCATAGTGCGTAAGACTTCTCCCATGCTACAGAACTCCCGTAGAGTGTTTCCTACACACAGGATGCAGAACTCCTGTAAACTGCCTTCACTACTTCCAATGTACAGAAATCCTGTAAGCTACTTCTCTTTTACTCAGACTACTGAAAACCCTCATAGTGCGTAAGACTACTCCCATGCTACAGAACTCCCGTAAAGTGTTTCCTACACTCAGGATGCAGAACTCCTGTAAACTGCCTCTCACTACTTCCAATGTACAGAAATCCTGTAAGCTGCTTCTCTTTTACTCAGAAAACTGAAAACCCACATAGTGCGTAAGACTACTCCCATGCTACAAAACTCCCGTAAAGTGTTACCTACACTCAGGAAGCAGAACTCCTGTAAACTGCCTCTCACTACTTCCAATGTACAGAAATCCTGAAAGCTGCTTCTCTTTTACACAGACTACTGAAAACCCGCATAGTGCGTAATACTACTCCCATGCTACAGAACTCCCGTAAAGTGTTTCCTACACTCAGGATGCAGAACTACTGTAAATTGCCTCTCACTACTTCCAATCTATAGAAGTCCGGTAAGCTACTTCTCTTTTACTCAGACTACTGAAAACCCGCATAGTGCGTAAGACTACTCCCATGCTCCAGAACTCCTGTACAGTGTTTCCTACACTCAGGATGCAGAACTCCTGTAAACTGCCTCTCACTACTTCCAATGTACAGAAATCCTGTAAGCAGCTTCTCTTTTGCTCAAACTACTGAAAACCCGCATAGTGCGTACGACTACTCCCATGCTACAGAATTCCCGTAAAGTCTTTCCTACACTCAGTATGCAGAACTCCTGTAAACTGCCTCTCACTACTTCCAATGTACAGAAATCCTGTAAGCTGCTTCTCTTTTACTCAGACTAATGAAAACCCGCACAGTGCATAAGACTACTCCCATGATACAGAACTCCCGTAAAGTGTTTCCTACACTCAGGATGCAGGACTCCTTTAAACTGCCTCTCACTACTTCCAATGTACAGAAATCCTGTAAGCTGCTTCTCTTTTACTCAGAATACTGAAATCCTGCATAAAGGGTAAGAATTCTCCCATGCTACAGAACTCCCGAAAAGTGTTTCCTACACTCAGGATGCAGAACTCCTGTAAACTGCCTCTCACTACTTCCAATGTACAGAAATCCTGTAAGCTGCTTCTCTTTTACTCAGACTACTGAAAACCCGCATAGTGCGTAAGACTACTCCCATGCTACAGAACTCCCGTAAAGTGTTTCCTACACTCAGGATGCAGAACTCCTGTAAACTGCCTCTCAATACTTCCAATGTACAGAAATCCTGTAAGCTGCTTCACTTTTACTTAGACTACTGAAAACCCGCATAATGCGTAAGACTACTCCCATGATACAGAACTCCCGTAAAATGTTTCCTACACTCAGGATGCAGGACTCCTTTAAACTGCCTCTCCCTACATCCAATGTACAGAAATCCTGTAAGCTGCTTTTATTTTACTAAGAATACTGAAATCCTGCATAAAGGGTAAGAATTCTCCCATGCTACAGAACTCCCGAAAAGTGTTTCCTACACTCAGGATGCAGAACTCCTGTAAACTGCCTCTCACTACTTCCAATGTACAGAAATCCTGTAAGCTGCTTCTCTTTTACTCAGACTACTGAAAACCCGCATAGTGCGTTAGACTACTCCCATGCTACAGAACTCCCTTAAAGTGTTTCCTACACTTAGGATGCAGAACTCCTGTAAACTGCCTCTCAATACTTCCAATGTACAGAAATCCTGTAAGCTGCTTCTCATTTACTTAGACTACTGAAAACCCGCATAATGCATAAGACTACTCCCATGCTACAGAACTCCCGTAAGGTATTTCCTACACTTGATGCAGAACTCCTGTAAACTGCCTTTCACTACTTCCAATGTACAGAAATCCTGTAAGCTGCTCCTCTTTTACTCAGACTACTGAAAACACGCATAGTGCGTAAGACTTCTCCAATGCTACAGAACTCCGGTAAAATGTTTCCTACACTGGATGCAGAACTCCTTTAAACTGCCTGTCACTACTTCCAATGTACAGAAATCCTGTAAGCTGCTTCTCTTTTACTCAGACTACTGAAAACCCGCATAGTGCGTAAGACTACTCCCATGCTACAGAACTCCCGTAAAGTGTTTCCTACACTTGATGCAGAACTCCTGTAAACTGCCTCTTGCTACTTCCAATGTACAGAAATCCTGTAAGCTGCTTCTCTTTTACTCAGACTACAGAAAACCCACATAGTGCATTAGACTACTGCCATGCTACAGAACCCCAGCAAATTGTTTCCTACACTCAGTATGCAGGACTCCTTAAAACTGCCTCTCACTACTTCCAATGTACAGAAATCCTGTAAGCAGCTTCTCTTTTACTCAGACTACTGAAAACCCGCATAGTGCGTAAGACTACACCCATGCTACAGAACTCCCGTAAAGTGTTTCCTACACTCAGGATGCAGAACTCCTGTACACTGCCTCTCACTACTTCCAATGTACAGAAATCCTGTAAGCTGCTTCTCTTTTACTCAGACTACTGAAAACTCGCATAGTGCGTATAGACTACTCCCATGCTACAGAACTCCCGTAAAGTGTTTCCTACACTCAGGATGCAGAACTCCTGTAAACTGCCTCTCACTACTTCCAATGTACAGAAATCCTGTAAGCTGCTTCTCTTTTACTCAGACTACTGAAAACCTGCACACTGCGTAAGACTACTCCCATGCTACAGAACTCCCGTAAAGTGTTTCCTACACTCAGGATGCAGGACTCCTGTAAACTGCCTGTCACTACTTCCAATGTACAGAAATCCTGTAAGCTGCTTCGCTTTTACTTAGACTACTGAAAACCCGCAGAGTACGTAAGACTACTCCCATGCTACAGAACTCCCGTAAAGCATTTCCTACACTCAGGATGCAGAACTCCTGTAAACTGCCTCTCACTACTTCCAATGTACAGAAATCCTGTAAGCTGCTTCTCTTTTACTCAGACTAATGAAAACCCGCACAGTGCGTAAGACTACTCCCATGACACAGAACTCCCGTAAAGTGTTTCCTACACTCAGGATGCAGAACTCCTGTAAACTGCCTCTCCGTACTTCCAATGTACAGAAACCCTGTAAGCTGCTTCTCTTTTACTCACACTACTGAAAACCCGCATTGTGCGTAAGACTTCTCCCATGCTACAGAACTCCCGTAAAGTGTTTCCTACACTCAGGATGCAGAACTCCTGTAAACTGCCTCTTGCTACTTCCAATGTACAGAAATCCTGTAAGCTGCTTATTTTTTACTCAGACTACAGAAAACGCGCATAGTGCGTAAGACTGCTCCCATGCTACAAAACCCCAGCAAATTGTTTCCTACACTCAGTATGCAGGACTCCTTAAAACTGCCTCTCACTACTTCCAATGTACAGAAATCCTGTAAGCTGCTTCTCTTTTACTCAGACTACTGAAAACCCTCATAGTGCCTAAGTCTACTCCCATGCTACAGAACTCCCGTAAAGTGTTTCCTACACTCAGGATGCAGAACTCCTGTACACTGCCTCTCACAACTTCCAATGTACAGAAATCCTGTAAGCTGCTTCTCTTTTGCTCAGACTACTGAAAACACGCATAGTGCGTATAGACTACTCCCATGCTACAGAACTCCGGTAAAGTGTTTCCTACCCTCAGGATGCAGAACTCCTGTAAACTGCCTCTCACTACTTCCAATGTACAGAAATCCTGTAAGCTGCTCATCTTTTACTCAGACTACTGAAAACACGCATAGTGCGTGAGACTTCTCCCATGCTACAGAACTCCGGTAAAGTGTTTCCTACACTAGATGCAGAACTCCTTTAAACTGCCTGTCACTACTTCCAATGTACAGAAATCCTGTAAGCTGCTTCTCTTTTACTTAGACTACTGAAAACCCACATAGTGCGTTAGACTACTCCCATGCTACAGAATTCCCGTAAAGTGTTTCCTACACTCAGGATGCAGAACTCCTGTAAACTGCCTCTCACTACTTCCAATGTACAGAAATCCTGTAAGCTGCTTCTCTTTTACTCAGACTACTGAAAACCCACATAGTGCGTTAGACTACTCTCATGCTACAGAACTCCCTTAAAGTGTTTCCTACCCTCAGGATGCAGGACTCCTTTAAACTGCCTCTCACTACTTCCAACGTACAGAAATCCTGTAAGCTGCTTCTCTTTTACGTAGATTACTGAAAACCCACATAGTGCGTTAGACTTCTCCCATGCTACAGAACTCCCTTAAAGTGTTTCCTACACTTAGGATGCAGAACTCCTGTAAACTGCCTCTCACTACTTCCAATGTACAGAAATCCTGTAAGCTGCTTCTCTTTTACTCAGTCTACTGAAAACCCGCATAGTCATAAGACAAATCCCATGCCACAGAACTCCTGTAAAGTGTTTCCTACACTCAGGATGCAGAACTCTTGTAAACTGCCTCTCACTACTTCCAATGTACAGAAACCCTGTAAGCCACTTCTCTTTTACTCACACTACTGAAAACCCGCATTGTGCGTAAGACTACTCCCATGCTACAGAACTCCTGTAAAGTGTTTCCTACACTCAGGATGCAGAACTCCTGTAAACTGCCTCTCGCTACTTCCAATGTACAGAAATCCTGTAAGCTGCTTCTCTTTTACTCAGACTACAGAAAACCCGCATAGTGCGTAAGACTACTGCCATGCTACAGAACCCCAGCAAATTGTTTCCTACACTCAGTATGCAGGACTCCTTAAAACTGCCTATCCGTACTTCCAATGTACAGAAATCCTGTAAGCTGCTTCTCTTCTACTCAGACTACTGAAAACCAGCAAAGTGCGTAAGACTACTCCCATGCAACAGAACTCCCGTAAAGTTTTTCCTACACTCAGGATGCAGAACTCCTGTAAACTGCCTCTCACTACTTCCAATGTACAGAAATCCTGTAAGCTGTTTCTCTTTTACTCAGACTACAGAAAACCCGCATAGTGCGTAAGACTACTCCCATGCTACAGAACTCCGATAAAGTGTTTCCTAACTCAGGATGCAGAACTCCTGTAAACTGCCTCTCACTACTTCCAATGTACAGAAATCCTGTAAGCTGCTTCTCTTTTACTCAGACTACTGAAAACCCGCATAGTGCGTAAGAGTAATCCCATGCTATAGAACTCCCGTAAAGTGTTTCCTACACTCAGGATGCAGAACTCCTGTAAACTGCTTCTCACTACTTCCAATGTATGGAAATCCTGTAAGCTATTTCTCTTTTACTCAGACCACTGAAAACTCGCATAGTGCGTAAGACTACTCCCATTCTACAGAACTCTTGTACAGTGTTTCCTACACTCAGAATGCAGAACTCCTGTAAACTGCCTCTTGCTACTTCCAATGTACAGAAATCCTGTAAGCTGCTTCTCTTTTACTCAGACTACTGAAAACCCGCATGGTGCGTAAGACTACTCCCATGCTACAGAACTCCCGTAAAGTGTTTCCTACACTCAGGATGCAGAACTCATGTAAACTGCCTCTCCGTACTTCCAATGTACAGAAACCCTGTAAGCTGCTTCTCTTCTACTCAGACTACAGAAAACCCGCATAGTGCGTAAGACTACTGCCATGCTACAGAACCCCAGCAAATTGTTTCCTACACTCAGGATGGAGGACTCCTTAAAACTGCCTCTCCGTACTTCCAATGTACAGAAATCCTGTAAGCTGCTTCTCTTTTACTCAGACTACTGAAAACCCGCAGAGTGCGTAAGACTACTCCCATGCTACAAAACTCCCGTAAAGTGTTTCCTACCCTCAGGATGCAGGACTCCTTTAAACTGCCTCTCACTACTTCCAATGTACAGAAATCCTGTAAGCTGCTTCTCTTCTACTCAGACTACTGAAAACCAGCATAGTGCGTAAGACTACTCCCATGCTACAGAACTCCCGTAAAGTGTTTCCTACACTCAGGATGCAGAACTCCTGTAAACTGCCTCTCAATACTTCCAATGTACAGAAATCCTGTAAGCTGCTTCGCTTTTACTTAGACTACTGAAAACCCCCATAGTGCGTAAGACTACTCCCACGCTACAGAACTCCCGTAAAGCATTTCCTACACTCAGGATGCAGAACTCCTGTAAACTGCCTCTCACTACTTCCAATGTACAGAAATCCTGTAAGCTGCTTCTCTTTTACTCAGACTACTGAAAACCCACATAGTGCGTAAGACTACTCCCATGCTACAAAACTCCCGTAAAGTGTTACCTACACTCAGGAAGCAGAACTCCTGTAAACTGCCTCTCACACTTCCAATGTACAGAAATCCTGAAAGCTGCTTCAATTTTACACAGACTACTGAAAACCCGCATAGTGCGTAAGACTACTCCCATGCTACAGAACTCCCGTAAAGCGTTTCCTACACTCAGGATGCAGAACTCCTGTAAACTGCCTCTCACTACTTCCAATGTACAGAAATCCTGTAAGCTGTTTCTCTTTTACTCAGACTACTGAAAACCCGCATAGTGCGTAAGGCTACTCCCATGCTACAGAACTCCGATAAAATGTTTCCTACACTCAGCATGCAGAACTCCTGTAAACTGCCTGTCACTACTTCCAATGTACAGAAATCCTGTAAGCTGCTTCTCTTTTACTCAGACTACTGAAAACCCGCATAGTGCGTAAGACTAATCCCATGCTATAGAACTCCCGTAAAGTGATTCCTACACTCAGGATGCAGAACTCCTGTAAACTGCTTCTCACTACTTCCAATGTATGGAAATCCTGTAAGCTACTTCTCTTTTACTCAGACTACTGAAAACCCGCATAGTGCGTAAGACTACTCCCATGCTACAGAACTCTTGTACAGTGTTTCCTACACTCAGATTGCAGAACTCCTGTAAACTGCCTCTTGCTACTTCCAATGTACAGAAATCCTGTAAGCTGCTTCTCTTTTACTCAGACTACTGAAAACCCGCATTGTGCGTAAGACTACTCCCATGCTACAGAACTCCCGTAAAGTGTTTCCTACACTCAGGATGCAGAACTCCTGTAAACTGCCTCTCACTACTTCCAATGTACAGAAATCCTGTAAGCTGCTTCTCTTCTACTCAGACTACTGAGAACCCGCATAGTGCGTAAGACTACTCCCATGCTCCAGAACTCCTATAAAGTGTTTCCTACACTCAGGATGCAGAACTCTTGTAAACTGCCTCTCGCTACTTCCAATGTACAGAAATCTTGTAAGCTGCTTCTCTTTTACTCAGACTACAGAAAACCCGCATAGTGCGTAAGACTACTGCCATGCTACAGAACCACAGCAAATTGTTTCCTACACTCAGTATGCAGGACTCCTTAAAACTGCCTCTCACTACTTCCAACGTACAGAAATCCTGTAAGCTGCTTCTCTTTTACTCAGACTACTGAAAACCCGCATAGTGCGTAAGACTACTCCCATGCTACAGAACTCCCGTAAAGTGTTTCCTACACTCAGGATGCAGAACTCCTGTAAATTGCCTCTCACTACTTCCAATGTACAGAAATCCTGTAAGCTGTTTCTCTTTTACTCAGACTACTGAAAACCCGCATAGTGCGTAAGGCTACTCCCATGCTACAGAACTCCGATAAAGTGTTTCCTACACTCAGGATGCAGAACTCCTGTAAACTGCCTCTCACTACTTCCAATGTACAGAAATCCTGTAAGCTGCTTCTCTTTTACTCAGACTACTGAAAACCCGCATAGTGCGTAAGACTAATCCCATGCTATAGAACTCCCGTAAAGTGTTTCCTACACTCAGGATGCAGAACTCCTGTAAACTGCTTCTCACTACTTCCAATGTATGGAAATCCTGTAAGCTACTTCTCTTTTACTCAGACTACTGAAAACCCGCATAGTGCGTAAGACTACTCCCATACTACAGAACTCTTGTACAGTGTTTCCTACACTCAGATTGCAGAACTCCTGTAAACTGCCTCTTGCTACTTCCAATGTACAGAAATCCTGTAAGCTGCTTCTCTTTTACTCAGACTACTGAAAACCCGCATTGTGCGTAAGACTACTCCCATGCTACAGAAGTCCCGTAAAGTGTTTCCTACACTCAGGATGCAGAACTCCTGTAAACTGCCTCTCCGTACTTCCAATGTACAGAAATCCTGTAAGCTGCTTCTCTTCTACTCAGACTACTGAGAACCCGCATAGTGCGTAAGACTACTCCCATGCTCCAGAACTCCTATAAAGTGTTTCCTACACTCAGGATGCAGAACTCCTGTAAACTGCCTCTCGCTACTTCCAATGTACAGAAATCTTGTAAGCTGCTTCTCTTTTACTCAGACTACAGAAAACCCGCAAAGTGCGTCAGACTACTGCCATGCTACAGAACCCCAGCAAATTGTTTCCTACACTCAGTATGCAGGACTCCTTAAAACTGCCTCTCACTACTTCCAACGTGCAGAAATCCTGTAAGCTGCTTCGCTTTTACTTAGACTTCTGAAAACCCGCATTGTGCGTAAGACTACTATAATGTACAGAACTCCCGTAAAGCATTTCCTACACTCAGGATGCAGAACTCCTGTAAACTGCCTCTCACTACTTCCAATGTACAGAAATCCTGTAAGCTGCTTCTCTTTTACTCAGACTACTGAAAACCCGCATAGTGCGTAAGACTACTCCCATGCTACAAAACTCCCGTAAAGTGCTACCTACACTCAGGAAGCAGAACTCCTGTAAACTGCCTCTCACACTTCCAATGTACAGAAATCCTGAAAGCTGCTTCTCTTTTACACAGACTACTGAAAACCTGCATAGTGCGTAAGACTACTGCCATGCTACAGAACTCCCGTAAAGTGTTTCCTACACTCAGGATGCAGAACTCCTGTATATTGCCTCTCACTACTTCCATTGTACAGAAATCCTGTAAGCTGTTTCTCTTTTACTCAGACTACTGAAAACCCGCATAGTGCGTAAGGCTACTCCCATGCTACAGAACTCCGATAAAGTGTTTCCTACACTCAGGATGCTGAACTCCTGTAAACTGCCTGTCACTACTTCCAATGTACAGAATTCCTGTAAGCTGCTTCTCTTTTACTCAGACTACTGAAAACCCGCACAGTGCGTAAGACTACTCCCATGCTACAGAACTCCCGTAAAGTGTTTCCTACACTCAGGATGCAGAACTCCTGTAAACTGCCTCTCAATACTTCCAATGTACAGAAATCCTGTAAGCTGCTTCGCTTTTACTTAGACTACTGAAAACCCGCATTGTGCGTAAGACTACTATAATGTACAGAACTCCCGTAAAGCATTTCCTACACTCAGGATGCAGAACTCCTGTAAACTGCCTCTCACTACTTCCAATGTACAGAAATCCTGTAAGCTGCTTCTCTTTTACTCAGACTACTGAAAACCCGCATTGTGCGTAAGACTACTCCCATGCTACAAAACTCCCGTAAAGTGTTACCTACACTCAGGAAGCAGAACTCCTGTAAACTGCCTCTCACACTTCCAATGTACAGAAATCCTGAAAGCTGATTCTCTTTTACACAGACTACTGAAAACCCGCATAGTGCGTAAGACTACTCCCATGCTACAGAACTCCCGTAAAGTGTTTCCTACACTCAGGATGCAGAACTCCTGTAAATTGCCTCTCACTACTTCCAATGTACAGAAATCCTGTAAGCTGTTTCTCTTTTACTCAGACTACTGAAAACCCGCATAGTGCGTAAGGCTACTCCCATGCTACAGAACTCCGATAAAGTGTTTCCTACACTCAGGATGCAGAACTCCTGTAAACTGCCTCTCACTACTTCCAATGTACAGAAATCCTGTAAGCTGCTTCTCTTTTACTCAGACTACTGAAAACCCGCATAGTGCGTTAGACTAATCCCTTGCTATAGAACTCCCGTAAAGTGTTTCCTACACTCAGGATGCAGAACTCCTGTAAACTGCTTCTCACTACTTCCAATGTATGGAAATCCTGTAAGCTACTTCTCTTTTACTCAGTCTACTGAAAACCCGCATAGTGCGTAAGACTACTCCCATACTACAGAACTCTTGTACAGTGTTTCCTACACTCAGATTGCAGAACTCCTGTAAACTGCCTCTTGCTACTTCCAATGTACAGAAATCCTGTAAGCTGCTTCTCTTTTACTCAGACTACTGAAAACCCGCATTGTGCGTAAGACTACTCCCATGCTACAGAAGTCCCGTAAAGTGTTTCCTACACTCAGGATGCAAAACTCCTTTAAACTGCCTCTCACTACTTCCAATGTACAGAAATCCTGTAAGCTGCTTCTCTTCTACTCAGACTACTGAGAACCCGCATAGTGCGTAAGACTACTCCCATGCTCCAGAACTCCTATAAAGTGTTTCCTACACTCAGGATGCAGAACTCCTGTAAACTGCCTCTCGCTACTTCCAATGTACAGAAATCTTGTAAGCTGCTTCTCTTTTACTCAGACTACAGAAAACCCGCAAAGTGCGTCAGACTACTGCCATGCTACAGAACCCCAGCAAATTGTTTCCTACACTCAGTATGCAGGACTCCTTAAAACTGCCTCTCACTACTTCCAACGTGCAGAAATCCTGTAAGCTGCTTCTCTTTTACTCAGACTACTGAAAACCCGCATAGTGCATAAGACTACTCCCATGCTACAGAACTCCCGTAAAGTGTTTCCTACACTCAGGATGCAGAACTCCTGTACACTGCCTCTCCCTACTTCCAATGTACAGAAATCCTGTAAGCTGCTTCTCTTTTACTCAGACTACTGAAAACTCGCATAGTGCGTAAGACTACTCCCATGCTACAGAACTCCCGTAAAGTGTTTCCTACACTCAGGATGCAGAACTCCTGTAAACTGCCTGTCACTACTTCCAATGTACAGAAATCCTGTAAGCTGCTTCTCTTTTACTCAGATTACTGAAAACCCGCACAGTGCGCAAGACTACTCCCATGCTACAGAACTCCCGTAAAGTGTTTCCTACACTCAGGATGCAGAACTCCTGTAAACTGCCTCTCACTACTTCCAATGTACAGAAATCCTGTAAGCTGCTTCGCTTTTACTTAGACTACTGAAAACCCGCATAGTGCGTAAGACTACTATAATGTACAGAACTCCCGTAAAGCATTTCCTACACTCAGGATGCAGAACTCCTGTACACTGCCTCTCACTACTTAAAATGTACAGAAATCCTGTAAGCTGCTTCTCTTTTACTCAGACTACTGAAAACCCGCATTGTGCGTAAGACTACTCCCATGCTACAGAACTCCCGTAAAGTGTTTTCTACACTCAGGATGCAGAACTCCTGTAAACTGCCTCTCCGTACTTCCAATGTACAGAAACCCTGTAAGCTGCTTCTCTTCTACTCAGACTACTGAGAACCCGCATAGTGCGTAAGACTACTCCCATGCTCCAGAACTCCTGTAAAGTGTTTCCTACACTCAGGATGCAGAACTCCTGTAAACTGCCTCTCGCTACTTCCAATGTACAGAAATCCTGTAAGCTGCTTCTCTTTTACTCAGACTACAGAAAACCCGCATAGTGCGTAAGACTACTGCCATGCTACAGAACCCCAGCAAATTGTTTCCTACACTCAGTATGCAGGACTCCTTAAAACTGCCTTTCAGTACTTCCAACGTGCAGAAATCCTGTAAGCTGCTTCTCTTTTACTCAGACTACTGAAAACCCGCATTGTGCGTAAGACTACTATAATGTACAGAACTCCCGTAAAGCATTTCCTACACTCAGGATGCAGAACTCCTGTAAACTGCCTCTCACTACTTCCAATGTACAGAAATCCTGTAAGCTGCTTCTCTTTTACTCAGACTACTGAAAACCCGCATTGTGCGTAAGACTACTCCCATGCTACAAAACTCCCGTAAAGTGTTACCTACACTCAGGAAGCAGAACTCCTGTAAACTGCCTCTCACACTTCCAATGTACAGAAATCCTGAAAGCTGATTCTCTTTTACACAGACTACTGAAAACCCGCATAGTGCGTAAGACTACTCCCATGCTACAGAACTCCCGTAAAGTGTTTCCTACACTCAGGATGCAGAACTCCTGTAAATTGCCTCTCACTACTTCCAATGTACAGAAATCCTGTAAGCTGTTTCTCTTTTACTCAGACTACTGAAAACCCGCATAGTGCGTAAGGCTACTCCCATGCTACAGAACTCCGATAAAGTGTTTCCTACACTCAGGATGCAGAACTCCTGTAAACTGCCTCTCACTACTTCCAATGTACAGAAATCCTGTAAGCTGCTTCTCTTTTACTCAGACTACTGAAAACCCGCATAGTGCGTAAGACTAATCCCATGCTATAGAACTCCCGTAAAGTGATTCCTACACTCAGGATGCAGAACTCCTGTAAACTGCTTCTCACTACTTCCAATGTATGGAAATCCTGTAAGCTACTTCTCTTTTACTCAGACTACTGAAAACCCGCATAGTGCGTAAGACTACTCCCATGCTACAGAACTCTTGTACAGTGTTTCCTACACTCAGATTGCAGAACTCCTGTAAACTGCCTCTTGCTACTTCCAATGTACAGAAATCCTGTAAGCTGCTTCTCTTTTACTCAGACTACTGAAAACCCGCATTGTGCGTAAGACTACTCCCATGCTAGAGAACTCCCGTAAAGTGTTTCCTACACTCAGGATGCAGAACTCCTGTAAACTGCCTCTCACTACTTCCAATGTACAGAAATCCTGTAAGCTGCTTCTCTTCTACTCAGACTACTGAGAACCCGCATAGTGCGTAAGACTACTCCCATGCTCCAGAACTCCTATAAAGTGTTTCCTACACTCAGGATGCAGAACTCTTGTAAACTGCCTCTCGCTACTTCCAATGTACAGAAATCTTGTAAGCTGCTTCTCTTTTACTCAGACTACAGAAAACCCGCATAGTGCGTAAGACTACTGCCATGCTACAGAACCACAGCAAATTGTTTCCTACACTCAGTATGCAGGACTCCTTAAAACTGCCTCTCACTACTTCCAACGTACAGAAATCCTGTAAGCTGCTTCTCTTTTACTCAGACTACTGAAAACCCGCATAGTGCGTAAGACTACTCCCATGCTACAGAACTCCCGTAAAGTGTTTCCTACACTCAGGATGCAGAACTCCTGTAAATTGCCTCTCACTACTTCCAATGTACAGAAATCCTGTAAGCTGTTTCTCTTTTACTCAGACTACTGAAAACCCGCATAGTGCGTAAGGCTACTCCCATGCTACAGAACTCCGATAAAGTGTTTCCTACACTCAGGATGCAGAACTCCTGTAAACTGCCTCTCACTACTTCCAATGTACAGAAATCCTGTAAGCTGCTTCTCTTTTACTCAGACTACTGAAAACCCGCATAGTGCGTAAGACTAATCCCATGCTATAGAACTCCCGTAAAGTGTTTCCTACACTCAGGATGCAGAACTCCTGTAAACTGCTTCTCACTACTTCCAATGTATGGAAATCCTGTAAGCTACTTCTCTTTTACTAAGACTACTGAAAACCCGCATAGTGCGTAAGACTACTCCCATACTACAGAACTCTTGTACAGTGTTTCCTACACTCAGATTGCAGAACTCCTGTAAACTGCCTCTTGCTACTTCCAATGTACAGAAATCCTGTAAGCTGCTTCTCTTTTACTCAGACTACTGAAAACCCGCATTGTGCGTAAGACTACTCCCATGCTACAGAAGTCCCGTAAAGTGTTTCCTACACTCAGGATGCAGAACTCCTGTAAACTGCCTCTCCGTACTTCCAATGTACAGAAATCCTGTAAGCTGCTTCTCTTCTACTCAGACTACTGAGAACCCGCATAGTGCGTAAGACTACTCCCATGCTCCAGAACTCCTATAAAGTGTTTCCTACACTCAGGATGCAGAACTCCTGTAAACTGCCTCTCGCTACTTCCAATGTACAGAAATCTTGTAAGCTGCTTCTCTTTTACTCAGACTACAGAAAACCCGCAAAGTGCGTCAGACTACTGCCATGCTACAGAACCCCAGCAAATTGTTTCCTACACTCAGTATGCAGGACTCCTTAAAACTGCCTCTCACTACTTCCAACGTGCAGAAATCCTGTAAGCTGCTTCGCTTTTACTTAGACTTCTGAAAACCCGCATTGTGCGTAAGACTACTATAATGTACAGAACTCCCGTAAAGCATTTCCTACACTCAGGATGCAGAACTCCTGTAAACTGCCTCTCACTACTTCCAATGTACAGAAATCCTGTAAGCTGCTTCTCTTTTACTCAGACTACTGAAAACCCGCATAGTGCGTAAGACTACTCCCATGCTACAAAACTCCCGTAAAGTGCTACCTACACTCAGGAAGCAGAACTCCTGTAAACTGCCTCTCACACTTCCAATGTACAGAAATCCTGAAAGCTGCTTCTCTTTTACACAGACTACTGAAAACCCGCATAGTGCGTAAGACTACTGCCATGCTACAGAACTCCCGTAAAGTGTTTCCTACACTCAGGATGCAGAACTCCTGTATATTGCCTCTCACTACTTCCATTGTACAGAAATCCTGTAAGCTGTTTCTCTTTTACTCAGACTACTGAAAACCCGCATAGTGCGTAAGGCTACTCCCATGCTACAGAACTCCGATAAAGTGTTTCCTACACTCAGGATGCTGAACTCCTGTAAACTGCCTGTCACTACTTCCAATGTACAGAATTCCTGTAAGCTGCTTCTCTTTTACTCAGACTACTGAAAACCCGCACAGTGCGTAAGACTACTCCCATGCTACAGAACTCCCGTAAAGTGTTTCCTACACTCAGGATGCAGAACTCCTGTAAACTGCCTCTCAATACTTCCAATGTACAGAAATCCTGTAAGCTGCTTCGCTTTTACTTAGACTACTGAAAACCCGCATTGTGCGTAAGACTACTATAATGTACAGAACTCCCGTAAAGCATTTCCTACACTCAGGATGCAGAACTCCTGTAAACTGCCTCTCACTACTTCCAATGTACAGAAATCCTGTAAGCTGCTTCTCTTTTACTCAGACTACTGAAAACCCGCATTGTGCGTAAGACTACTCCCATGCTACAAAACTCCCGTAAAGTGTTACCTACACTCAGGAAGCAGAACTCCTGTAAACTGCCTCTCACACTTCCAATGTACAGAAATCCTGAAAGCTGATTCTCTTTTACACAGACTACTGAAAACCCGCATAGTGCGTAAGACTACTCCCATGCTACAGAACTCCCGTAAAGTGTTTCCTACACTCAGGATGCAGAACTCCTGTAAATTGCCTCTCACTACTTCCAATGTACAGAAATCCTGTAAGCTGTTTCTCTTTTACTCAGACTACTGAAAACCCGCATAGTGCGTAAGGCTACTCCCATGCTACAGAACTCCGATAAAGTGTTTCCTACACTCAGGATGCAGAACTCCTGTAAACTGCCTCTCACTACTTCCAATGTACAGAAATCCTGTAAGCTGCTTCTCTTTTACTCAGACTACTGAAAACCCGCATAGTGCGTTAGACTAATCCCTTGCTATAGAACTCCCGTAAAGTGTTTCCTACACTCAGGATGCAGAACTCCTGTAAACTGCTTCTCACTACTTCCAATGTATGGAAATCCTGTAAGCTACTTCTCTTTTACTCAGTCTACTGAAAACCCGCATAGTGCGTAAGACTACTCCCATACTACAGAACTCTTGTACAGTGTTTCCTACACTCAGATTGCAGAACTCCTGTAAACTGCCTCTTGCTACTTCCAATGTACAGAAATCCTGTAAGCTGCTTCTCTTTTACTCAGACTACTGAAAACCCGCATTGTGCGTAAGACTACTCCCATGCTACAGAAGTCCCGTAAAGTGTTTCCTACACTCAGGATGCAAAACTCCTTTAAACTGCCTCTCACTACTTCCAATGTACAGAAATCCTGTAAGCTGCTTCTCTTCTACTCAGACTACTGAGAACCCGCATAGTGCGTAAGACTACTCCCATGCTCCAGAACTCCTATAAAGTGTTTCCTACACTCAGGATGCAGAACTCCTGTAAACTGCCTCTCGCTACTTCCAATGTACAGAAATCTTGTAAGCTGCTTCTCTTTTACTCAGACTACAGAAAACCCGCAAAGTGCGTCAGACTACTGCCATGCTACAGAACCCCAGCAAATTGTTTCCTACACTCAGTATGCAGGACTCCTTAAAACTGCCTCTCACTACTTCCAACGTGCAGAAATCCTGTAAGCTGCTTCTCTTTTACTCAGACTACTGAAAACCCGCATAGTGCATAAGACTACTCCCATGCTACAGAACTCCCGTAAAGTGTTTCCTACACTCAGGATGCAGAACTCCTGTACACTGCCTCTCCCTACTTCCAATGTACAGAAATCCTGTAAGCTGCTTCTCTTTTACTCAGACTACTGAAAACTCGCATAGTGCGTAAGACTACTCCCATGCTACAGAACTCCCGTAAAGTGTTTCCTACACTCAGGATGCAGAACTCCTGTAAACTGCCTGTCACTACTTCCAATGTACAGAAATCCTGTAAGCTGCTTCTCTTTTACTCAGATTACTGAAAACCCGCACAGTGCGCAAGACTACTCCCATGCTACAGAACTCCCGTAAAGTGTTTCCTACACTCAGGATGCAGAACTCCTGTAAACTGCCTCTCACTACTTCCAATGTACAGAAATCCTGTAAGCTGCTTCGCTTTTACTTAGACTACTGAAAACCCGCATAGTGCGTAAGACTACTATAATGTACAGAACTCCCGTAAAGCATTTCCTACACTCAGGATGCAGAACTCCTGTACACTGCCTCTCACTACTTAAAATGTACAGAAATCCTGTAAGCTGCTTCTCTTTTACTCAGACTACTGAAAACCCGCATTGTGCGTAAGACTACTCCCATGCTACAGAACTCCCGTAAAGTGTTTTCTACACTCAGGATGCAGAACTCCTGTAAACTGCCTCTCCGTACTTCCAATGTACAGAAACCCTGTAAGCTGCTTCTCTTCTACTCAGACTACTGAGAACCCGCATAGTGCGTAAGACTACTCCCATGCTCCAGAACTCCTGTAAAGTGTTTCCTACACTCAGGATGCAGAACTCCTGTAAACTGCCTCTCGCTACTTCCAATGTACAGAAATCCTGTAAGCTGCTTCTCTTTTACTCAGACTACAGAAAACCCGCATAGTGCGTAAGACTACTGCCATGCTACAGAACCCCAGCAAATTGTTTCCTACACTCAGTATGCAGGACTCCTTAAAACTGCCTCTCAGTACTTCCAACGTGCAGAAATCCTGTAAGCTGCTTCTCTTTTACTCAGACTACTGAAAACCCGCATTGTGCGTAAGACTACTATAATGTACAGAACTCCCGTAAAGCATTTCCTACACTCAGGATGCAGAACTCCTGTAAACTGCCTCTCACTACTTCCAATGTACAGAAATCCTGTAAGCTGCTTCTCTTTTACTCAGACTACTGAAAACCCGCATTGTGCGTAAGACTACTCCCATGCTACAAAACTCCCGTAAAGTGTTACCTACACTCAGGAAGCAGAACTCCTGTAAACTGCCTCTCACACTTCCAATGTACAGAAATCCTGAAAGCTGATTCTCTTTTACACAGACTACTGAAAACCCGCATAGTGCGTAAGACTACTCCCATGCTACAGAACTCCCGTAAAGTGTTTCCTACACTCAGGATGCAGAACTCCTGTACACTGAAACTCACTACTTCCAATGTACAGAAATCCTGTAAGCTGTTTCTCTTTTACTCAGACTACTGAAAACCCGCATAGTGCGTAAGGCTACTCCCATGCTACAGAACTCCGATAAAGTGTTTCCTACACTCAGGATGCAGAACTCCTGTAAACTGCCTCTCACTACTTCCAATGTACAGAAATCCTGTAAGCTGCTTCTCTTTTACTCAGACTACTGAAAACCCGCATAGTGCGTTAGACTAATCCCTTGCTATAGAACTCCCGTAAAGTGTTTCCTACACTCAGGATGCAGAACTCCTGTAAACTGCTTCTCACTACTTCCAATGTATGGAAATCCTGTAAGCTACTTCTCTTTTACTCAGTCTACTGAAAACCCGCATAGTGCGTAAGACTACTCCCATACTACAGAACTCTTGTACAGTGTTTCCTACACTCAGATTGCAGAACTCCTGTAAACTGCCTCTTGCTACTTCCAATGTACAGAAATCCTGTAAGCTGCTTCTCTTTTACTCAGACTACTGAAAACCCGCATTGTGCGTAAGACTACTCCCATGCTACAGAAGTCCCGTAAAGTGTTTCCTACACTCAGGATGCAAAACTCCTTTAAACTGCCTCTCACTACTTCCAATGTACAGAAATCCTGTAAGCTGCTTCTCTTCTACTCAGACTACTGAGAACCCGCATAGTGCGTAAGACTACTCCCATGCTCCAGAACTCCTATAAAGTGTTTCCTACACTCAGGATGCAGAACTCCTGTAAACTGCCTCTCGCTACTTCCAATGTACAGAAATCTTGTAAGCTGCTTCTCTTTTACTCAGACTACAGAAAACCCGCAAAGTGCGTCAGACTACTGCCATGCTACAGAACCCCAGCAAATTGTTTCCTACACTCAGTATGCAGGACTCCTTAAAACTGCCTCTCACTACTTCCAACGTGCAGAAATCCTGTAAGCTGCTTCTCTTTTACTCAGACTACTGAAAACCCGCATAGTGCATAAGACTACTCCCATGCTACAGAACTCCCGTAAAGTGTTTCCTACACTCAGGATGCAGAACTCCTGTACACTGCCTCTCCCTACTTCCAATGTACAGAAATCCTGTAAGCTGCTTCTCTTTTACTCAGACTACTGAAAACTCGCATAGTGCGTAAGACTACTCCCATGCTACAGAACTCCCGTAAAGTGTTTCCTACACTCAGGATGCAGAACTCCTGTAAACTGCCTGTCACTACTTCCAATGTACAGAAATCCTGTAAGCTGCTTCTCTTTTACTCAGATTACTGAAAACCCGCACAGTGCGCAAGACTACTCCCATGCTACAGAACTCCCGTAAAGTGTTTCCTACACTCAGGATGCAGAACTCCTGTAAACTGCCTCTCACTACTTCCAATGTACAGAAATCCTGTAAGCTGCTTCGCTTTTACTTAGACTACTGAAAACCCGCATAGTGCGTAAGACTACTATAATGTACAGAACTCCCGTAAAGCATTTCCTACACTCAGGATGCAGAACTCCTGTACACTGCCTCTCACTACTTAAAATGTACAGAAATCCTGTAAGCTGCTTCTCTTTTACTCAGACTACTGAAAACCCGCATTGTGCGTAAGACTACTCCCATGCTACAGAACTCCCGTAAAGTGTTTTCTACACTCAGGATGCAGAACTCCTGTAAACTGCCTCTCCGTACTTCCAATGTACAGAAACCCTGTAAGCTGCTTCTCTTCTACTCAGACTACTGAGAACCCGCATAGTGCGTAAGACTACTCCCATGCTCCAGAACTCCTGTAAAGTGTTTCCTACACTCAGGATGCAGAACTCCTGTAAACTGCCTCTCGCTACTTCCAATGTACAGAAATCCTGTAAGCTGCTTCTCTTTTACTCAGACTACAGAAAACCCGCATAGTGCGTAAGACTACTGCCATGCTACAGAACCCCAGCAAATTGTTTCCTACACTCAGTATGCAGGACTCCTTAAAACTGCCTCTCAGTACTTCCAACGTGCAGAAATCCTGTAAGCTGCTTCTCTTTTACTCAGACTACTGAAAACCCGCATAGTGCGTAAGACTACTCCCATGCTACAGAACTCCCGTAAAGTGTTTCCTACACTCAGGATGCAGAACTCCTGTACACTGCCTCTCCCTACTTCCAATGTACAGAAATCCTGTAAGCTGCTTCTCTTTTACTCAGACTACCGAAAACCCGCACAGTGCGTAAGACTACTCCCATGCTACAGAACTCCCGTAAAGTGTTTCCTACACTCAGGATGCAGAACTCCTGTAAACTGCCTCTCACTACTTCCAATGTACAGAAATCCTGTAAGCTGCTTCGCTTTTACTTAGACTACTGAAACCCGCATAGTGCGTAAGACTACTATAATGTACAGAACTCCCGTAAAGCATTTCCTACACTCAGGATGCAGAACTCCTGTAAACTGCCTCTCACTACTTCCAATGTATAGAAATCCTGTAAGCTGCTACTCTTTAACTCAGACTACTGAAAACCCGCATAGTGCGTAAGACAACTCCCATGCTACAGAACTCCCGTAAAGTGTTTCCTACACTCAGGATGCAGAACACCTGTAAACTGCCTCTCACTACTTCCAATGTACAGAAATCCTGTAAGCTGCTTCTCTTTTACTCAGACTACTGAAAACACGAATAGTGCGTAATACTTCTGCCATGCCACAGAACTCCCGTAAAGTGTTTCCTACACTTGATGCAGAACTGCTGTTAACTGCCTCTCACTACTTCCAATGTATGGAAATCCTGAAAGCTGCTTCTCTTTTACACAGACTATTGAAAACCCGCATAGTGCGTAAGACTACTCCCATGCTACAGAACTCCCGTAAAGTGTTTCCTACACTCAAGATGCAGAAATCCTGTAAATTGCCTCTCACTACTTCCAATGTACAGAAATCCTGTAAGCTGCTTCTCTTTTACTCAGACTACTGAAAACCCGCATAGTGCGTAAGACTACTGCCATGCTACAGAACTCCCGTAAAGTGTTTCCTACACTCAGGATGCAGAACTCCTGTAAATTGCCTCTCACTACTTCCAATGTACAGAAATCCTGTAAGCTGCTTCTCTTTTACTCAGACTACTGAGAACCCGCATAGTGCGTAAGACTACTCCCATGCTACACAACTCCGGTAAAGTGTTTCCTACACTTGATGCAGAACTGCTGTTAACTGCCTCTCACTACTTCCAATGTACAGAAATCGTGTAAGCTGCTTCTCTTTTACTCAGACTACTGAAAACCCGCATAGTGCGTAAGACTACTCCCATGCTACAGAACTCTTGTACAGTGTTTCCTACACTCAGATTGCAGAACTCCAGTAAACAGCCTCTTGCTACTTCCAATGTACAGAAATCCTGTAAGCTGCTTCTCTTTTACTCAGACTACTGTAAACCCGCATTGTGCGTAAGACTACTCCCATGCTACAGAACTCCCGTAAAGTGTTTCCTACACTCAGGATGCAGAACTCCTGTAAACTGCCTCTCCGTACTTCCAATGTACAGAAATCCTGTAAGCTGCTTCTCTTCTACTCAGACTACTGAGAACCCGCATAGTGCGTAAGACTACTCCCATGCTCCAGAACTCCTATAAAGTGTTTCCTACACTCAGGATGCAGAACTCCTGTAAACTGCCTCTCGCTACTTCCAATGTACAGAAATCTTGTAAGCTGCTTCTCTTTTACTCAGACTACAGAAAACCCGCAAAGTGCGTCAGACTACTGCCATGCTACAGAACCCCAGCAAATTGTTTCCTACACTCAGTATGCAGGACTCCTTAAAACTGCCTCTCACTACTTCCAACGTGCAGAAATCCTGTAAGCTGCTTCGCTTTTACTTAGACTTCTGAAAACCCGCATTGTGCGTAAGACTACTATAATGTACAGAACTCCCGTAAAGCATTTCCTACACTCAGGATGCAGAACTCCTGTAAACTGCCTCTCACTACTTCCAATGTACAGAAATCCTGTAAGCTGCTTCTCTTTTACTCAGACTACTGAAAACCCGCATAGTGCGTAAGACTACTCCCATGCTACAAAACTCCCGTAAAGTGCTACCTACACTCAGGAAGCAGAACTCCTGTAAACTGCCTCTCACACTTCCAATGTACAGAAATCCTGAAAGCTGCTTCTCTTTTACACAGACTACTGAAAACCCGCATAGTGCGTAAGACTACTGCCATGCTACAGAACTCCCGTAAAGTGTTTCCTACACTCAGGATGCAGAACTCCTGTATATTGCCTCTCACTACTTCCATTGTACAGAAATCCTGTAAGCTGTTTCTCTTTTACTCAGACTACTGAAAACCCGCATAGTGCGTAAGACTACTCCCATGCTACAGAACTCCGATAAAGTGTTTCCTACACTCAGGATGCTGAACTCCTGTAAACTGCCTGTCACTACTTCCAATGTACAGAATTCCTGTAAGCTGCTTCTCTTTTACTCAGACTACTGAAAACCCGCACAGTGCGTAAGACTACTCCCATGCTACAGAACTCCCGTAAAGTGTTTCCTACACTCAGGATGCAGAACTCCTGTAAACTGCCTCTCAATACTTCCAATGTACAGAAATCCTGTAAGCTGCTTCGCTTTTACTTAGACTACTGAAAACCCGCATTGTGCGTAAGACTACTATAATGTACAGAACTCCCGTAAAGCATTTCCTACACTCAGGATGCAGAACTCCTGTAAACTGCCTCTCACTACTTCCAATGTACAGAAATCCTGTAAGCTGCTTCTCTTTTACTCAGACTACTGAAAACCCGCATTGTGCGTAAGACTACTCCCATGCTACAAAACTCCCGTAAAGTGTTACCTACACTCAGGAAGCAGAACTCCTGTAAACTGCCTCTCACACTTCCAATGTACAGAAATCCTGAAAGCTGATTCTCTTTTACACAGACTACTGAAAACCCGCATAGTGCGTAAGACAACTCCCATGCTACAGAACTCCCGTAAAGTGTTTCCTACACTCAGGATGCAGAACTCCTGTAAATTGCCTCTCACTACTTCCAATGTACAGAAATCCTGTAAGCTGTTTCTCTTTTACTCAGACTACTGAAAACCCGCATAGTGCGTAAGGCTACTCCCATGCTACAGAACTCCGATAAAGTGTTTCCTACACTCAGGATGCAGAACTCCTGTAAACTGCCTCTCAATACTTCCAATGTACAGAAATCCTGTAAGCTGCTTCTCTTTTACTCAGACTACTGAAAACCCGCATAGTGCGTTAGACTAATCCCTTGCTATAGAACTCCCGTAAAGTGTTTCCTACACTCAGGATGCAGAACTCCTGTAAACTGCTTCTCACTACTTCCAATGTATGGAAATCCTGTAAGCTACTTCTCTTTTACTCAGTCTACTGAAAACCCGCATAGTGCGTAAGACTACTCCCATACTACAGAACTCTTGTACAGTGTTTCCTACACTCAGATTGCAGAACTCCTGTAAACTGCCTCTTGCTACTTCCAATGTACAGAAATCCTGTAAGCTGCTTCTCTTTTACTCAGACTACTGAAAACCCGCATTGTGCGTAAGACTACTCCCATGCTACAGAACTCCCGTAAAGTGTTTCCTACACTCAGGATGCAAAACTCCTTTAAACTGCCTCTCACTAGTTCCAATGTACAGAAATCCTGTAAGCTGCTTCTCTTCTACTCAGACTACTGAGAACCCGCATAGTGCGTAAGACTACTCCCATGCTCCAGAACTCCTATAAAGTGTTTCCTACACTCAGGATGCAGAACTCCTGTAAACTGCCTCTCGCTACTTCCAATGTACAGAAATCTTGTAAGCTGCTTCTCTTTTACTCAGACTACAGAAAACCCGCAAAGTGCGTCAGACTACTGCCATGCTACAGAACCCCAGCAAATTGTTTCCTACACTCAGTATGCAGGACTCCTTAAAACTGCCTCTCACTACTTCCAACGTGCAGAAATCCTGTAAGCTGCTTCGCTTTTACTTAGACTTCTGAAAACCCGCATTGTGCGTAAGACTACTATAATGTACAGAACTCCCGTAAAGCATTTCCTACACTCAGGATGCAGAACTCCTGTAAACTGCCTCTCACTACTTCCAATGTACAGAAATCCTGTAAGCTGCTTCTCTTTTACTCAGACTACTGAAAACCCGCATAGTGCGTAAGACTACTCCCATGCTACAAAACTCCCGTAAAGTGCTACCTACACTCAGGAAGCAGAACTCCTGTAAACTGCCTCTCACACTTCCAATGTACAGAAATCCTGAAAGCTGCTTCTCTTTTACACAGACTACTGAAAACCCGCATAGTGCGTAAGACTACTGCCATGCTACAGAACTCCCGTAAAGTGTTTCCTACACTCAGGATGCAGAACTCCTGTATATTGCCTCTCACTACTTCCATTGTACAGAAATCCTGTAAGCTGTTTCTCTTTTACTCAGACTACTGAAAACCCGCATAGTGCGTAAGGCTACTCCCATGCTACAGAACTCCGATAAAGTGTTTCCTACACTCAGGATGCTGAACTCCTGTAAACTGCCTGTCACTACTTCCAATGTACAGAATTCCTGTAAGCTGCTTCTCTTTTACTCAGACTACTGAAAACCCGCACAGTGCGTAAGACTACTCCCATGCTACAGAACTCCCGTAAAGTGTTTCCTACACTCAGGATGCAGAACTCCTGTAAACTGCCTCTCAATACTTCCAATGTACAGAAATCCTGTAAGCTGCTTCGCTTTTACTTAGACTACTGAAAACCCGCATTGTGCGTAAGACTACTATAATGTACAGAACTCCCGTAAAGCATTTCCTACACTCAGGATGCAGAACTCCTGTAAACTGCCTCTCACTACTTCCAATGTACAGAAATCCTGTAAGCTGCTTCTCTTTTACTCAGACTACTGAAAACCCGCATTGTGCGTAAGACTGCTCCCATGCTACAGAACTCCCTTAAAGTGTTACCTACACTCAGGAAGCAGAACTCCTGTAAACGGCCTCTCACACTTCCAATGTACAGAAATCCTGAAAGCTGATTCTCTTTTACACAGACTACTGAAAACCCGCATAGTGCGTAAGACTACTCCCATGCTACAGAACTCCCGTAAAGTGTTTCCTACACTCAGGATGCAGAACTCCTGTAAATTGCCTCTCACTACTTCCAATGTACAGAAATCCTGTAAGCTGTTTCTCTTTTACTCAGACTACTGAAAACCCGCATAGTGCGTAAGGCTACTCCCATGCTACAGAACTCCGATAAAGTGTTTCCTACACTCAGGATGCAGAACTCCTGTAAACTGCTTCTCACTACTTCCAATGTACAGAAATCCTGTAAGCTGCTTCTCTTTTACTCAGACTACTGAAAACCCGCATAGTGCGTTAGACTAATCCCTTGCTATAGAACTCCCGTAAAGTGTTTCCTACACTCAGGATGCAGAACTCCTGTAAACTGCTTCTCACTACTTCCAATGTATATAAATCCTGTAAGCTACTTCTCTTTTACTCAGTCTACTGAAAACCCGCATAGTGCGTAAGACTACTCCCATACTACAGAACTCTTGTACAGTGTTTCCTACACTCAGATTGCAGAACTCCTGTAAACTGCCTCTTGCTACTTCCAATGTACAGAAATCCTGTAAGCTGCTTCTCTTTTACTCAGACTACTGAAAACCCGCATTGTGCGTAAGACTACTCCCATGCTACAGAAGTCCCGTAAAGTGTTTCCTACACTCAGGATGCAAAACTCCTTTAAACTGCCTCTCACTACTTCCAATGTACAGAAATCCTGTAAGCTGCTTCTCTTCTACTCAGACTACTGAGAACCCGCATAGTGCGTAAGACTACTCCCATGCTCCAGAACTCCTATAAAGTGTTTCCTACACTCAGGATGCAGAACTCCTGTAAACTGCCTCTCGCTACTTCCAATGTACAGAAATCTTGTAAGCTGCTTCTCTTTTACTCAGACTACAGAAAACCCGCAAAGTGCGTCAGACTACTGCCATGCTACAGAACCCCAGCAAATTGTTTCCTACACTCAGTATGCAGGACTCCTTAAAACTGCCTCTCACTACTTCCAACGTGCAGAAATCCTGTAAGCTGCTTCTCTTTTACTCAGACTACTGAAAACCCGCATAGTGCATAAGACTACTCCCATGCTACAGAACTCCCGTAAAGTGTTTCCTACACTCAGGATGCAGAACTCCTGTACACTGCCTCTCCCTACTTCCAATGTACAGAAATCCTGTAAGCTGCTTCTCTTTTACTCAGACTACTGAAAACTCGCATAGTGCGTAAGACTACTCCCATGCTACAGAACTCCCGTAAAGTGTTTCCTACACTCAGGATGCAGAACTCCTGTAAACTGCCTGTCACTACTTCCAATGTACAGAAATCCTGTAAGCTGCTTCTCTTTTACTCAGATTACTGAAAACCCGCACAGTGCGTAAGACTACTCCCATGCTACAGAACTCCCGTAAAGTGTTTCCTACACTCAGGATGCAGAACTCCTGTAAACTGCCTCTCACTACTTCCAATGTACAGAAATCCTGTAAGCTGCTTCGCTTTTACTTAGACTACTGAAAACCCGCATAGTGCGTAAGACTACTATAATGTACAGAACTCCCGTAAAGCATTTCCTACACTCAGGATGCAGAACTCCTGTACACTGCCTCTCACTACTTAAAATGTACAGAAATCCTGTAAGCTGCTTCTCTTTTACTCAGACTACTGAAAACCCGCATTGTGCGTAAGACTACTCCCATGCTACAGAACTCCCGTAAAGTGTTTCCTACACTCAGGATGCAGAACTCCTGTAAACTGCCTCTCCGTACTTCCAATGTACAGAAACCCTGTAAGCTGCTTCTCTTCTACTCAGACTACTGAGAACCCGCATAGTGCGTAAGACTACTCCCATGCTCCAGAACTCCTGTAAAGTGTTTCCTACACTCAGGATGCAGAACTCCTGTAAACTGCCTCTCGCTACTTCCAATGTACAGAAATCCTGTAAGCTGCTTCTCTTTTACTCAGACTACAGAAAACCCGCATAGTGCGTAAGACTACTGCCATGCTACAGAACCCCAGCAAATTGTTTCCTACACTCAGTATGCAGGACTCCTTAAAACTGCCTCTCAGTACTTCCAACGTACAGAAATCCTGTAAGCTGCTTCTCTTTTACTCAGACTACTGAAAACCCGCATAGTGCGTAAGACTACTCCCATGCTACAGAACTCCCGTAAAGTGTTTCCTACACTCAGGATGCAGAACTCCTGTACACTGCCTCTCCCTACTTCCAATGTACAGAAATCCTGTAAGCTGCTTCTCTTTTACTCAGACTACCGAAAACCCGCACAGTGCGTAAGACTACTCCCATGCTACAGAACTCCCGTAAAGTGTTTCCTACACTCAGGATGCAGAACTCCTGTAAACTGCCTCTCACTACTTCCAATGTACAGAAATCCTGTAAGCTGCTTCGCTTTTACTTAGACTACTGAAACCCGCATAGTGCGTAAGACTACTATAATGTACAGAACTCCCGTAAAGCATTTCCTACACTCAGGATGCAGAACTCCTGTAAACTGCCTCTCACTACTTCCAATGTATAGAAATCCTGTAAGCTGCTACTCTTTAACTCAGACTACTGAAAACCCGCATAGTGCGTAAGACAACTCCCATGCTACAGAACTCCCGTAAAGTGTTTCCTACACTCAGGATGCAGAACACCTGTAAACTGCCTCTCACTACTTCCAATGTACAGAAATCCTGTAAGCTGCTTCTCTTTTACTCAGACTACTGAAAACACGAATAGTGCGTAAGACTTCTGCCATGCCACAGAACTCCCGTAAAGTGTTTCCTACACTCAGGATGCAGAACACCTGTAAACTGCTTCTCACTACTTCCAATGTACAGAAATCCTGTAAGCTGCTTCTCTTTTACTCAGACTACTGAAAACCCGCATAGTGCGTAAGGCTACTCCCATGCTACAAAACTCCCGTAAAGTGTTACCTACACTCAGGAAGCAGAACTCCTGTAAACTGCCTGTCACTACTTCCAATGTACAGAAATCCTGAAAGCTGCTTCTCTTTTACACAGACTATTGAAAACCCGCATAGTGCGTAAGACTACTCCCATGCTACAGAACTCCCGTAAAGTGTTTCCTACACTCAAGATGCAGAAATCCTGTAAATTGCCTCTCACTACTTCCAATGTACAGAAATCCTGTAAGCTGCTTCTCTTTTACTCAGACTACTGAAAACCCGCATAGTGCGTAAGACTACTGCCATGCTACAGAACTCCCGTAAAGTGTTTCCTACACTCAGGATGCAGAACTCCTGTAAATTGCCTCTCACTACTTCCAATGTACAGAAATCCTGTAAGCTGCTTCTCTTTTACTCAGACTACTGAGAACCCGCATAGTGCGTAAGACTACTCCCATGCTACACAACTCCGGTAAAGTGTTTCCTACACTTGATGCAGAACTCCTGTAAACTGCCTCTCACTACTTCCAATGTAGAGAAATCGTGTAAGCTGCTTCTCTTTTACTCAGACTACTGAAAACCCGCATAGTGCGTAAGACTACTCCCATGCTACAGAAGTCTTGTACAGTGTTTCCTACACTCAGATTGCAGAACTCCAGTAAACAGCCTCTTGCTACTTCCAATGTACAGAAATCCTGTAAGCTGCTTCTCTTTTACTCAGACTACTGTAAACCCGCATTGTGCGTAAGACTACTCCCATGCTACAGAACTCCCGTAAAGTGTTTCCTACACTCAGGATGCAGAACTCCTGTAAACTGCCTCTCCGTACTTCCAATGTACAGAAACCCTGTAAGCTGCTTCTCTTCTACTCAGACTACTGAGAACCCGCATAGTGCGTAAGACTACTCCCATGCTCCAGTACTCCTGTAAAGTGTTTCCTACACTCAGGATGCAGAACTCCTGTAAACTGCCTCTCGCTACTTCCAATGTACAGAAATCCTGTAAGCTGCTTCTCTTTTACTCAGACTACAGAAAACCCGCATAGTGCGTATGACTACTGCCATGCAACAGAACCCCAGCAAATTGTTTCCTACACTCAGTATGCAGGACTCCTTAAAACTGCCTCTCACTACTTCCAACGTACAGAAATCCTGTAAGCTGCTTCTCTTTTACTCAGACTATTGAAAACCCGCATAGTGCGTAACACTACTCCCATGCTACAGAACTCCCGTAAAGTGTTTCCTACACTCAGGATGCAGAACTCCTGTACACTGCCTCTCCCTACTTCCAATGTACAGAAATCCTGTAAGCTGCTTCTCTTTTACTCAGACTACCGAAAACCCGCACAGTGCGTAAGACTACTCCCATGCTACAGAACTCCCGTAAAGTGTTTCCTACACTCAGGATGCAGAACTCCTGTATACTGCCTCTCAATACTTCCAATGTACAGAAATCCTGTAAGCTGCTTCGCTTTTACTTACACTACTGAAAACCCGCATAGTGCGTAAGACTACTCCCATGCTACAGAACTCCCGTAAAGTGTTTCCTACACTGGATGCAGAACACCTGTAAACTGCCTCTCACTACTTCCAATGTACAGAAATCCTGTAAGCTGCTTCTCTTTTACTCAGAATACTGAAAACACGCATAGTGCGTAAGACTTCTCCCATGCCACAGAACTCCCGTAAAGTGTTTCCTACACTCAGGATGCAGAACACCTGTAAACTGCCTCTCACTACTTCCAATGTACAGAAATCCTGTAAGCTGCTTCTCTTTTACTCAGACTACTGAAAACCCGCATAGTGCGTAAGACTACTCCCATGCTACAGAACTCCCGTAAAGTGTTTCCTACACTCAAGATGCAGAACTCCTGTAAATTGCCTCTCACTACTTCCAATGTACAGAAATCCTGTAAGCTGCTTCTCTTTTACTCAGACTACTGAGAACCCGCATAGTGCGTAAGACTACTCCCATGCTACACAACTCCGGTAAAGCGTTTCCTACACTTGATGCAGAACTCCTGTAAACTGCCTCTCACTACTTCCAATGTACAGAAATCCTGTAAGCTGCTTCTCTTTTACTCAGACGACTGAAAACACGCATAGTGCGTAAGACTACTCCCATGCTACAGAACTCTTGTACAGTGTTTCCTACACTCAGATTGCAGAACTCCAGTAAACAGCCTCTTGCTACTTCCAATGTACAGAAATCCTGTAAGCTGCTTCTCTTTTACTCAGACTACTGTAAACCCGCATTGTGCGTAAGACTACTCCCATGCTACAGAACTCCCGTAAAGTGTTTCCTACACTCAGGATGCAGAACTCCTGTAAACTGCCTCTCCGTACTTCCAATGTACAGAAACCCTGTAAGCTGCTTCTCTTCTACTCAGACTACTGAGAACCCGCATAGTGCGTAAGACTACTCCCATGCTCCAGTACTCCTGTAAAGTGTTTCCTACACTCAGGATGCAGAACTCCTGTAAACTGCCTCTCGCTACTTCCAATGTACAGAAATCCTGTAAGCTGCTTCTCTTTTACTCAGACTACAGAAAACCCGCATAGTGCGTATGACTACTGCCATGCTACAGAACCCCAGCAAATTGTTTCCTACACTCAGTATGCAGGACTCCTTAAAACTGCCTCTCACTACTTCCAACGTACAGAAATCCTGTAAGCTGCTTCTCTTTTACTCAGACTACTGAAAACCCGCATAGTGCGTAACACTACTAACATGCTACAGAACTCCCGTAAAGTGTTTCCTACACTCAGGATGCAGAACTCCTGTACACTGCCTCTCCCTACTTCCAATGTACAGAAATCCTGTAAGCTGCTTCTCTTTTACTCAGACTACCGAAAACCCGCACAGTGCGTAAGACTACTCCCATGCTACAGAACTTCCGTAAAGTGTTTCCTACACTCAGTATGCAGAACTCCTGTAAACTGCCTCTCAATACTTCCAATGTACAGAAATCCTGTAAGCTGCTTCGCTTTTACTTACACTACTGAAAACCCGCATAGTACGTAAGACTACTCCCATGCTACAGAACTCCCGTAAAGTGTTTCCTACACTGGATGCAAAACACCTGTAAACTGCCTCTCACTACTTCCAATGTACAGAAATCCTGTAAGCTGCTTCTCTTTTACTCAGACTACTGAAAACCCGCATAGTGCGTAAGACTACTCCCATGCTACAGAACTCCCGTAAAGTGTTTCCTACACTCAAGATGCAGAACTCCTGTAAATTGCCTCTCACTACTTCCAATGTACAGAAATCCTGTAAGCTGCTTCTCTTTTACTCAGACTACTGAGAACCCGCATAGTGCGTAAGACTACTCCCATGCTACACAACTCCGGTAAAGCGTTTCCTACACTTGATGCAGAACTCCTGTAAACTGCCTCTCACTACTTCCAATGTACAGAAATCCTGTAAGCTGCTTCTCTTTTACTCAGACGACTGAAAACACGCATAGTGCGTAAGACTACTCCCATGCTACAGAACTCTTGTACAGTGTTTCCTACACTCAGATTGCAGAACTCCAGTAAACAGCCTCTTGCTACTTCCAATGTACAGAAATCCTGTAAGCTGCTTCTCTTTTACTCAGACTACTGTAAACCCGCATTGTGCGTAAGACTACTCCCATGCTACAGAACTCCCGTAAAGTGTTTCCTACACTCAGGATGCAGAACTCCTGTAAACTGCCTCTCCGTACTTCCAATGTACAGAAACCCTGTAAGCTGCTTCTCTTCTACTCAGACTACTGAGAACCCGCATAGTGCGTAAGACTACTCCCATGCTCCAGTACTCCTGTAAAGTGTTTCCTACACTCAGGATGCAGAACTCCTGTAAACTGCCTCTCGCTACTTCCAATGTACAGAAATCCTGTAAGCTGCTTCTCTTTTACTCAGACTACAGAAAACCCGCATAGTGCGTATGACTACTGCCATGCTACAGAACCCCAGCAAATTGTTTCCTACACTCAGTATGCAGGACTCCTTAAAACTGCCTCTCACTACTTCCAACGTACAGAAATCCTGTAAGCTGCTTCTCTTTTACTCAGACTACTGAAAACCCGCATAGTGCGTAACACTACTAACATGCTACAGAACTCCCGTAAAGTGTTTCCTACACTCAGGATGCAGAACTCCTGTACACTGCCTCTCCCTACTTCCAATGTACAGAAATCCTGTAAGCTGCTTCTCTTTTACTCAGACTACCGAAAACCCGCACAGTGCGTAAGACTACTCCCATGCTACAGAACTTCCGTAAAGTGTTTCCTACACTCAGTATGCAGAACTCCTGTAAACTGCCTCTCAATACTTCCAATGTACAGAAATCCTGTAAGCTGCTTCGCTTTTACTTACACTACTGAAAACCCGCATAGTACGTAAGACTACTCCCATGCTACAGAACTCCCGTAAAGTGTTTCCTACACTGGATGCAAAACACCTGTAAACTGCCTCTCACTACTTCCAATGTACAGAAATCCTGTAAGCTGCTTCTCTTTTACTCAGACTATTGAAAACACGCATAGTGCGTAAGACTTCTCCCATGCCACAGAACTCCCGTAAAGTGTTTCCTACACTCAGGATGCAGAACACCTGTAAACTGCCTCTCACTACTTCCAATGTACAGAAATCCTGTAAGCTGCTTCTCTTTTACTCAGACTACTGAAAACCCGCATAGTGCGTAAGACTACTCCCATGCTACAAAACTCCCGTAAAGTGTTACCTACACTCAGGAAGCAGAACTCCTGTAAACTGCCTGTCACTACTTCCAATGTACAGAAATCCTGAAAGGTGCTTCTCTTTTACACAGACTATTGAAAACCCGCATAGTGCGTAAGACTACTCCCATGCTAAAGAACTCCCGTAAAGTGTTTCCTACACTCAGGATGCAGAAATCCTGTAAATTGCCTCTAACTACTTCCAATGTACAGAAATCCTGTAAGCTGCTTCTCTTTTACTCAGACTACTGAAAACCCGCATAGTGCGTAAGACTACTCCCATACTACAGAACTCCCGTAAAGTGTTTCCTACACTCAGGATGCAGAACTCCTGTAAATTGCCTCTTGCTACTTTCAATGTACAGAAATCCTGTAAGCTGCTTCTCTTTTACTCAGACTACTGAAAACCTGCATAGTGCGTAAGACTACTCCCATGCTACAGAACTCCGGTAAAGTGTTTCCTACACTTGATGCAGAACTCCTGTAAACTGCCTCTCACTACTTCCAATGTACAGAAATCCTGTAAGCTGCTTCTCTTTTACTCAGACTACTGAAAACCCGCATAGTGCGTAAGATTACTCCCATGCTACAGAACTCCCGTAAAGTGTTTCATACACTCAGGATACAGAACTCCTGTAAATTGCCTGTCACTACTTCAGATGTACAGAAATCCTGTAAGCTGCTTCTCTTTTACTCAGACTACTGAAAACCCGCATAGTGCGTAAGACTACTCCAATGCTACAGAACTTCCGTAAAGTGTTTCCTACCCTCAGGATGCAGGACTCCTTTAAACTGCCTCTCACTACTTCCAATGTACAGAAATCCTGTAAGCTGCTTCTCTTTTACTCAGACTACTGAAAACCCGCATTGTGCGTAAGACTACTCCCATGCTAGAGAACTCCCGTAAAGTGTTTCCTACACTCAGGATGCAGAACTCCTGTAAACTGCCTCTCCCTACTTCCAATGTACAGAAACCCTGTAAGCTGCTTCTCTTCTACTCAGACTACTGAGAACACGCATAGTGCGTAAGACTACTCCCATGCTCCAGAACTCCTGTAAAGTGTTTCCTACACTCAGGATGCAGAACTCCTGTAAACTGCCTCTCACTACTTCCAATGTACAGAAATCCTGTAAGCTGCTTCTCTTTTACTCAGACTACTGAAAACCCGCATAGTGCGTAAGACTACTGCCATGCTACAGAACCCCAGCAAATTGTTTCCTACACTCAGTATGCAGGACTCCTTAAAACTGCCTCTCACTACTTCCAATGTACAGAAATCCTGTAAGCTGCTTCTCTTTTACTCAGACTACTGAAAACCCGCATAGTGCGTAAGACTACTCCCATGCTATAGAACTCCCGTAAAGTGTTTCCTACACTCAGGATGCAGAACTCCTGTACACTGCCTCTCACTACTTCCAATGTACAGAAATCCTGTAAGCTGCTTCTATTTTACTCAGACTACTGAAAACCCGCATAGTGCGTAAGACTAATCCCATGCTATAGAACTCCCGTAAAGTGTTTCCTACACTCAGGATGCAGAACTCCTGTAAACTGCTTCTCACTACTTCCAATGTATAGAAATCCTGCAAGCTACTTCTCTTTTACTCAGACTACTGAAAACCTGCAAAGTGCATAAGACTACTCCCATGCTACAGAACTCTTGTACAGTGTTTCCTACACTCAGATTGCAGAACTCCTGTAAACTGCCTCTTGCTACTTCCAATGTACAGAAATCCTGTAAGCTGCTTCTCTTTTACTCAGACTACTGAAAACCCGCATTGTGCGTAAGACCACTCCCATGCTACAGAACTCCCGCAAAGTGTTTCCTACACTCAGGATGCAGAACTCCTGTAAACTGCCTCTCCGTACTTCCAATGTACAGAAACCCTGTAAGCTGCTTCTCTTCTACTCAGACTACTGAGAACACGCATAGTGCGTAAGACTACTCCCATGCTCCAGAACTCCTGTAAAGTGTTTCCTACACTCAGGATGCAGAACTCCTGTAAACTGCCTCTCGCTACTTCCAATGTACAGAAATCCTGTAAGCTGCTTCTCTTTTACTCAGACTACAGAAAACCCGCATAGTGCGTAAGACTACTGCCATGCTACACAACCCAAGCAAATTGTTTCCTACACTCAGTATGCAGGACTCCTTAAAACTGCCTCTCACTACTTCCAATGTACAGAAATCCTGTAAGCTGCTTATCTTTTACTCAGACTACTGAAAACCCGCATAGTGCGTAAGACTACTCCCATGCTATAGAACTCCCGTAAAGTGTTTCCTACACTCAGGATGCAGAACTCCTGTAAACTGCTTCTCACTACTTCCAATGTATAGAAATCCTGCAAGCTACTTCTCTTTTACTCAGACTACTGAAAACCCGCATAGTGCATAAGACTACTCCCATGCTACAGAACTCTTGTACAGTGTTTCCTACACTCAGATTGCAGAACTCCTGTAAACTGCCTCTTGCTACTTCCAATGTACAGAAATCCTGCAAGCTGCTTCTCTTTTACTCAGACTACTGAAAACCCGCATTGTGCGTAAGACCACTCCCATGCTACAGAACTCCCGTAAAGTGTTTCCTACACTCAGGATGCAGAACTCCTGTAAACTGCCTCTCCGTACTTCCAATGTACAGAAACCCTGTAAGCTGCTTCTCTTCTATCAGACTACTGAGAACACGCATAGTGCGTAAGACTACTCCCATGCTCCAGAACTCCTGCACAGTGTTTCCTACACTCAGGATGCAGAACTCCTGTAAACTGCCTCTCGCTACTTCCAATGTACAGAAATCCTGTAAGCTGCTTCTCTTTTACTCAGACTACAGAAAACCCGCATAGTGCGTAAGACTACTGCCATGCTACAGAACCCCAGCAAATTGTTTCCTACACTCAGTATGCAGGACTCCTTAAAACTGCCTTTCACTACTTCCAATGTACAGAAATCCTGTAAGCTGCTTCTCTTTTACTCAGACTACTGAAAACCCGCATAGTGCGTAAGACTACTCCCATGCTACAGAACTCCCGTAAAGTGTTTCCTACACTCAGGATGCAGAACTCCTGTACACTGCCTCTCACTACTTCCAATGTACAGAAATCCTGTAAGCTGCTTCTCTTTTACTCAGACTACTGAAAACCCGCATAGTGCGTAAGACTACTCCCATGCTATAGAACTCCCGTAAAGTGTTTCCTACACTCAGGATGCAGAACTCCTGTAAACTGCTTCTCACTACTTCCAATGTATAGAAATCCTGCAAGCTACTTCTCTTTTACTCAGACTACTGAAAACCCGCATAGTGCGTAAGACTACTGCCATGCTACAGAACCCCAGCAAATTGTTTCCTACACTCAGTATGCAGGACTCCTTAAAACTGCCTCTCACTACTTCCAATGTACAGAAATCCTGTAAGCTGCTTCTCTTTTACTCAGACTACTGAAAACCCGCATAGTGCGTAAGACTACTCCCATGCTATAGAACTCCCGTAAAGTGTTTCCTACACTCAGGATGCAGAACTCCTGTAAACTGCTTCTCACTACTTCCAATGTATAGCAATCCTGCAAGCTACTTCTCTTTTACTCAGACTACTGAAAACCCGCATAGTGCATAAGACTACTCCCATGCTACAGAACTCTTGTACAGTGTTTCCTACACTCAGATTGCAGAACTCCTGTAAACTGCCTCTTGCTACTTCCAATGTACAGAAATCCTGCAAGCTGCTTCTCTTTTACTCAGACTACTGAAAACCCGCATTGTGCGTAAGACCACTCCCATGCTACAGAACTCCCGTAAAGTGTTTCCTACACTCAGGATGCAGAACTCCTGTAAACTGCCTCTCCGTACTTCCAATGTACAGAAACCCTGTAAGCTGCTTCTCTTCTATCAGACTACTGAGAACACGCATAGTGCGTAAGACTACTCCCATGCTCCAGAACTCCTGTAAAGTGTTTCCTACACTCAGGATGCAGAACTCCTGTAAACTGCCTCTCGCTACTTCCAATGTACAGAAATCCTGTAAGCTGCTTCTCTTTTACTCAGACTACAGAAAACCCGCATAGTGCGTAAGACTACTGCCATGCTACAGAACCCCAGCAAATTGTTTCCTACACTCAGTATGCAGGACTCCTTAAAACTGCCTTTCACTAATTCCAATGTACAGAAATCCTGTAAGCTGCTTCTCTTTTACTCAGACTACTGAAAACCCGCATAGTGCGTAAGACTACTCCCATGCTACAGAACTCCCGTAAAGTGTTTCCTACACTCAGGATGCAGAACTCCTGTACACTGCCTCTCACTACTTCCAATGTACAGAAATCCTGTAAGCTGCTTCTCTTTTACTCAGACTACTGAAAACCCGCATAGTGCGTAAGACTAATCCCATGCTATAGAACTCCCGTAAAGTGTTTCCTACACTCAGGATGCAGAACTCCTGTAAACTGCTTCTCACTACTTCCAATGTATAGAAATCCTGCAAGCTACTTCTCTTTTACTCAGACTACTGAAAACCCGCATAGTGCATAAGACTACTCCCATGCTACAGAACTCCCGTAAAGTGTTTCCTACACTCAGATTGCAGAACTCCTGTAAACTGCCTCTTGCTACTTCCAATGTACAGAAATCCTGTAGGCTGCTTCTCTTTTACTCAGACTACTGAAAACTCGCATAGTGCGTAAGACTACTCCCATGCTACAGAACTCCCGCAAAGTGTTTCCTACACTCAGGATGCAGAACTCCTGTAAACTGCCTCTCCGTACTTCCAATGTACAGAAACCCTGTAAGCTGCTCCTCTTCTACTCAGACTACTGAGAACAGGCATAGTGCGTAAGACTACTCCCATGCTCCAGAACTCCTGTAAAGTGTTTCCTACACTCAGGATGCAGAACTCCTGTAAACTGCCTCTCGCTACTTCCAATGTACAGAAATCCTGTAAGCTGCTTCTCTTTTACTCAGACTACTGAAAACCCGCATAGTGCGTAAGACTACTGCCATGCTACAGAACCCCAGCAAATTGTTTCCTACACTCAGTATGCAGGACTCCTTAAAACTGCCTCTCACTACTTCCAATGTACAGAAATCCTGTAAGCTGCTTCTCTTTTACTCAGACTACTGAAAACCCGCATAGTGCGTAAGACTACTCCCATGCTACAGAACTCCCGTAAAGTGTTTCCTACACTCAGGATGCAGAACTCCTGTACACTGCCTCTCACTACTTCCAATGTACAGAAATCCTGTAAGCTGCTTCTCTTTTACTCAGACTACTGAAAACTCGCATAGTGCGTATAGACTACTCCCATGCTACAGAACTCCCGTAAAGTGTTTCCTACACTCAGGATGCAGAACTCCTGTAAACTGCCTCTCACTACTTCCAATGTACAGAAATCCTGTAAGCTGCTTCTCTTTTACTCAGACTACTGAAAACCCGCATAGTGCGTAAGACTACTCCCATGCTACAGAACTCCCGTAAAGTGTTTCCTACACTCAGGATGCAGAACTCCTGTAAACGGCCTCTCACTACTTCCAATGTACAGAAATCCTGTAAGCTGCTTTTCTTTTACTCAGACTACTGAAACCCCGCAGAGTGCGTAAGACTACTCCCATGCTACAGAACTCCCGTAAAGTGTTTCCTACACTCAGAATGCAGAACTCCTTTAAACTGCCTCTCAATACTTCCAATGTACAGAAATCCTGTAAGTTGCTTCCCTTTTACTTAGACTACTGAAAACCCGCATAGTGCGTAAGACTACTCCAATGTACAGAACTCCCGTAATGCATTTCCTACACTCAGGATGCAGAACTCCTGTAAACTGCCTCTCACTAATTCCAATGTATAAAAATCCTGTAAGCGGCTACTCTTTAACTCAGACTACTGAAAACCCGCATAGTGCATAAGACTACTCCCATGCTACAGAACTCCTGTAAAGTGTTTCCTACACTCAGGATGCAGAACACCTGTAAACTGCCTCTCACTACTTCCAATGTACAGAAATCCTGTAAGCTGCTTCTCTTTTACTCAGACTACTGAAAACCCGCATAGTGCGTAAGACTTCTCCCATGCTACAGAACTCCCGTAAAGTGTTTCCTACACTCAGGATGCAGAACTCCTGTAAATTGCCTCTCACTACTTCCAATGTACAGAAATCCTGTAAGCTGCTTCTCTTTTACTCAGACTACAGAAAACCCGCATAGTGCGTAAGACTACTCCCATGCTACAGAACTCCCGTAAAGTGTTTCCTACACTCAGGATGCAGAACTCCTGTACACTGCCTCTCACTACTTCCAATGTACAGAAATCCTGTAAGCTGCTTCTCTTTTACTCAGACTACTGAAAACCCGCATAGTGCGTAAGACTAATCCCATGCTGTAGAACTCCCGTAAAGTGTTTCCTACACTCAGGATGCAGAACTCCTGTAAACTGCTTCTCACTACTTCCAATGTATAGAAATCCTGCAAGCTACTTCTCTTTTACTCAGACTACTTAAAACCTGCATAGTGCATAAGACTACTCCCATGCTACAGAACTCTTGTACAGTGTTTCCTACACTCAGATTGCAGAACTCCTGTAAACTGCCTCTTGCTACTTCCAATGTACAGAAATCCTGTAAGCTGCTTCTCTTTTACTCACACTACTGAAAACCCGCATTGTGCGTAAGACTACTCCCATGCTACAGAACTCCCGTAAAGTGTTTCCTACACTCAGGATGCAGAACTCCTGTAAACTGCCTCTCCGTACTTCCAATGTACAGAAACCCTGTAAGCTGCTTCTCTTCTACTCAGACTACTGAGAACACGCATAGTGCGTAAGACTACTCCCATGCTCCTGAACTCCTGTAAAGTGTTTCCTACACTCAGGATGCAGAACTCCTGTAAACTGCCTCTCGCAACTTCCAATGTACAGAAATCCTGTAAGCTGCTTCTCTTTTACTCAGACTACAGAAAACCCGCATAGTGCGTAAGACTACTGCCATGCTACAGAACCCCAGCAAATTGTTTCCTACACTCAGTATGCAGGACTCCTTAAAACTGCCTCTCACTACTTCCAATGTACAGAAATCCTGTAAGCTGCTTCTCTTTTACTCAGACTACTGAAAACCCGCATAGTGCGTAAGACTACTCCCATGCTACAGAACTCCCGTAAAGTGTTTCCTACACTCAGGATGCAGAACTCCTGTACACTGCCTCTCACTACTTCCAATGTACAGAAATCCTGTAAGCTGCTTCTCTTTTACTCAGACTACTGAAAACTCGCATAGTGCGTATAGACTACTCCCATGCTACAGAACTCCCGTAAAGTGTTTCCTACACTCAGGATGCAGAACTCCTGTAAACTGCCTCTCACTACTTCCAATGTACAGAAATCCTGTAAGCTGCTTCTCTTTTACTCAGACTACTGAAAACCCGCATAGTGCGTAAGACTACTCCCATGCTACAGAACTCCCGTAAAGTGTTTCCTACACTCAGGATGCAGAACTCCTGTAAACGGCCTCTCACTACTTCCAATGTACAGAAATCCTGTAAGCTGCTTTTCTTTTACTCAGACTACTGAAACCCCGCATAGTGCGTAAGACTACTCCCATGCTACAGAACTCCCGTAAAGTGTTTCCTACACTCAGAATGCAGAACTCCTTTAAACTGCCTCTCAATACTTCCAATGTACAGAAATCCTGTAAGTTGCTTCCCTTTTACTTAGACTACTGAAAACCCGCATAGTGCGTAAGACTACTCCAATGTACAGAACTCCCGTAATGCATTTCCTACACTCAGGATGCAGAACTCCTGTAAACTGCCTCTCACTAATTCCAATGTATAAAAATCCTGTAAGCTGCTACTCTTTAACTCAGACTACTGAAAACCCGCATAGTGCATAAGACTACTCCCATGCTACAGAACTCCCGTAAAGTGTTTCCTACACTCAGGATGCAGAACACCTGTAAACTGCCTCTCACTACTTCCAATGTACAGAAATCCTGTAAGCTGCTTCTCTTTTACTCAGACTACTGAAAACCCGCATAGTGCGTAAGACTTCTCCCATGCTACAGAACTCCCGTAAAGTGTTTCCTACACTCAGGATGCAGAACTCCTGTAAATTGCCTCTCACTACTTCCAATGTACAGAAATCCTGTAAGCTGCTTCTCTTTTACTCAGACTACAGAAAACCCGCATAGTGCGTAAGACTACTCCCATGCTACAGAACTCCCGTAAAGTGTTTCCTACACTCAGGATGCAGAACTCCTGTACACTGCCTCTCACTACTTCCAATGTACAGAAATCCTGTAAGCTGCTTCTCTTTTACTCAGACTACTGAAAACCCGCATAGTGCGTAAGACTAATCCCATGCTGTAGAACTCCCGTAAAGTGTTTCCTACACTCAGGATGCAGAACTCCTGTAAACTGCTTCTCACTACTTCCAATGTATAGAAATCATGCAAGCTACTTCTCTTTTACTCAGACTACTTAAAACCTGCATAGTGCATAAGACTACTCCCATGCTACAGAACTCTTGTACAGTGTTTCCTACACTCAGATTGCAGAACTCCTGTAAACTGCCTCTTGCTACTTCCAATGTACAGAAATCCTGTAAGCTGCTTCTCTTTTACTCAGACTACTGAAAACCCGCATTGTGCGTAAGACTACTCCCATGCTACAGAACTCCCGTAAAGTGTTTCCTACACTCAGGATGCAGAACTCCTGTAAACTGCCTCTCCGTACTTCCAATGTACAGAAACCCTGTAAGCTGCTTCTCTTCTACTCAGACTACTGAGAACACGCATAGTGCGTAAGACTACTCCCATGCTCCTGAACTCCTGTAAAGTGTTTCCTACACTCAGGATGCAGAACTCCTGTAAACTGCCTCTCGCTACTTCCAATGTACAGAAATCCTGTAAGCTGCTTCTCTTTTACTCAGACTACAGAAAACCCGCATAGTGCGTAAGACTACTGCCATGCTACAGAACCCCAGCAAATTGTTTCCTACACTCAGTATGCAGGACTCCTTAAAACTGCCTCTCACTACTTCCAATGTACAGAAATCCTGTAAGCTGCTTCTCTTTTACTCAGACTACTGAAAACCCGCATAGTGCGTAAGACTACTCCCATGCTACAGAACTCCCGTAAAGTGTTTCCTACACTCAGGATGCAGAACTCCTGTACACTGCCTCTCTCTACTTCCAATGTACAGAAATCCTGTAAGCTGCTTCTCTTTTACTCAGACTACTGAGAACCCGCAGAGTGCGTAAGACTAATCCCATGCTATAGAACTCCCGTAAAGTGTTTCCTACACTCAGGATGCAGAACTCCTGTAAACTGCTTCTCACTACTTCCAATGTATAGAAATCCTGCAAGCTACTTCTCTTTTACTCAGACTACTGAAAACCCGCATAGTGCATAAGACTACTCCCATGCTACAGAACTCTTGTACAGTGTTTCCTACACTCAGATTGCAGAACTCCTGTAAACTGCCTCTTGCTACTTCCAATGTACAGAAATCCTGTAAGCTGCTTCTCTTTTACTCAGACTACTGAAAACCCGCATTGTGCGTAAGACTACTCCCATGCTACAGAACTCCCGTAAAGTGTTTCCTACACTCAGGATGCAGAACTCCTGTAAACTGCCTCTCCGTACTTCCAATGTACAGAAACCCTGTAAGCTGCTTCTCTTCTACTCAGACTACTGAGAACACGCATAGTGCGTAAGACTACTCCCATGCTCCAGAACTCCTATAAAGTGTTTCCTACACTCAGGATGCAGAACTCCTGTAAACTGCCTCTCGCTACTTCCAATGTACAGAAATCCTGTAAGCTGCTTCTCTTTTACTCAGACTACAGAAAACCCGCATAGTGCGTAAGACTACTGCCATGCCTAGAACCCCAGCAAATTGTTTCCTACACTCAGTATGCAGGACTCCTTAAAACTGCCTCTCACTACTTCCAATGTACAGAAATCCTGTAAGCTGCTTCTCTTTTACTCAGACTACTGAAAACCCGCATAGTGCGTAAGACTACTCCCATGCTACAGAACTCCCGTAAAGTGTTTCCTACACTCAGGATGCAGAACTCCTGTACACTGCCTCTCACTACTTCCAATGTACAGAAATCCTGTAAGCTGCTTCTCTTTTACTCAGACTACTGAAAACTCGCATAGTGCGTATAGACTACTCCCATGCTACAGAACTCCCGTAAAGTGTTTCCTACACTCAGGATGCAGAACTCCTGTAAACTGCCTCTCACTACTTCCAATGTACAGAAATCCTGTAAGCTGCTTCTCTTTTACTCAGACTACTGAAAACCCGCATAGTGCGTAAGACTACTCCCATGCTACAGAACTCCCGTAAAGTGTTTCCTACACTCAGGATGCAGAACTCCTGTAAACGGCCTCTCACTACTTCCAATGTACAGAAATCCTGTAAGCTGCTTTTCTTTTACTCAGACTACTGAAACCCCGCATAGTGCGTAAGACTACTCCCATGCTACAGAACTCCCGTAAAGTGTTTCCTACACTCAGAATGCAGAACTCCTTTAAACTGCCTCTCAATACTTCCAATGTACAGAAATCCTGTAAGCTGCTTCCCTTTTACTTAGACTACTGAAAACCCGCGTAGTGCGTAAGACTACTCCAATGTACAGAACTCCCGTAATGCATTTCCTACACTCAGGATGCAGAACTCCTGTAAACTGCCTCTCACTAATTCCAATGTATAAAAATCCTGTAAGCTGCTACTCTTTAACTCAGACTACTGAAAACCCGCATAGTGCATAAGACTACTCCCATGCTACAGAACTCCCGTAAAGTGTTTCCTACACTCAGGATGCAGAACACCTGTAAACTGCCTCTCACTACTTCCAATGTACAGAAATCCTGTAAGCTGCTTCTCTTTTACTCAGACTACTGAAAACCCGCATAGTGCGTAAGACTTCTCCCATGCTACAGAACTCCCGTAAAGTGTTTCCTACACTCAGGATGCAGAACTCCTGTAAATTGCCTCTCACTACTTCCAATGTACAGAAATCCTGTAAGCTGCTTCTCTTTTACTCAGACTACAGAAAACCCGCATAGTGCGTAAGACTACTCCCATGCTACAGAACTCCCGTAAAGTGTTTCCTACACTCAGGATGCAGAACTCCTGTACACTGCCTCTCACTACTTCCAATGTACAGAAATCCTGTAAGCTGCTTCTCTTTTACTCAGACTACTGAAAACCCGCATAGTGCGTAAGACTAATCCCATGCTATAGAACTCTCGTAAAGTGTTTCCTACACTCAGGATGCAGAACTCCTGTAAACTGCTTCTCACTACTTCCAATGTATAGAAATCCTGCAAGCTACTTCTCTTTTACTCAGACTACTGAAAACCTGCATAGTGCATAAGACTACTCCCATGCTACAGAACTCTTGTACAGTGTTTCCTACACTCAGATTGCAGAACTCCTGTAAACTGCCTCTTGCTACTTCCAATGTACAGAAATCCTGTAAGCTGCTTCTCTTTTACTCAGACTACTGAAAACCCGCATTGTGCGTAAGACTACTCCCATGCTACAGAACTCCCGTAAAGTGTTTCCTACACTCAGGATGCAGAACTCCTGTAAACTGCCTCTCCGTACTTCCAATGTACAGAAACCCTGTAAGCTGCTTCTCTTCTACTCAGACTACTGAGAACACGCATAGTGCGTAAGACTACTCCCATGCTCCTGAACTCCTGTAAAGTGTTTCCTACACTCAGGATGCAGAACTCCTGTAAACTGCCTCTCGCTACTTCCAATGTACAGAAATCCTGTAAGCTGCTTCTCTTTTACTCAGACTACAGAAAACCCGCATAGTGCGTAAGACTACTGCCATGCTACAGAACCCCAGCAAATTGTTTCCTACACTCAGTATGCAGGACTCCTTAAAACTGCCTCTCACTACTTCCAATGTACAGAAATCCTGTAAGCTGCTTCTCTTTTACTCAGACTACTGAAAACCCGCATAGTGCGTAAGACTACTCCCATGCTACAGAACTCCCGTAAAGTGTTTCCTACACTCAGGATGCAGAACTCCTGTACACTGCCTCTCACTACTTCCAATGTACAGAAATCCTGTAAGCTGCTTCTCTTTTACTCAGACTACTGAGAACCCGCATAGTGCGTAAGACTAATCCCATGCTATAGAACTCCCGTAAAGTGTTTCCTACACTCAGGATGCAGAACTCCTGTAAACTGCTTCTCACTACTTCCAATGTATAGAAATCCTGCAAGCTACTTCTCTTTTACTCAGACTACTGAAAACCCGCATAGTGCATAAGACTACTCCCATGCTACAGAACTCTTGTACAGTGTTTCCTACACTCAGATTGCAGAACTCCTGTAAACTGCCTCTTGCTACTTCCAATGTACAGAAATCCTGTAAGCTGCTTCTCTTTTACTCAGACTACTGAAAACCCGCATTGTGCGTAAGACTACTCCCATGCTACAGAACTCCCGTAAAGTGTTTCCTACACTCAGGATGCAGAACCCCTGTAAACTGCCTCTCCCTACTTCCAATGTACAGAAACCCTGTAAGCTGCTTCTCTTCTACTCAGACTACTGAGAACCCGCATAGTGCGTAAGACTACTCCCATGCTCCAGAACTCCTGTAAAGTGTTTCCTACACTCAGGATGCAGAACTCCTGTAAACTGCCTCTCGCTACTTCCAATGTACAGAAATCCTGTAAGCTGCTTCTCTTTTACTCAGACTACAGAAAACCCGCATAGTGCATAAGACTACTGCCATGCTACAGAACCCTGCAAATTGTTTCCTACACTCAGTATGCAGGACTCCTTAAAGCTGCCTTTCACTACTTCCAATGTACAGAAATCCTGTAAGCTGCTTCTCTTTTACTCAGACTACTGAAACCCCGCATAGTGCGTAAGACTACTCCCATGCTACAGAACTCCCGTAAAGTGTTTCCTACACTCAGGATGCAGAATTCCTGTACACTGCCTCTCACTACTTCCAATGTACAGAAATCCTGTAAGCTGCTTCTCTTTTACTCAGACTACTGAAAACTCGCATAGTGCGTATAGACTACTCCCATGCTACAGAACTCCCGTAAAGTGTTTCCTACACTCAGGATGCAGAACTCCTGTAAACTGCCTCTCACTACTTCCAATGTACAGAAATCCTGTAAGCTGCTTCTCTTTTACTCAGACTACTGAAAACCCGCATAGTGCGTAAGACTACTCCCATGCTACAGAACTCCCGTAAAGTGTTTCCTACACTCAGGATGCAGAACTCCTGTAAACGGACTCTCACTACTTCCAATGTACAGAAATCCTGTAAGCTGCTTTTCTTTTACTCAGACTACTGAAACCCCGCATAGTGCGTAAGACTACTCCCATGCTACAGAACTCCCGTAAAGTGTTTCCTACACTCAGAATGCAGAACTCCTTTAAACTGCCTCTCAATACTTCCAATGTACAGAAATCCTGTAAGCTGCTTCCCTTTTACTTAGACTACTGAAAACCCGCGTAGTGCGTAAGACTACTCCAATGTACAGAACTCCCGTAATGCATTTCCTACACTCAGGATGCAGAACTCCTGTAAACTGCCTCTCACTAATTCCAATGTATAAAAATCCTGTAAGCTGCTACTCTTTAACTCAGACTACTGAAAACCCGCATAGTGCATAAGACTACTCCCATGCTACAGAACTCCCGTAAAGTGTTTCCTACACTCAGGATGCAGAACACCTGTAAACTGCCTCTCACTACTTCCAATGTACAGAAATCCTGTAAGCTGCTTCTCTTTTACTCAGACTACTGAAAACCCGCATAGTGCGTAAGACTTCTCCCATGCTACAGAACTCCCGTAAAGTGTTTCCTACACTCAGGATGCAGAACTCCTGTAAATTGCCTCTCACTACTTCCAATGTACAGAAATCCTGTAAGCTGCTTCTCTTTTACTCAGACTACAGAAAACCCGCATAGTGCGTAAGACTACTCCCATGCTACAGAACTCCCGTAAAGTGTTTCCTACACTCAGGATGCAGAACTCCTGTACACTGCCTCTCACTACTTCCAATGTACAGAAATCCTGTAAGCTGCTTCTCTTTTACTCAGACTACTGAAAACCCGCATAGTGCGTAAGACTAATCCCATGCTATAGAACTCTCGTAAAGTGTTTCCTACACTCAGGATGCAGAACTCCTGTAAACTGCTTCTCACTACTTCCAATGTATAGAAATCCTGCAAGCTACTTCTCTTTTACTCAGACTACTGAAAACCTGCATAGTGCATAAGACTACTCCCATGCTACAGAACTCTTGTACAGTGTTTCCTACACTCAGATTGCAGAACTCCTGTAAACTGCCTCTTGCTACTTCCAATGTACAGAAATCCTGTAAGCTGCTTCTCTTTTACTCAGACTACTGAAAACCCGCATTGTGCGTAAGACTACTCCCATGCTACAGAACTCCCGTAAAGTGTTTCCTACACTCAGGATGCAGAACTCCTGTAAACTGCCTCTCCGTACTTCCAATGTACAGAAACCCTGTAAGCTGCTTCTCTTCTACTCAGACTACTGAGAACACGCATAGTGCGTAAGACTACTCCCATGCTCCTGAACTCCTGTAAAGTGTTTCCTACACTCAGGATGCAGAACTCCTGTAAACTGCCTCTCGCTACTTCCAATGTACAGAAATCCTGTAAGCTGCTTCTCTTTTACTCAGACTACAGAAAACCCGCATAGTGCGTAAGACTACTGCCATGCTACAGAACCCCAGCAAATTGTTTCCTACACTCAGTATGCAGGACTCCTTAAAACTGCCTCTCACTACTTCCAATGTACAGAAATCCTGTAAGCTGCTTCTCTTTTACTCAGACTACTGAAAACCCGCATAGTGCGTAAGACTACTCCCATGCTACAGAACTCCCGTAAAGTGTTTCCTACACTCAGGATGCAGAACTCCTGTACACTGCCTCTCACTACTTCCAATGTACAGAAATCCTGTAAGCTGCTTCTCTTTTACTCAGACTACTGAGAACCCGCATAGTGCGTAAGACTAATCCCATGCTATAGAACTCCCGTAAAGTGTTTCCTACACTCAGGATGCAGAACTCCTGTAAACTGCTTCTCACTACTTCCAATGTATAGAAATCCTGCAAGCTACTTCTCTTTTACTCAGACTACTGAAAACCCGCATAGTGCATAAGACTACTCCCATGCTACAGAACTCTTGTACAGTGTTTCCTACACTCAGATTGCAGAACTCCTGTAAACTGCCTCTTGCTACTTCCAATGTACAGAAATCCTGTAAGCTGCTTCTCTTTTACTCAGACTACTGAAAACCCGCATTGTGCGTAAGACTACTCCCATGCTACAGAACTCCCGTAAAGTGTTTCCTACACTCAGGATGCAGAACCCCTGTAAACTGCCTCTCCCTACTTCCAATGTACAGAAACCCTGTAAGCTGCTTCTCTTCTACTCAGACTACTGAGAACCCGCATAGTGCGTAAGACTACTCCCATGCTCCAGAACTCCTGTAAAGTGTTTCCTACACTCAGGATGCAGAACTCCTGTAAACTGCCTCTCGCTACTTCCAATGTACAGAAATCCTGTAAGCTGCTTCTCTTTTACTCAGACTACAGAAAACCCGCATAGTGCATAAGACTACTGCCATGCTACAGAACCCTGCAAATTGTTTCCTACACTCAGTATGCAGGACTCCTTAAAGCTGCCTTTCACTACTTCCAATGTACAGAAATCCTGTAAGCTGCTTCTCTTTTACTCAGACTACTGAAACCCCGCATAGTGCGTAAGACTACTCCCATGCTACAGAACTCCCGTAAAGTGTTTCCTACACTCAGGATGCAGAACTCCTGTACACTGCCTCTCACTACTTCCAATGTACAGAAATCCTGTAAGCTGCTTCTCTTTTACTCAGAATGCTGAAAACCCGCATAGTGCGTAAGACTACTCCCATGCTACAGAACTCCCGTAAAGTGTTTCCAACACTCAGGATGCAGAACTCCTGTAAACTGCTTCTCACTACTTCCAATGTACAGAAATCCTGTAAGCTACTTCTCTTTTACCCAGACTACTGAAAAGCCGCATAGTGCGTAAGACTACTCCCATGCTCCAGAACTCCTGTACAGTGTTTCCTACACTCAGGATGCAGAACTCCTGTAAACTGCCTCTCACTACTTCCAATGTACAGAAATCCTGTAAGCAGCTTCTCTTTTACTCAAAATACTGAAAACCCGCATTGTGCGTAAGACTACTGCCATGCTACAGAACCCCAGCAAATTGTTTCCTACACACAGTATGCAGGACTCCTTAAAACTGCCTCTCACTACTTACAATGTACAGAAATCCTATAAGCTGCTTCTCTTTTACTCAAAATACTGAAAACCCGCATAGTGCGTAAGACTACTCCCATGCTAGAGAACTCTCGTAAAGTGTTTCCTACACTCAGGATGCAGAACTCCTGTACACTGCCTCTCACTACTTCCAATGTACAGAAATCCTGTAAGCTGCTTCTCTTTTACTCAGACTACTGAAAACCCGCATAGTGCGTAAGACTACTCCCATGCTACAGAACTCCCGTAAAGTGTTTCCTACACTCAGGATGCAGAACTCCTGTACACTGCCACTCACTACTTCCAATGTACAGAAATCCTGTAAGCTGCTTCTCTTTTACTCAGACTACTGAAAACCCGCATAGTGCGTAAGACTACTCCCATGCTACAGAACTCCCGTAAAGTATTCCTACACTCAGGATGCAGAACTCCTGTAAACTGCCTCTCGCTACTTCCAATGTACAGAAATCCTGTAAGCTGCTTCTCTTTTACTTAGACTACTGAAAACCCGCATAGTGCGTAAGACTACTCCCATGCTACAGAATTCCCGTAAATTGTTTCCTGCACTCAGGATGCAGAACTCCTGTAAACTGCCTCTCACTACTTCCAATGTACAGAAATCCTGTAAGCTGCTTCTCTTTTACTCAGACTACTGAAAACCCGCACAGTGCGTAAGACTACTCCCATGCTACAGAACTCCCGTAAAGTGTTTCCTACCCTCAGGATGCAGGACTCCTTTAAACTGCCTCTCCCTACTTCCAATGTACAGAAATCCTGTAAGCTGCTTCTCTTTTACTCAGAATACTGAAATCCCGCATAAACAGTAAGAATTCTCCCATGCTACAGAACTCCCGAAAAGTGTTTCCTACACTCAGGATGCAGAACTCCTGTAAACTCCCTCTCACTACTTCCAATGTACAGAAATCCTGTAAGCTGCTTCTCTTTTACTCAGACTACTGAAAACCCGCATTGTGCGTAAGACTACTCCCATGCTACAGAACTCCCGTAAAGTGTTTCCTACACTCAGGATGCAGAACTCCTGTACACTGCCTCTCAATACTTCCAATGTACAAAAATCCTGTAACCTGCTTCTCTTTTACTCAGACTACAGAAAACCCGCATAGTGCGTAAGACTACTGCCATGCTACAGAACCCCAGCAAATTGTTTTCTACACACAGTATGCAGGACTCCTTAAAACTGCCTCTCACTACTTCTAATGTACAGAATTCCTGTAAGCTGCTTCTCTTTTACTCAGACTACTGAAAACCCGCATCGTTCCGTAAGACTACTCCCATGCTACAGAACTCCCGTAAAGTGTTTCCTACACTCAGGATGCAGAACTCCTGTAAATTGCCTCTCACTACTTCCAATGTACAGAAATCCTGTAAGCTGCTTCGCTTTCACTTAGACTACTGAAACCCCGCATAGTGCGTAAGACTACTCCCATGCTACAGAACTCCCGTAAAGTGTTTCCTACACTCAGGATGCAGAACTTCTGTACACTGCCTCTCACTACTTCCAATGTACAGAAATCCTGTAAGCTGCTTCTCTTTTACTCAGACTACTGAAAACCCGCATAGTGCGTAAGACTACTCCCATGCTACAGAACTCCCGTAAAGTGTTTCCTACACTCAGGATGCAGAACTCCTGTACACTGCCACTCACTACTTCCAATGTACAGAAATCCTGTAAGCTGCTTCTCTTTTACTCAGACTACTGAAAACCCGCATAGTGCGTAAGACTACTCCCATGCTACAGAACTCCCGTAAAGTGTTTCCTACACTCAGGATGCAGAACACCTCTAAACTGCCTCTCACTACTTCCAATGTACAGAAATCCTGTAAGCTGCTTCGCTTTCACTTAGACTACTGAAAACCCGCATAGTGCGTAAGACTTCTCCCATGCTACAGAACTCCCGTAAAGTATTTCCGACACTCAGGATGCAGGACTCCTGTACACTGCCTCACACTACTTCCAATGTACAGAAATCCTGTAAGCTGCTACTCTTTTACTCACACTACTGAAAACCCCCATAGTGCGGAAGACTACTCCCATGCTACAGAACTCCCGTAAAGTGTTTCCTACACTCAGGATGCAGAACACCTGTAAACTGCCTCTCACTACTTCCAATGTACAGAAATCCTGTAAGCTGCTTCTCTTTTACTCAGACTACTGAAAACCCGCATAGTGCGTAAGACTTCTCCCATGCTACAGAACTCCCGTAGAGTGTTTCCTACACACAGGATGCAGAACTCCTGTAAACTGCCTGTCACCACTTCCAATGTACAGAAATCCTGTAAGCTGCTTCTCTTTTACTCAGACTACTGAAAACCCGCATAGTGCGTAAGACTACTCCCATGCTACAGAACTCCCGTAGAGTGTTTCCTACACACAGGATGCAGAACTCCTGTAAACTGCCTCTCCCTAATTCCAATGTACTGAAATCCTGTAAGCTGCTTCTCTTTCACTCAGACTACTGAAAACCCGCATAGTGCGTAAGACTACTCCCATGCTACAGAACTCCCGTAAAGTGTTTCCTACACTCAGGATGCAGAACTCCTGTAAACTGCCTCTCACTACTTCCAATGTACAGAAATCCTGTAACCTGCTTCTCTTTTACTCACACTACTGAAAACCTGCATAGTGCGTAAGACTTCTCCCATGCTACAGAACTCCCGTAGAGTGTTTCCTACACACAGGATGCAGAACTCCTGTAAACTGCCTCTCACTACTTCCAATGTACAGAAATCCTGTAAGCTGCTTCTCTTTTACTCAGACTACTGAAAACCCGCACAGTGCGTAAGACTACTCCCATGATACAGAACTCCCGTAAAGTGTTTCCTACACTCAGGATGCAGCACTCCTTTAAACTGCCTCTCCCTACTTCCAATGTACAGAAATCCCGTAAGCTGCTTCTCTTTTACTCAGAATACTGAAATCCCGCATAAACAGTAAGAATTCTCCCATGCTACAGAACTCCCGAAAAGTATTTCCTACACTCAGGATGCAGGACTCCTGTAAACTGCCTCTCACTACTTCCAATGTACAGAAATCCTGTAAGCTGCTACTCTTTTACTCACACTACTGAAAACCCGCATAGTGCGTAAGACTACTCCCATGCTACAGAACTCCCGTAAAGTGTTTCCTACACTCAGGATGCAGAACACCTGTAAACTGCCTCTCACTACTTCCAATGTACAGAAATCCTGTAAGCTGCTTCTCTTTTGCTCAGACTACTGAAAATCCGCATAGTGCGTAAGACTTCTCCCATGCTACAGAACTCCCGTAGAGTGTTTCCTACACTCAGGATGCAGAACTCCTGTAAACTGCCTGTCACTACTTCCAATGTACAGAAATCCTGTAAGCTGCTTCTCTTTTACTCAGACTACTGAAAACCCGCACAGTGCGTAAGACTACTCCCATGATACAGAACTCCCGTAAAGTGTTTCCTACACTCAGGATGCAGCACTCCTTTAAACTGCCTCTCCCTACTTCCAATGTACAGAAATCCCGTAAGCTGCTTCTCTTTTACTCAGAATAATGAAATCCCGCATAAACAGTAAGAATTCTCCCATGCTACAGAACTCCCGAAAAGTATTTCCTACACTCAGGATGCAGGACTCCTGTAAACTGCCTCTCACTACTTCCAATGTACAGAAATCCTGTAAGCTGCTACTCTTTTACTCACACTACTGAAAACCCGCATAGTGCGTAAGACTACTCCCATGCTACAGAACTCCCGTAAAGTGTTTCCTACACTCAGGATGCAGAACACCTGTAAACTGCCTCTCACTACTTCCAATGTACAGAAATCCTGTAAGCTGCTTCTCTTTTGCTCAGACTACTGAAAATCCGCATAGTGCGTAAGACTTCTCCCATGCTACAGAACTCCCGTAGAGTGTTTCCTACACTCAGGATGCAGAACTCCTGTAAACTGCCTGTCACTACTTCCAATGTACAGAAATCCTGTAAGCTGCTTCTCTTTTACTCACACTAATGAAAACCCGCACAGTGCGTAAGACTACTCCCATGATACAGAACTCCCGTAAAGTGTTTCCTACACTCAGGATGCAGGACTCCTTTAAACTGCCTCTCCCTACTTCCAATGTACAGAAATCCTGTAAGCTGCTTCTCTTTTACTCAGAATACTGAAATCCCGCATAAACAGCAAGAATTCTCCCATGCTACAGAACTCCCGAAAAGTGTTTCCTACACTCAGGATGCAGAACTCATGTACACTGCCTCTCACTACTTCCAATGTACAGAAATCCTATAAGCTGCTTCTCTTTTACTCAGACTACTGAAAACCCGCATAGTGCGTAAACTACTCCCATGCTACAGAACTCCCGTAAAGTGTTTCCTACACTCAGGATGCAGAACTCCTGTAAACTGCCTCTCACTACATCCAATGTACAGAAATCCTGTAAGCTGTTTCTCTTTTACTCAGAGTACTGTAAACCCGCATAGTGCGTAAGGCTACTCGCATGCTACAGAACTCCCGTAAAGTGTTTCCTACACTGGATGCAGAACTCCTGTAAACTGCTTCTCACTACTTCCAATGTACAGAAATCCTGTAAGCTGCTTCTCTTTTACTCAGACTACTGAAAACCCGCATTGTGCGTAAGACTACTCCCATGCTACAGAACTCCCGTAAAGTGTTTCCAACACTCAGGATGCAGAACTCCTGTAAACTGCTTCTCACTACTTCCAATGTACAGAAATCCTGTAAGCTACTTCTCTTTTACCCAGACTACTGAAAAGCCGCATAGTGCGTAAGACTACTCCCATGCTCCAGAACTCCTGTACAGTGTTTCCTACACTCAGGATGCAGAACTCCTGTAAACTGCCTCTCACTACTTCCAATGTACAGAAATCCTGTAAGCAGCTTCTCTTTTACTCAAAATACTGAAAACCCGCATTGTGCGTAAGACTACTGCCATGCTACAGAACCCCAGCAAATTGTTTCCTACACACAGTATGCAGGACTCCTTAAAACTGCCTCTCACTACTTACAATGTACAGAAATCCTATAAGCTGCTTCTCTTTTACTCAAAATACTGAAAACCCGCATAGTGCGTAAGACTACTCCCATGCTACAGAACTCCCGTAAAGTGTTTCCTACACTCAGGATGCAGAACTCCTGTACACTGCCTCTCACTACTTCCAATGTACAGAAATCCTGTAAGCTGCTTCTCTTTTACTCAGACTACTGAAAACCCGCATAGTGCGTAAGACTACTCCCATGCTACAGAACTCCCGTAAAGTGTTTCCTACACTCAGGATGCAGAACTCCTGTACACTGCCACTCACTACTTCCAATGTACAGAAATCCTGTAAGCTGCTTCTCTTTTACTCAGACTACTGAAAACCCGCATAGTGCGTAAGACTACGCCCATGCTACAGAACTCCCGTAAAGTATTCCTACACTCAGGATGCAGAACTCCTGTAAACTGCCTCTCGCTACTTCCAATGTACAGAAATCCTGTAAGCTGCTTCTCTTTTACTTAGACTACTGAAAACCCGCATAGTGCGTAAGACTACTCCCATGCTACAGAATTCCCGTAAATTGTTTCCTGCACTCAGGATGCAGAACTCCTGTAAACTGCCTCTCACTACTTCCAATGTACAGAAATCCTGTAAGCTGCTTCTCTTTTACTCAGACTACTGAAAACCCGCACAGTGCGTAAGACTACTCCCATGCTACAGAACTCCCTTAAAATGTTTCCTACCCTCAGGATGCAGGACTCCTTTAAACTGCCTCTCCCTACTTCCAATGTACAGAAATCCTGTAAGCTGCTTCTCTTTTACTCAGAATACTGAAATCCCGCATAAACAGTAAGAATTCTCCCATGCTACAGAACTCCCGAAAAGTGTTTCCTACACTCAGGAAGCAGAACTCCTGTAAACTCCCTCTCACTACTTCCAATGTACAGAAATCCTGTAAGCTGCTTCTCTTTTACTCAGACTACTGAAAACCCTCATTGTGCGTAAGACTACTCCCATGCTACAGAACTCCCGTAAAGTGTTTCCTACACTCAGGATGCAGAACTCCAGTACACTGCCTCTCAATACTTCCAATGTACAAAAATCCTGTAACCTGCTTCTCTTTTACTCAGACTACAGAAAACCCGCATAGTGCGTAAGACTACTGCCATGCTACAGAACCCCAGCAAATTGTTTCCTACACACAGTATGCAGGACTCCTTAAAACTGCCTCTCACTACTTCCAATGTACAGAATTCCTGTAAGCTGCTTCTCTTTTACTCAGACTACTGAAAACCCGCATCGTTCCGTAAGACTACTCCCATGCTACAGAACTCCTGTAAAGTGTTTCCTACACTCAGGATGCAGAACTCCTGTAAATTGCCTCTCACTACTTCCAATGTACAGAAATCCTGTAAGCTGCTTCGCTTTCACTTAGACTACTGAAAACCCGCATAGTGCGTAAGACTACTCCCATGCTACAGAACTCCCGTAAAGTGTTTCCTACACTCAGGTTGCAGAACTCCTGTACACTGCCTCTCACTACTTCCAATGTACAGAAATCCTGTAAGCTGCTTCTCTTTTACTCAGACTACTGAAAACCCGCATAGTGCGTAAGACTACTCCCATGCTACAGAACTCCCGTAAAGTGTTTCCTACACTCAGGATGCAGAACTCCTGTACACTGCCACTCACTACTTCCAATGTACAGAAATCCTGTAAGCTGCTTCTCTTTTACTCAGACTACTGAAAACCCGCATAGTGCGTAAGACTACTCCCATGCTACAGAACTCCCGTAAAGTATTCCTACACTCAGGATGCAGAACTCCTGTAAACTGCCTCTCGCTACTTCCAATGTACAGAAATCCTGTAAGCTGCTTCTCTTTTACTTAGACTACTGAAAACCCGCATAGTGCGTAAGACTACTCCCATGCTACAGAATTCCCGTAAATTGTTTCCTGCACTCAGTATGCAGAACTCCTGTAAACTGCCTCTCACTACTTCCAATGTACAGAAATCCTGTAAGCTGCTTCTCTTTTACTCAGACTACTGAAAACCCGCACAGTGCGTAAGACTACTCCCATGATACAGAACTCCCGTAAAGTGTTTCCTACCCTCAGGATGCAGGACTCCTTTGAACTGCCTTTCACTACTTCCAATGTACAGAAATCCTGTAAGCTGCTTCTCTTTTACTCAGAATACTGAAATCCCGCATAAACAGTAAGAATTCTCCCATGCTACAGAACTCCCGAAAAGTGTTTCCTACACTCAGGATGCAGAACTCCTGTAAACTCCCTCTCACTACTTCCAATGTACAGAAATCCTGTAAGCTGCTTCTCTTTTACTCAGACTACTGAAAACCCGCATTGTGCGTAAGAGTACTCCCATGCTACAGAACTCCCGTAAAGTGTTTCCTACACTCAGGATGCAGAACTCCTGTACACTGCCTCTCAATACTTCCAATGTACAAAAATCCTGTAACCTGCTTCTCTTTTACTCAGACTACAGAAAACCCGCATAGTGCGTAAGACTACTGCCATGCTACAGAACCCCAGCAAATTGTTTTCTACACACAGTATGCAGGACTCCTTAAAACTGCCTCTCACTACTTCTAATGTACAGAATTCCTGTAAGCTGCTTCTCTTTTACTCAGACTACTGAAAACCCGCATCGTTCCGTAAGACTACTCCCATGCTACAGAACTCCCGTAAAGTGTTTCCTACACTCAGGATGCAGAACTCCTGTAAATTGCCTCTCACTACTTCCAATGTACAGAAATCCTGTAAGCTGCTTCGCTTTCACTTAGACTACTGAAACCCCGCATAGTGCGTAAGACTACTCCCATGCTACAGAACTCCCGTAAAGTGTTTCCTACACTCAGGATGCAGAAATTCTGTACACTGCCTCTCACTACTTCCAATGTACAGAAATCCTGTAAGCTGCTTCTCTTTTACTCAGACTACTGAAAACCCGCATAGTGCGTAAGACTACTCCCATGCTACAGAACTCCCGTAAAGTGTTTCCTACACTCAGGATGCAGAACTCCTGTACACTGCCACTCACTACTTCCAATGTACAGAAATCCTGTAAGCTGCTTCTCTTTTACTCAGACTACTGAAAACCCGCATAGTGCGTAAGACTACTCCCATGCTACAGAACTCCCGTAAAGTGTTTCCTACACTCAGGATGCAGAACACCTCTAAACTGCCTCTCACTACTTCCAATGTACAGAAATCCTGTAAGCTGCTTCGCTTTCACTTAGACTACTGAAAACCCGCATAGTGCGTAAGACTTCTCCCATGCTACAGAACTCCCGTAAAGTATTTCCTACACTCAGGATGGAGGACTCCTGTACACTGCCTCTCACTACTTCCAATGTACAGAAATCCTGTAAGCTGCTACTCTTTTACTCACACTACTGAAAACCCCCATAGTGCGTAAGACTACTCCCATGCTACAGAACTCCCGTAAAGTGTTTCCTACACTCAGGATGCAGAACACCTGTAAACTGCCTCTCACTACTTCCAATGTACAGAAATCCTGTAAGCTGCTTCTCTTTTACTCAGACTACTGAAAACCCGCATAGTGCGTTAGACTTCTCCCATGCAACAGAACTCCCGTAGAGTGTTTCCTACACACAGGATGCAGAACTCCTGTAAACTGCCTGTCACCACTTCCAATGTACAGAAATCCTGTAAGCTGCTTCTCTTTTACTCAGACAACTGAAAACCCGCATAGTGCGTAAGACTACTCCCATGATACAGAACTCCCGTAAAGTGTTTCCTACACTCTGGATGCAGGACTCCTTTAAACTGCCTCTCCATACTTCCAATGTACAGAAATCCTGTAAGCTGCTTCTCTTTTACTCAGAATACTGAAATCCCGCATAAACAGCAAGAATTCTCCCATGCTACAGAACTCCCGAAAAGTGTTTCCTACACTCAGGATGCAGAACTCCTGTAAACTCCCTCTCACTACTTCCAATGTACAGAAATCCTGTAAGCTGCTTCTCTTTTACTCAGACTACTGAAAACCCGCATAGTGCGTAAGACTACTCCCATGCTACAGAACTCCCGTAAAGTGTTTCCTACACTGGATGCAGAACTCCTGTAAACTGCTTCTCACTACTTCCAATGTACAGAAATCCTGTAAGCTGCTTCTCTTTTACTCAGACTACTGTAAACCCGCATTGTGCGTAAGACTACTCCCATGCTACAGAACTCCCGTAAAGTGTTTCCAACACTCAGAATGCAGAACTCCTGTAAACTGCTTCTCACTACTTCCAATGTACAGAAATCCTGTAAGCTACTTCTCTTTTACTCAGACTACTGAAAACCCGCATAGTGCGTAAGACTACTCCCATGCTCCAGAACTCCTGTACAGTGTTTCCTACACTCAGGATGCAGAACTCCTGTAAACTGCCTCTCACTACTTCCAATGTACAGAAATCCTGTAAGCTGCTTCTCTTTTACTCAAAATACTGAAAACCCGCATAGTGCGTAAGACTACTCCCATGCTCCAGAACTCCTGTACAGTGTTTCCTACACTCAGGATGCAGGACTCCTTAAAACTGCCTCTCACTACTTCCAATGTACAGAAATCCTGTAAGCTGCTTCTCTTTTACTCAAAATACTGAAAACCCGCATAGTGCGTACGACTACTCCCATGCTAGAGAACTCCCGTAAAGTGTTTCCTACACTCAGGATGCAGAACTCCTTTAAACTGCCTCTAACTACTTCCACTGTACAGAAATCCTGTAAGCTGCTTCTCTTTTACTCAGACTACTGAAAACCCGCACATTGCGTAAGACTACTCCCATGATACAGAACTCCCGTAAAGAGTTTCCTATCCTCAGGATGCAGGACTCCTTTAAACTGCCTCTCCCTACTTCCAATGTACAGAAATCCTGTAAGCTGCTTCTCTTTTACTCAAAATACTGAAATCCCGCATAAACAGTAAGAATTCTCCCATGCTACAGAACTCCCGAAAAGTGTTTCCTACACTCAGGATGCAGAACTCATGTAAACTCCCTCTCACTACTTCCAATGTACAGAAATCCTGTAAGGTGCTTCTCTTTTACACACACTACTGAAAACCCGCATAGTGCGTAAGACTACTCCCAAGCTACAGAACTCCCGAAAGTGTTTCCTACACTCAGGATGCAGAACTCCTGTAAACTGCCTCTCACTACTTCCAATGTACAGAAATCCTGTAAGCTGCTTCTCTTTTACTCAGACTACTGAAAACCCGCATAGTGCGTAAGACTGCTCCCATGCTACAGAACTCCCGTAAAGTGTTTCCTACACTCAGGATGCAGAACTCCTGTAAATTGCCTCTCACTACATCCAATGTACAGAAATCCTGTAAGCTGCTTCTCTTTTACTCAGACTACTGAAAACCCGCATCGTTCCGTAAGACTACTCCCATGCTACAGAACTCCCGTAAAGTGTTTCCTACACTCAGGATGCAGAACTCCTATACACTGCCTCTCACTACTTCCCATGTACAGAAATCCTGTAAGCTGCTTCTCTTTTACTCAGACTACTGAAAACCCGCATAGTGCGTAAGAGTACTCCCATGCTACAGAACTCCCGTAAAGTGATTCCTACACTCAGGATGCAGAACTCCTGTAAACTGCCTCTCACTACTTCCCATGTACAGAAATCCTGTAAGCTGCTTCTCTTTTACTCAGACTACTGAAAACCCGCATAGTGCGTAAGACTACTCCCATGCTACAGAACTCCCGTAAAGTATTCCTACACTCAGGATGCAGAACTCCTGTAAACTGCCTCTCGCTACTTCCAATGTACAGAAATCCTGTAAGCTGCTCCTCTTTTACTTAGACTACTGAAAACTCGCATAGTGCGTAAGACTACTCCCATGCTACAGAATTCCCGTAAATTGTTTCCTGCACTCAGTATGCAGAACTCCTGTAAACTGCCTCTCACTACTTCCAATGTACAGAAATCCTGTAAGCTGCTTCTCTTTTACTCAGACTACTGAAAACCCGCACAGTGCGTAAGACTACTCCCATGATACAGAACTCCCGTAAAGTGTTTCCTACCCTCAGGATGCAGGACTCCTTTAAACTACCTCTCCCTACTTCCAATGTACAGAAATCCTGTAAGCTGCTTCTCTTTTACTCAGACTACTGAAAACCCGCATTGTGCGTAAGACTACTCCCATGCTACAGAACTCCCGTAAAGTGTTTCCTACACTCAGGATGCAGAACTCCTGTACACTGCCTCTCAATACTTCCAATGTACAAAAATGCTGTAAGCTGCTTCTCTTTTACTCAGACTACAGAAAACCCGCATAGTGCGTAAGACTACTGCCATGCTACAGAACCCCAGCAAATTGTTTCCTACACACAGTATGCAGGACTCCTTAAAACTGCCTCTCACTACTTCTAATGTACAGAATTCCTGTAAGCTGCTTCTCTTTTACTCAGACTACTGAAAACCCGCATAGTGCGTAAGACTACTCCCATGCTACAGAACTCCCGTAAAGTGTTTCCTACACTCAGGATGCAGAACACCTCTAAACTGCCTCTCACTACTTCCAATGTACAGAAATCCTGTAAGCTGCTTCGCTTTCACTTAGACTACTGAAAACCCGCACAGTGCGTAAGACTACTCCCATGATACAGAACTCCCGTAAAGAGTTTCCTACCCTCAGGATGCAGGACTCCTTTAAACTGCCTCTCCCTACTTCCAATGTACAGAAATCCTGTAAGCTGCTTCTCTTTTACTCAGAATACTGAAAACCCGCATAAACAGTAAGAATTCTCCCATGCTACAGAACTCCCGAAAAGTGTTTCCTACACTCAGGATGCAGAACTCCTGTAAACTCCCTCTCACTACTTCCAATGTACAGAAATCCTGTAAGCTGCTTCTCTTTTACTCACACTACTGAAAACCCGCATAGTGCGTAAGACTACTCCCAAGCTACAGAACTCCCGAAAGTGTTTCCTACACTCAGGATGCAGAACTCCTGTAAACTGCCTCTCACTACTTCCAATGTACAGAAATCCTGTAAGCTTCTTCTCTTTTACTCAGACTACTGAAAACCCGCATAGTGCGTAAGACTGCTCCCATGCTACAGAACTCCCGTAAAGTGTTTCCTACACTCAGGATGCAGAACTCCTGTAAATTGCCTCTCACTACATCCAATGTACAGAAATCCTGTAAGCTGCTTCTCTTTTACTCAGACTACTGAAAACCCGCATCGTTCCGTAAGACTACTCCCATGCTACAGAACTCCCGTAAAGTGTTTCCTACACTCAAGATGCAGAACTCCTGTACACTGCCTCTCACTACTTCCAATGTACAGAAATCCTATAAGCTGCTTCTCTTTTACTCAGACTACTGAAAACCCGCATAGTGCGTAAGACTACTCCCATGCTACAGAACTCCCGTAAAGTGATTCCTACACTCAGGATGCAGAACTCCTGTAAACTGCCTCTCACACTTCCAATGTACAGAAATCCTGTAAGCTGCTTCTCTTTTACTCACACTACTGAAAACCCTCATAGTGCGTAAGACTACCCCCATGCTACAGAACTCCCGTAAAGTGTTTCCTACACTCAGGATGCAGAACTCCTGTAAACTGCCTCTCATTACTTCCAATGTACAGAAATCCTGTAAGCTGCTTCTCTTTTACTCAGACTACTGAAAACCTGCATCGTTCCGTAAGACTACTCCCATGCTACAGAACTCCCGTAAGGTGTTTCCTACACTCAGGATGCAGAACTCCTGTACACTGCCTCTCAATACTTGCAATGTACAGAAATCCTGTAAGCTGCTTCTCTTTTACTTAGACTACTGAAAATCCGCATAGTGCGTAAGACTACTCCCATGCTACAGAACTCCCGAAAAGTGTTTCCTACTCTCAGGATGCAGAACTCCTGTACACTGCCTCTCACTACTTCCAATGTACAGAAATCCTGTAAGCTTCTTCTCTTTTACTCAGACTACTGAAAACCCGCATAGTGCGTAAGACTAATCCCATGCTACAGAGTTCCAGTAAAGTGTTTCCTACGGTCAGGATGCAGATCTCCTGTAAACTGCCTCTCACTACTTCCAATGTACAGAAATCCTGTAAGCTGCTTCTCTTTTACTTAGACTACTGAAAACCCGCATAGTACGTAAGACTACTCCCAAGCTACAGAACTCCCGTAAAGTGTTTCCTACACTCAGGATGCAGAACTCCTGTAAACTGCCTCTCACTACTTCCAATGTACAGAAATCCTGTTAGCTGCTTCTCTTTTACTCAGACTACGCAAAACCCGCATAGTGCGTAAGACTGCTCCCATGCTACAGAACTCCCTTAAAGTGTTTCCTACACTCAGGATGCAGAACTCCTGTAAATTGCCTCTCACTACATCAAATGTACAGAAATCCTGTAAGCTGCTTCTCTTTTACTCAGACTACAGAAAACCCGCATAGTGCATAAGACTTCTCCCATGCTACAGAACTCCGGTAAAGTGTTTCCTACACTGGATGCAGAAGTCCGTTAAACTGCTGTCACTACTTCCAATGTACAGAAATCCTGTAAGCTGCTTCTCTTTTACTCAGAATACTGAAAACCCGCATAGTGCGTAAGACTACTCCCATGCTACAGAACTCCCGTAAAGTGTTTCCTACACTCAGGATGCAGAACTCCTGTACACTGCCTCTCAATACTTGCAATGTACAGAAATCCTGTAAGCTGCTTCTCTTTTACTTAGACTACTGAAAACCCGCATAGTGCGTAAGACTACTCCCATGCTACAGAACTCCCGAAAAGTGTTTCCTACTCTCAGGATGCAGAACTCCTGTACACTGCCTCTCACTACTTCCAATGTACAGAAATCCTGTAAGCTTCTTCTCTTTTACTCAGACTACTGAAAACCCGCATAGTGCGTAAGACTAATCCCATGCTACAGAGTTCCAGTAAAGTGTTTCCTACGGTCAGGATGTAGATCTCCTGTAAACTGCCTCTCACTACTTCCAATGTACAGAAATCCTGTAAGCTGCTTCTCTTTTACTTAGACTACTGAAAACCCGCATAGTGCGTAAGACTACTCCCAAGCTACAGAACTCCCGTAAAGTGTTTCCTACACTCAGGATGCAGAACTCCTGTAAACTGCCTCTCACTACTTCCAATGTACAGAAATCCTGTAAGCTACTTCTCTTTTACTCAGACTACGCAAAACCCGCATAGTGCGTAAGACTGCTCCCATGCTACAGAACTCCCTTAAAGTGTTTCCTACACTCAGGATGCAGAACTCCTGTAAATTGCCTCTCACTACATCAATAGTACAGAAATCCTGTAAGCTGCTTCTCTTTTACTCAGACTACAGAAAACACGCATAGTGCATAAGACTTCTCCCATGCTACAGAACTCCGGTAAAGTGTTTCCTACACTGGATGCAGAACTCCTTTAAACTGCCTGTCACTACTTCCAATGTACAGAAATCCTGTAAGCTGCTTCTCTTTTACTCAGAATACTGAAAACCCGCATAGTGCGTAAGACTACTCCCATGCTACAGAACTCCCGTAAAGTGTTTCCTACACTCAGGATGCAGAACTCCTGTACACTGGCACTCACTACTTCCAATGTACAGAAATCCTGTAAGCTGCTTCTCTTTTACTCAGACTACTGAAAACCCGCATAGTGGGTAAGACTGCTCCCATGCTACAGAAGTCCCGTAAAGTGTTTCCTACACTCAGGATGCAGAATCCTGTAAATTGCCTCTCACTACTTCCAATGTACAGAAATCCTGTAAGCTGCTTCTCTTTTACTCAGACTACTGAAAACCCCCATAGTGAGTAAGACTACTCCCATGCTACAGAACTCCTGTAAAGTGTTTCCTACACTGGTTGCAGAACTCCTGTAAACGGCCTGTCACTACTTCAAATGTACAGAAATCCTGTAAGCTGCTTCTCTTTTACTCAGACTACTGAGAACCCGCATAGTGCGTAAGACTACTCCCATGCTACAGAACTCCCGTAAAGTGTTTCCTACACTCAGGATGCAGAACTCCTGTACACTGCCTTTCACTACTTCCAATGTACAGAAATCCTGTAAGCTGCTCCTCTTTTACTCAGACTACTGAAAACACGCATAGTGCATAAGACTTCTCCCATGCTACAGAACTCCCGAAAGTGTTTCCTACACTAAGGATGCAGAACTCCTGTAAACTGCCTCTCACTACTTCCAATGTACAGAAATCCTGTAAGCTGCTTCTCTTTTACTCAGACTATTGAAAACCCGCATAGTGCGTAAGACTACTCCCATGCTACATAACTCCCTTAAAGTGTTTCCTACACTCAGGATGCAGAACTCCTGTACACTGCCACTCACTACTTCCAATGTACAGAAATCCTGTAAGCTGCTTCTCTTTTACTCAGACTACTGAAAACCCGCATTGTGCGTAAGACTACTCCCATGCTACAGAACTCGCGTAAAGTGTTTCCTACACTCACGATGCAGAACTCCTGTACACTGCCTCTCAATACTTCCAATGTACAGAAATCCTGTAAGCTGCTTCTCTTTTACTCAGACTACAGATAACCCGCATAGTGCGTAAGACTACTGCCATGCTACAGAACCCCAGCAAATTGTTTCCTACACTCAGTATGCAGGACTCCTTAAAACTGCCTCTCACTACTTCTAATGTACAGAATCCCATAAGCTGCTTCCTTTTACTCAGACTACTGAGAACCCGCATCGTTCCGTAAGACTACTCCCATGCTACAGAACTCCCGTAAAGTGTTTCCTACACTCAGGATGCAGAACTCCTGTACACTGCCTCTCACTACTTCCAAGGTACAGAAATCCTGTAAGCTGCTTCTCTTTTACTCAGACTACTGAAAACCCGCATAGTGCGTAAGACTACTCCCATGCTACTGAACTCCGGTAAAGTGTTTCCTACACTCAGGATGCAGAACTCCTGTACACTGCCACTCACTACTTCCAATGTACAGAAATCCTGTAAGCTGCTTCTCTTTTACTCAGACTACTGAACACCCGCATAGTGCGTAAGACTACTCCCATGCTACAGAATTCCCGTAAAGTGTTTCCTACAGTCAGGATGCAGATCTCCTGTAAACTGCCTCTCACTACTTCCAATGTACAGAAATACTGTAAGCTGCTTCTCTTTTACTCAGATACTGAAAACCCGCATCGTTCCGTAAGACTACTCCCATGCTACAGAACTCCCGTAAAGTGTTTCCTACACTCAGGATGCAGAACTCCTGTACACTGCCTCTCAATACTTGCAATGTACAGAAATCCTGTAAGCTGCTTCTCTTTTACTTAGACTACTGAAAACCCGCATAGTGCGTAAGACTACCCCCACGCTACAGAACTCCCGAAAGTGTTTCCTACACTCAGGATGCAGAACTCCTGTAAACTGCCTCTCACTACTTTCAATGTACAGAAATCCTGTAAGCTGCTTCTCTTTTACTCAGACTACTGAAAACCCGCATAGTGCGTAAGACTGCTCCCATGCTACAGAACTCCCGTAAAGTGTTTCCTACACTCAGGATGCAGAACTCCTGTAAATTGCCTCTCACTACATCCAATGTACAGAAATCCTGTAAGCTGCTTCTCTTTTACTCAGACTACTGAAAACCCGCATCGTTCCGTAAGACTACTCCCATGCTACAGAACTCCCGTAAAGTGTTTCCTACACTCAGGATGCAGAACTCCTGTACACTGCCTCTCACTACTTCCAATGTACAGAAATCCTATAAGCTGCTTCTCTTTTACTCAGACTACTGAAAACCCGCATAGTGCGTAAGACTATTCCCATGCTACAGAACTCGCGTAAAGTGTTTCCTAAACTCAGGATGCAGAACTCCTGTACACTGCCTCTCACTACTTCCAATGTACAGAAATCCTGTAAGCTGCTTCTCTTTTACTCAGACTACTGAAAACCCGCATAGTGCGTAAGACTACTCCCAAGCTACAGAACTCTCGAAAAGTGTTTCCTACTCTCAGGATGCAGAACTCCTGTACACTGCCTCTCACTACTTCCAATGTACAGAAATCCTGTAAGCTTCTTCTCTTTTACTCAGACTACTGAAAACCCGCATAGTGCGTAAGACTAATACCATGCTACAGAGTTCCCGTAAAGTGTTTCCTACGGTCAGGAGCAGATCTCCTGTAAACTGCCTCTCACTACTTCCAATGTACAGAAATCCTGTAAGCTGCTTCTCTTTTACTTAGACTACTGAAAACCCGCATAGTGCGTAAGACTACTCCCATGCTACATAACTCCCTTAAAGTGTTTCCTACACTCAGGATGCAGAACTCCTGTACACTGCCACTCACTACTTCCAATGTACAGAAATCCTGTAAGCTGCTTCTCTTTACTCAGACTACTGAAAACCCCCATAGTGAGTACGACTACTCCCATGCTACAGAACTCCCGTAAAGTGTTTCCTACACTGGATGCAGAACTCCTGTAAACGGCCTGTTACTAGTTCCAATGTACAGAAATCCTGTAAGCTGCTTCTCTTTTACTCAGACTACTGAGAACCCGCATAGTGCGTAAGACTACTCCCATGCTACAGAACTCCCGTAAAGTGTTTCCTACACTCAGGATGCAGAACTCCTGTACACTGCCTTTCACTACTTCCAATGTACAGAAATCCTGTAAGCTGCTCCTCATTTACTCATATTACTGAAAACACACATAGTGCGTAAGAATACTGCCATGCTACAGAACCCCAGCAAATTGTTTCCTACACTCAGTATGGAGGACTCCTTAGAACTGCCTCTCACTACTTCTAATGTACAGAAATCCTGTAAGCTGCTTCTCTTTTACTCAGACTACTGAAAACCCGCATAGTGCGTAAGACTACTCCCATGCTACAGAACTCCCGTAAAGTGTTTCCTACACACAGGATGCAGAACTCCTGTACACCTACACTCACTACTTCCAATGTACAGAAATCCTGTAAGCTGCTTCTCTTTTACCCAGACTACTGAAAACACGCATCATTCCGTAAGACTACTCCCATGCTAAAGAACTCCCGTAAAGTGTTTCCTACACTCAGGATGCAGAACTCCTGTCCACTGCCTCTCACTACTTCCAATGTACAGAAATCCTGTAAGCTGCTTCTCTTTTACTCACACTACTGAAAAACCGCATAGTGCGTAAGACTGCTCCCATGCTACAGAACTCCCGTAAAGTGTTTCCTACACTCAGGATGCAGAACTCCTGTAAATTGCCTCTCACTACATCCAATGTACAGAAATCCTGTAAGCTGCTTCTCTTTTACTCAGACTACTGAAAACCCGCATCGTTCCGTAAGACTACTCCCATGCTACAGAACTCCCGTAAAGTGTTTCCTACACTCAGGATGCAGAACTCCTATACACTGCCTCTCACTACTTCCCATGTACAGAAATCCTGTAAGCTGCTTCTCTTTTACTCAGACTACTGAAAACCCGCATAGTGCGTAAGAGTACTCCCATGCTACAGAACTCCCGTAAAGTGATTCCTACACTCAGGATGCAGAACTCCTGTAAACTGCCTCTCACTACTTCCCATGTACAGAAATCCTGTAAGCTGCTTCTCTTTTACTCAGACTACTGAAAACCCGCATAGTGCGTAAGACTACTCCCATGCTACAGAACTCCCGTAAAGTATTCCTACACTCAGGATGCAGAACTCCTGTAAACTGCCTCTCGCTACTTCCAATGTACAGAAATCCTGTAAGCTGCTCCTCTTTTACTTAGACTACTGAAAACTCGCATAGTGCGTAAGACTACTCCCATGCTACAGAATTCCCGTAAATTGTTTCCTGCACTCAGTATGCAGAACTCCTGTAAACTGCCTCTCACTACTTCAAATGTACAGAAATCCTGTAAGCTGCTTCTCTTTTACTCAGACTACTGAAAACCCGCACAGTGCGTAAGACTACTCCCATGATACAGAACTCCCGTAAAGTGTTTCCTACCCTCAGGATGCAGGACTCCTTTAAACTACCTCTCCCTACTTCCAATGTACAGAAATCCTGTAAGCTGCTTCTCTTTTACTCAGACTACTGAAAACCCGCATTGTGCGTAAGACTACTCCCATGCTACAGAACTCCCGTAAAGTGTTTCCTACACTCAGGATGCAGAACTCCTGTACACTGCCTCTCAATACTTCCAATGTACAAAAATGCTGTAAGCTGCTTCTCTTTTACTCAGACTACAGAAAACCCGCATAGTGCGTAAGACTACTGCCATGCTACAGAACCCCAGCAAATTGTTTCCTACACACAGTATGCAGGACTCCTTAAAACTGCCTCTCACTACTTCTAATGTACAGAATTCCTGTAAGCTGCTTCTCTTTTACTCAGACTACTGAAAACCCGCATAGTGCGTAAGACTACTCCCATGCTACAGAACTCCCGTAAAGTGTTTCCTACACTCAGGATGCAGAACACCTCTAAACTGCCTCTCACTACTTCCAATGTACAGAAATCCTGTAAGCTGCTTCGCTTTCACTTAGACTACTGAAAACCCGCACAGTGCGTAAGACTACTCCCATGATACAGAACTCCCGTAAAGAGTTTCCTACCCTCAGGATGCAGGACTCCTTTAAACTGCCTCTCCCTACTTCCAATGTACAGAAATCCTGTAAGCTGCTTCTCTTTTACTCAGAATACTGAAAACCCGCATAAACAGTAAGAATTCTCCCATGCTACAGAACTCCCGAAAAGTGTTTCCTACACTCAGGATGCAGAACTCCTGTAAACTCCCTCTCACTACTTCCAATGTACAGAAATCCTGTAAGCTGCTTCTCTTTTACTCACACTACTGAAAACCCGCATAGTGCGTAAGACTACTCCCAAGCTACAGAACTCCCGAAAGTGTTTCCTACACTCAGGATGCAGAACTCCTGTAAACTGCCTCTCACTACTTCCAATGTACAGAAATCCTGTAAGCTTCTTCTCTTTTACTCAGACTACTGAAAACCCGCATAGTGCGTAAGACTGCTCCCATGCTACAGAACTCCCGTAAAGTGTTTCCTACACTCAGGATGCAGAACTCCTGTAAATTGCCTCTCACTACATCCAATGTACAGAAATCCTGTAAGCTGCTTCTCTTTTACTCAGACTACTGAAAACCCGCATCGTTCCGTAAGACTACTCCCATGCTACAGAACTCCCGTAAAGTGTTTCCTACACTCAAGATGCAGAACTCCTGTACACTGCCTCTCACTACTTCCAATGTACAGAAATCCTATAAGCTGCTTCTCTTTTACTCAGACTACTGAAAACCCGCATAGTGCGTAAGACTACTCCCATGCTACAGAACTCCCGTAAAGTGATTCCTACACTCAGGATGCAGAACTCCTGTAAACTGCCTCTCACACTTCCAATGTACAGAAATCCTGTAAGCTGCTTCTCTTTTACTCACACTACTGAAAACCCTCATAGTGCGTAAGACTACCCCCATGCTACAGAACTCCCGTAAAGTGTTTCCTACACTCAGGATGCAGAACTCCTGTAAACTGCCTCTCATTACTTCCAATGTACAGAAATCCTGTAAGCTTCTTCTCTTTTACTTAGACTACTGAAAACCCGCATAGTGCGTAAGACTACTCCCATGCTACAGAACTCCCGAAAAGTGTTTCCTACTCTCAGGATGCAGAACTCCTGTACACTGCCTCTCACTACTTCCAATGTACAGAAATCCTGTAAGCTTCTTCTCTTTTACTCAGACTACTGAAAACCCGCATAGTGCGTAAGACTAATCCCATGCTACAGAGTTCCAGTAAAGTGTTTCCTACGGTCAGGATGTAGATCTCCTGTAAACTGCCTCTCACTACTTCCAATGTACAGAAATCCTGTAAGCTGCTTCTCTTTTACTTAGACTACTGAAAACCCGCATAGTGCGTAAGACTACTCCCAAGCTACAGAACTCCCGTAAAGTGTTTCCTACACTCAGGATGCAGAACTCCTGTAAACTGCCTCTCACTACTTCCAATGTACAGAAATCCTGTAAGCTACTTCTCTTTTACTCAGACTACGCAAAACCCGCATAGTGCGTAAGACTGCTCCCATGCTACAGAACTCCCTTAAAGTGTTTCCTACACTCAGGATGCAGAACTCCTGTAAATTGCCTCTCACTACATCAATAGTACAGAAATCCTGTAAGCTGCTTCTCTTTTACTCAGACTACAGAAAACACGCATAGTGCATAAGACTTCTCCCATGCTACAGAACTCCGGTAAAGTGTTTCCTACACTGGATGCAGAACTCCTTTAAACTGCCTGTCACTACTTCCAATGTACAGAAATCCTGTAAGCTGCTTCTCTTTTACTCAGAATACTGAAAACCCGCATAGTGCGTAAGACTACTCCCATGCTACAGAACTCCCGTAAAGTGTTTCCTACACTCAGGATGCAGAACTCCTGTACACTGGCACTCACTACTTCCAATGTACAGAAATCCTGTAAGCTGCTTCTCTTTTACTCAGACTACTGAAAACCCGCATAGTGGGTAAGACTGCTCCCATGCTACAGAAGTCCCGTAAAGTGTTTCCTACACTCAGGATGCAGAATCCTGTAAATTGCCTCTCACTACTTCCAATGTACAGAAATCCTGTAAGCTGCTTCTCTTTTACTCAGACTACTGAAAACCCCCATAGTGAGTAAGACTACTCCCATGCTACAGAACTCCTGTAAAGTGTTTCCTACACTGGTTGCAGAACTCCTGTAAACGGCCTGTCACTACTTCAAATGTACAGAAATCCTGTAAGCTGCTTCTCTTTTACTCAGACTACTGAGAACCCGCATAGTGCGTAAGACTACTCCCATGCTACAGAACTCCCGTAAAGTGTTTCCTACACTCAGGATGCAGAACTCCTGTACACTGCCTTTCACTACTTCCAATGTACAGAAATCCTGTAAGCTGCTCCTCTTTTACTCAGACTACTGAAAACACGCATAGTGCATAAGACTTCTCCCATGCTACAGAACTCCCGAAAGTGTTTCCTACACTAAGGATGCAGAACTCCTGTAAACTGCCTCTCACTACTTCCAATGTACAGAAATCCTGTAAGCTGCTTCTCTTTTACTCAGACTATTGAAAACCCGCATAGTGCGTAAGACTACTCCCATGCTACATAACTCCCTTAAAGTGTTTCCTACACTCAGGATGCAGAACTCCTGTACACTGCCACTCACTACTTCCAATGTACAGAAATCCTGTAAGCTGCTTCTCTTTTACTCAGACTACTGAAAACCCGCATTGTGCGTAAGACTACTCCCATGCTACAGAACTCGCGTAAAGTGTTTCCTACACTCACGATGCAGAACTCCTGTACACTGCCTCTCAATACTTCCAATGTACAGAAATCCTGTAAGCTGCTTCTCTTTTACTCAGACTACAGATAACCCGCATAGTGCGTAAGACTACTGCCATGCTACAGAACCCCAGCAAATTGTTTCCTACACTCAGTATGCAGGACTCCTTAAAACTGCCTCTCACTACTTCTAATGTACAGAATCCCATAAGCTGCTTCCTTTTACTCAGACTACTGAGAACCCGCATCGTTCCGTAAGACTACTCCCATGCTACAGAACTCCCGTAAAGTGTTTCCTACACTCAGGATGCAGAACTCCTGTACACTGCCTCTCACTACTTCCAAGGTACAGAAATCCTGTAAGCTGCTTCTCTTTTACTCAGACTACTGAAAACCCGCATAGTGCGTAAGACTACTCCCATGCTACTGAACTCCGGTAAAGTGTTTCCTACACTCAGGATGCAGAACTCCTGTACACTGCCACTCACTACTTCCAATGTACAGAAATCCTGTAAGCTGCTTCTCTTTTACTCAGACTACTGAACACCCGCATAGTGCGTAAGACTACTCCCATGCTACAGAATTCCCGTAAAGTGTTTCCTACAGTCAGGATGCAGATCTCCTGTAAACTGCCTCTCACTACTTCCAATGTACAGAAATACTGTAAGCTGCTTCTCTTTTACTCAGATACTGAAAACCCGCATCGTTCCGTAAGACTACTCCCATGCTACAGAACTCCCGTAAAGTGTTTCCTACACTCAGGATGCAGAACTCCTGTACACTGCCTCTCAATACTTGCAATGTACAGAAATCCTGTAAGCTGCTTCTCTTTTACTTAGACTACTGAAAACCCGCATAGTGCGTAAGACTACCCCCACGCTACAGAACTCCCGAAAGTGTTTCCTACACTCAGGATGCAGAACTCCTGTAAACTGCCTCTCACTACTTTCAATGTACAGAAATCCTGTAAGCTGCTTCTCTTTTACTCAGACTACTGAAAACCCGCATAGTGCGTAAGACTGCTCCCATGCTACAGAACTCCCGTAAAGTGTTTCCTACACTCAGGATGCAGAACTCCTGTAAATTGCCTCTCACTACATCCAATGTACAGAAATCCTGTAAGCTGCTTCTCTTTTACTCAGACTACTGAAAACCCGCATCGTTCCGTAAGACTACTCCCATGCTACAGAACTCCCGTAAAGTGTTTCCTACACTCAGGATGCAGAACTCCTGTACACTGCCTCTCACTACTTCCAATGTACAGAAATCCTATAAGCTGCTTCTCTTTTACTCAGACTACTGAAAACCCGCATAGTGCGTAAGACTATTCCCATGCTACAGAACTCGCGTAAAGTGTTTCCTAAACTCAGGATGCAGAACTCCTGTACACTGCCTCTCACTACTTCCAATGTACAGAAATCCTGTAAGCTGCTTCTCTTTTACTCAGACTACTGAAAACCCGCATAGTGCGTAAGACTACTCCCAAGCTACAGAACTCTCGAAAAGTGTTTCCTACTCTCAGGATGCAGAACTCCTGTACACTGCCTCTCACTACTTCCAATGTACAGAAATCCTGTAAGCTTCTTCTCTTTTACTCAGACTACTGAAAACCCGCATAGTGCGTAAGACTAATACCATGCTACAGAGTTCCCGTAAAGTGTTTCCTACGGTCAGGAGCAGATCTCCTGTAAACTGCCTCTCACTACTTCCAATGTACAGAAATCCTGTAAGCTGCTTCTCTTTTACTTAGACTACTGAAAACCCGCATAGTGCGTAAGACTACTCCCATGCTACATAACTCCCTTAAAGTGTTTCCTACACTCAGGATGCAGAACTCCTGTACACTGCCACTCACTACTTCCAATGTACAGAAATCCTGTAAGCTGCTTCTCTTTACTCAGACTACTGAAAACCCCCATAGTGAGTACGACTACTCCCATGCTACAGAACTCCCGTAAAGTGTTTCCTACACTGGATGCAGAACTCCTGTAAACGGCCTGTTACTAGTTCCAATGTACAGAAATCCTGTAAGCTGCTTCTCTTTTACTCAGACTACTGAGAACCCGCATAGTGCGTAAGACTACTCCCATGCTACAGAACTCCCGTAAAGTGTTTCCTACACTCAGGATGCAGAACTCCTGTACACTGCCTTTCACTACTTCCAATGTACAGAAATCCTGTAAGCTGCTCCTCATTTACTCATATTACTGAAAACACACATAGTGCGTAAGAATACTGCCATGCTACAGAACCCCAGCAAATTGTTTCCTACACTCAGTATGGAGGACTCCTTAGAACTGCCTCTCACTACTTCTAATGTACAGAAATCCTGTAAGCTGCTTCTCTTTTACTCAGACTACTGAAAACCCGCATAGTGCGTAAGACTACTCCCATGCTACAGAACTCCCGTAAAGTGTTTCCTACACACAGGATGCAGAACTCCTGTACACCTACACTCACTACTTCCAATGTACAGAAATCCTGTAAGCTGCTTCTCTTTTACCCAGACTACTGAAAACACGCATCATTCCGTAAGACTACTCCCATGCTAAAGAACTCCCGTAAAGTGTTTCCTACACTCAGGATGCAGAACTCCTGTCCACTGCCTCTCACTACTTCCAATGTACAGAAATCCTGTAAGCTGCTTCTCTTTTACTCACACTACTGAAAAACCGCATAGTGCGTAAGACTGCTCCCATGCTACAGAACTCCCGTAAAGTGTTTCCTACACTCAGGATGCAGAACTCCTGTAAATTGCCTCTCACTACATCCAATGTACAGAAATCCTGTAAGCTGCTTCTCTTTTACTCAGACTACTGAAAACCCGCATCGTTCCGTAAGACTACTCCCATGCTACAGAACTCCCGTAAAGTGTTTCCTACACTCAGGATGCAGAACTCCTATACACTGCCTCTCACTACTTCCCATGTACAGAAATCCTGTAAGCTGCTTCTCTTTTACTCAGACTACTGAAAACCCGCATAGTGCGTAAGAGTACTCCCATGCTACAGAACTCCCGTAAAGTGATTCCTACACTCAGGATGCAGAACTCCTGTAAACTGCCTCTCACTACTTCCCATGTACAGAAATCCTGTAAGCTGCTTCTCTTTTACTCAGACTACTGAAAACCCGCATAGTGCGTAAGACTACTCCCATGCTACAGAACTCCCGTAAAGTATTCCTACACTCAGGATGCAGAACTCCTGTAAACTGCCTCTCGCTACTTCCAATGTACAGAAATCCTGTAAGCTGCTCCTCTTTTACTTAGACTACTGAAAACTCGCATAGTGCGTAAGACTACTCCCATGCTACAGAATTCCCGTAAATTGTTTCCTGCACTCAGTATGCAGAACTCCTGTAAACTGCCTCTCACTACTTCAAATGTACAGAAATCCTGTAAGCTGCTTCTCTTTTACTCAGACTACTGAAAACCCGCACAGTGCGTAAGACTACTCCCATGATACAGAACTCCCGTAAAGTGTTTCCTACCCTCAGGATGCAGGACTCCTTTAAACTACCTCTCCCTACTTCCAATGTACAGAAATCCTGTAAGCTGCTTCTCTTTTACTCAGACTACTGAAAACCCGCATTGTGCGTAAGACTACTCCCATGCTACAGAACTCCCGTAAAGTGTTTCCTACACTCAGGATGCAGAACTCCTGTACACTGCCTCTCAATACTTCCAATGTACAAAAATGCTGTAAGCTGCTTCTCTTTTACTCAGACTACAGAAAACCCGCATAGTGCGTAAGACTACTGCCATGCTACAGAACCCCAGCAAATTGTTTCCTACACACAGTATGCAGGACTCCTTAAAACTGCCTCTCACTACTTCTAATGTACAGAATTCCTGTAAGCTGCTTCTCTTTTACTCAGACTACTGAAAACCCGCATAGTGCGTAAGACTACTCCCATGCTACAGAACTCCCGTAAAGTGTTTCCTACACTCAGGATGCAGAACACCTCTAAACTGCCTCTCACTACTTCCAATGTACAGAAATCCTGTAAGCTGCTTCGCTTTCACTTAGACTACTGAAAACCCGCACAGTGCGTAAGACTACTCCCATGATACAGAACTCCCGTAAAGAGTTTCCTACCCTCAGGATGCAGGACTCCTTTAAACTGCCTCTCCCTACTTCCAATGTACAGAAATCCTGTAAGCTGCTTCTCTTTTACTCAGAATACTGAAAACCCGCATAAACAGTAAGAATTCTCCCATGCTACAGAACTCCCGAAAAGTGTTTCCTACACTCAGGATGCAGAACTCCTGTAAACTCCCTCTCACTACTTCCAATGTACAGAAATCCTGTAAGCTGCTTCTCTTTTACTCACACTACTGAAAACCCGCATAGTGCGTAAGACTACTCCCAAGCTACAGAACTCCCGAAAGTGTTTCCTACACTCAGGATGCAGAACTCCTGTAAACTGCCTCTCACTACTTCCAATGTACAGAAATCCTGTAAGCTTCTTCTCTTTTACTCAGACTACTGAAAACCCGCATAGTGCGTAAGACTGCTCCCATGCTACAGAACTCCCGTAAAGTGTTTCCTACACTCAGGATGCAGAACTCCTGTAAATTGCCTCTCACTACATCCAATGTACAGAAATCCTGTAAGCTGCTTCTCTTTTACTCAGACTACTGAAAACCCGCATCGTTCCGTAAGACTACTCCCATGCTACAGAACTCCCGTAAAGTGTTTCCTACACTCAAGATGCAGAACTCCTGTACACTGCCTCTCACTACTTCCAATGTACAGAAATCCTATAAGCTGCTTCTCTTTTACTCAGACTACTGAAAACCCGCATAGTGCGTAAGACTACTCCCATGCTACAGAACTCCCGTAAAGTGATTCCTACACTCAGGATGCAGAACTCCTGTAAACTGCCTCTCACACTTCCAATGTACAGAAATCCTGTAAGCTGCTTCTCTTTTACTCACACTACTGAAAACCCTCATAGTGCGTAAGACTACCCCCATGCTACAGAACTCCCGTAAAGTGTTTCCTACACTCAGGATGCAGAACTCCTGTAAACTGCCTCTCATTACTTCCAATGTACAGAAATCCTGTAAGCTGCTTCTCTTTTACTCAGACTACTGAAAACCTGCATCGTTCCGTAAGACTACTCCCATGCTACAGAACTCCCGTAAGGTGTTTCCTACACTCAGGATGCAGAACTCCTGTACACTGCCTCTCAATACTTGCAATGTACAGAAATCCTGTAAGCTGCTTCTCTTTTACTTAGACTACTGAAAATCCGCATAGTGCGTAAGACTACTCCCATGCTACAGAACTCCCGAAAAGTGTTTCCTACTCTCAGGATGCAGAACTCCTGTACACTGCCTCTCACTACTTCCAATGTACAGAAATCCTGTAAGCTTCTTCTCTTTTACTCAGACTACTGAAAACCCGCATAGTGCGTAAGACTAATCCCATGCTACAGAGTTCCAGTAAAGTGTTTCCTACGGTCAGGATGCAGATCTCCTGTAAACTGCCTCTCACTACTTCCAATGTACAGAAATCCTGTAAGCTGCTTCTCTTTTACTTAGACTACTGAAAACCCGCATAGTACGTAAGACTACTCCCAAGCTACAGAACTCCCGTAAAGTGTTTCCTACACTCAGGATGCAGAACTCCTGTAAACTGCCTCTCACTACTTCCAATGTACAGAAATCCTGTTAGCTGCTTCTCTTTTACTCAGACTACGCAAAACCCGCATAGTGCGTAAGACTGCTCCCATGCTACAGAACTCCCTTAAAGTGTTTCCTACACTGGATGCAGAACTCCTGTAAATTGCCTCTCACTACATCAAATGTACAGAAATCCTGTAAGCTGCTTCTCTTTTACTCAGACTACAGAAAACCCGCATAGTGCATAAGACTTCTCCCATGCTACAGAACTCCGGTAAAGTGTTTCCTACACTGGATGCAGAAGTCCGTTAAACTGCTGTCACTACTTCCAATGTACAGAAATCCTGTAAGCTGCTTCTCTTTTACTCAGAATACTGAAAACCCGCATAGTGCGTAAGACTACTCCCATGCTACAGAACTCCCGTAAAGTGTTTCCTACACTCAGGATGCAGAACTCCTGTACACTGCCTCTCAATACTTGCAATGTACAGAAATCCTGTAAGCTGCTTCTCTTTTACTTAGACTACTGAAAACCCGCATAGTGCGTAAGACTACTCCCATGCTACAGAACTCCCGAAAAGTGTTTCCTACTCTCAGGATGCAGAACTCCTGTACACTGCCTCTCACTACTTCCAATGTACAGAAATCCTGTAAGCTTCTTCTCTTTTACTCAGACTACTGAAAACCCGCATAGTGCGTAAGACTAATCCCATGCTACAGAGTTCCAGTAAAGTGTTTCCTACGGTCAGGATGTAGATCTCCTGTAAACTGCCTCTCACTACTTCCAATGTACAGAAATCCTGTAAGCTGCTTCTCTTTTACTTAGACTACTGAAAACCCGCATAGTGCGTAAGACTACTCCCAAGCTACAGAACTCCCGTAAAGTGTTTCCTACACTCAGGATGCAGAACTCCTGTAAACTGCCTCTCACTACTTCCAATGTACAGAAATCCTGTAAGCTACTTCTCTTTTACTCAGACTACGCAAAACCCGCATAGTGCGTAAGACTGCTCCCATGCTACAGAACTCCCTTAAAGTGTTTCCTACACTCAGGATGCAGAACTCCTGTAAATTGCCTCTCACTACATCAATAGTACAGAAATCCTGTAAGCTGCTTCTCTTTTACTCAGACTACAGAAAACACGCATAGTGCATAAGACTTCTCCCATGCTACAGAACTCCGGTAAAGTGTTTCCTACACTGGATGCAGAACTCCTTTAAACTGCCTGTCACTACTTCCAATGTACAGAAATCCTGTAAGCTGCTTCTCTTTTACTCAGAATACTGAAAACCCGCATAGTGCGTAAGACTACTCCCATGCTACAGAACTCCCGTAAAGTGTTTCCTACACTCAGGATGCAGAACTCCTGTACACTGGCACTCACTACTTCCAATGTACAGAAATCCTGTAAGCTGCTTCTCTTTTACTCAGACTACTGAAAACCCGCATAGTGGGTAAGACTGCTCCCATGCTACAGAACTCCCGTAAAGTGTTTCCTACACTCAGGATGCAGAATCCTGTAAATTGCCTCTCACTACTTCCAATGTACAGAAATCCTGTAAGCTGCTTCTCTTTTACTCAGACTACTGAAAACCCCCATAGTGAGTAAGACTACTCCCACGCTACAGAACTCCTGTAAAGTGTTTCCTACACTGGTTGCAGAACTCCTGTAAACGGCCTGTCACTACTTCAAATGTACAGAAATCCTGTAAGCTGCTTCTCTTTTACTCAGACTACTGAGAACCCGCATAGTGCGTAAGACTACTCCCATGCTACAGAACTCCCGTAAAGTGTTTCCTACACTCAGGATGCAGAACTCCTGTACACTGCCTTTCACTACTTCCAATGTACAGAAATCCTGTAAGCTGCTCCTCTTTTACTCAGACTACTGAAAACACGCATAGTGCATAAGACTTCTCCCATGCTACAGAACTCCCGAAAGTGTTTCCTACACTAAGGATGCAGAACTCCTGTAAACTGCCTCTCACTACTTCCAATGTACAGAAATCCTGTAAGCTGCTTCTCTTTTACTCAGACTATTGAAAACCCGCATAGTGCGTAAGACTACTCCCATGCTACATAACTCCCTTAAAGTGTTTCCTACACTCAGGATGCAGAACTCCTGTACACTGCCACTCACTACTTCCAATGTACAGAAATCCTGTAAGCTGCTTCTCTTTTACTCAGACTACTGAAAACCCGCATTGTGCGTAAGACTACTCCCATGCTACAGAACTCGCGTAAAGTGTTTCCTACACTCACGATGCAGAACTCCTGTACACTGCCTCTCAATACTTCCAATGTACAGAAATCCTGTAAGCTGCTTCTCTTTTACTCAGACTACAGATAACCCGCATAGTGCGTAAGACTACTGCCATGCTACAGAACCCCAGCAAATTGTTTCCTACACTCAGTATGCAGGACTCCTTAAAACTGCCTCTCACTACTTCTAATGTACAGAATCCCATAAGCTGCTTCCTTTTACTCAGACTACTGAGAACCCGCATCGTTCCGTAAGACTACTCCCATGCTACAGAACTCCCGTAAAGTGTTTCCTACACTCAGGATGCAGAACTCCTGTACACTGCCTCTCACTACTTCCAAGGTACAGAAATCCTGTAAGCTGCTTCTCTTTTACTCAGACTACTGAAAACCCGCATAGTGCGTAAGACTACTCCCATGCTACTGAACTCCGGTAAAGTGTTTCCTACACTCAGGATGCAGAACTCCTGTACACTGCCACTCACTACTTCCAATGTACAGAAATCCTGTAAGCTGCTTCTCTTTTACTCAGACTACTGAACACCCGCATAGTGCGTAAGACTACTCCCATGCTACAGAATTCCCGTAAAGTGTTTCCTACAGTCAGGATGCAGATCTCCTGTAAACTGCCTCTCACTACTTCCAATGTACAGAAATACTGTAAGCTGCTTCTCTTTTACTCAGACTACTGAAAACCCGCATCGTTCCGTAAGACTACTCCCATGCTACAGAACTCCCGTAAAGTGTTTCCTACACTCAGGATGCAGAACTCCTGTACACTGCCTCTCAATACTTGCAATGTACAGAAATCCTGTAAGCTGCTTCTCTTTTACTTAGACTACTGAAAACCCGCATAGTGCGTAAGACTACCCCCACGCTACAGAACTCCCGAAAGTGTTTCCTACACTCAGGATGCAGAACTCCTGTAAACTGCCTCTCACTACTTTCAATGTACAGAAATCCTGTAAGCTGCTTCTCTTTTACTCAGACTACTGAAAACCCGCATAGTGCGTAAGTCTGCTCCCATGCTACAGAACTCCCGTAAAGTGTTTCCTACACTCAGGATGCAGAACTCCTGTAAATTGCCTCTCACTACATCCAATGTACAGAAATCCTGTAAGCTGCTTCTCTTTTACTCAGACTACTGAAAACCCGCATCGTTCCGTAAGACTACTCCCATGCTACAGAACTCCCGTAAAGTGTTTCCTACACTCAGGATGCAGAACTCCTGTACACTGCCTCTCACTACTTCCAATGTACAGAAATCCTATAAGCTGCTTCTCTTTTACTCAGACTACTGAAAACCCGCATAGTGCGTAAGACTATTCCCATGCTACAGAACTCGCGTAAAGTGTTTCCTAAACTCAGGATGCAGAACTCCTGTACACTGCCTCTCACTACTTCCAATGTACAGAAATCCTGTAAGCTGCTTCTCTTTTACTCAGACTACTGAAAACCCGCATAGTGCGTAAGACTACTCCCAAGCTACAGAACTCTCGAAAAGTGTTTCCTACTCTCAGGATGCAGAACTCCTGTACACTGCCTCTCACTACTTCCAATGTACAGAAATCCTGTAAGCTTCTTCTCTTTTACTCAGACTACTGAAAACCCGCATAGTGCGTAAGACTAATACCATGCTACAGAGTTCCCGTAAAGTGTTTCCTACGGTCAGGAGCAGATCTCCTGTAAACTGCCTCTCACTACTTCCAATGTACAGAAATCCTGTAAGCTGCTTCTCTTTTACTTAGACTACTGAAAACCCGCATAGTGCGTAAGACTACTCCCATGCTACATAACTCCCTTAAAGTGTTTCCTACACTCAGGATGCAGAACTCCTGTACACTGCCACTCACTACTTCCAATGTACAGAAATCCTGTAAGCTGCTTCTCTTTACTCAGACTACTGAAAACCCCCATAGTGAGTACGACTACTCCCATGCTACAGAACTCCCGTAAAGTGTTTCCTACACTGGATGCAGAACTCCTGTAAACGGCCTGTTACTAGTTCCAATGTACAGAAATCCTGTAAGCTGCTTCTCTTTTACTCAGACTACTGAGAACCCGCATAGTGCGTAAGACTACTCCCATGCTACAGAACTCCCGTAAAGTGTTTCCTACACTCAGGATGCAGAACTCCTGTACACTGCCTTTCACTACTTCCAATGTACAGAAATCCTGTAAGCTGCTCCTCATTTACTCATATTACTGAAAACACACATAGTGCGTAAGAATACTGCCATGCTACAGAACCCCAGCAAATTGTTTCCTACACTCAGTATGGAGGACTCCTTAGAACTGCCTCTCACTACTTCTAATGTACAGAAATCCTGTAAGCTGCTTCTCTTTTACTCAGACTACTGAAAATCCGCATAGTGCGTAAGACTACTCCCATGCTACAGAACTCCCGTAAAGTGTTTCCTACACACAGGATGCAGAACTCCTGTACACCTACACTCACTACTTCCAATGTACAGAAATCCTGTAAGCTGCTTCTCTTTTACCCAGACTACTGAAAACACGCATCATTCCGTAAGACTACTCCCATGCTAAAGAACTCCCGTAAAGTGTTTCCTACACTCAGGATGCAGAACTCCTGTCCACTGCCTCTCACTACTTCCAATGTACAGAAATCCTGTAAGCTGCTTCTCTTTTACTCACACTACTGAAAAACCGCATAGTGCGTAAGACTACTCCCATGCTACAGAACTCCCGTAAAGTGTTTCCTACACTTAGGATGTAGAACTCCTGTACACTGCCACTCACTACTTCCAATGTACAGAAATCCTGTAAGCTGCTTCTCTTTTACTCAGACTACTGAAAACCCGCATCATTCCGTAAGACTACTCCCATGCTACAGAACTCCCGTAAAGTGTTTCCTACACTCAGGATGCAGAACTCCTGTAAACTGCCTCTCACTACTTCCAATGTACAGAAATCCTGTAAGCTGCTTCTCTTTTACTTAGACTACTGAAAACCCGCATAGTGCGTAAGACTACTCCCAAGCTACAGAACTCCCCGAAAAGTGTTTCCTACACTCAGGATGCAAAACTTCTGTAAACTGCCTCTCACTACTTCCAATGTACAGAAATCCTGTAAGCTGCTTCTCTTTTACTCAGACTACAGAAAACCCGCATAGTGCCTAAGAATACTGCCATGCTACAGAACTCCTGTAAAGTGTTTCCTACCCTCAGGGTGCGGAACTCCTGTAAACTGCCTCTCACTACTTCCAATGTACAGAAATCCTGTAAGCTGCTTCTCTTTTACTCAGACTACTGAAAACCCCCATAGTGAGTACGACTACTTCCACGCTACAGAACTCCCGTAAAGTGTTTCGTACACTGGATGCAGAACTCCTGTAAACGGCCTGTTACTAGTTCCAATGTACAGAAATCCTGTAAGCTGCTTCTCTTTTACTCAGACTACTGAGAACCCGCATAGTGCGTAAGACTACTCCCATGCTACAGAACTCCCGTAAAGGGTTTCCTACACTCAGGATGCAGAACTCCTGTACACTGCCTTTCACTACTTCCAATGTACAGAAATCATGTTAGCTGCTCCTCTATTACTCAGATTACTGAAAACACGCATAGTGCGTAAGAATACTGCTATGCTACAGAACCCCAGCAAATTGTTTCCTACACTCAGAATGGAGGACTCCTTAGAACTGCCTCTCACTACTTCTAATGTACAGAAATCCTGTAAGCTGCTTCTCTTTTACTCAGACTACTGAAAACCCGCATAGTGCGTAAGACTACTCCCATGCTACAGAACTCCCGTAAAGTGTTTCCTACACTCAGGATGCAGAACTCCTGTAAACTGCCTCTCCGTACTTCCAATGTACAGAAACCCTGTAAGCTGCTTCTCTTTTACTCACACTACTGAAAACCCGCATTGTGATTAAGACTACTCCCAAGCTACAGAACTCGCGTAAAGTGTTTCCTACACTCAGGATGCAGAATTCCTGTACACTGCCTCTCAATACTTCCAATGTACAGAAATCCTGTAAGCTGCTTCTCTTTTACTCAGACTACTGAAAACCCGCATTGTGATTAAGACTACTCCCAAGCTACAGAACTCGCGTAAAGTGTTTCCTACACTCAGGATGCAGAATTCCTGTACACTGCCTCTCAATACTTCCAATGTTCAGAAATCCTGTAAGCTGCTTCTCTTTTACTCAGACTACTGAGAACCCGCATAGTGCGTAAGACTACTCCCACGCTACAGAACTCCCGTAAAGTGTTTCCTACACTGGATGCAGAACTCCTGTAAACGGCCTGTCACTACTTCCAATGTACAGAAATCCTGTAAGCTGCTTCTCTTTTACTCAGACTACTGAAAACCCGCATAGTGCGTAAGACTACTCCCATGCTACAGAATTCCCGTAAAGTGTATCCTACAGTCAGGATGCAGAACTCCTGTAAACTGCCTCTCACTACTTCCAATGTACAGAAATCCTGTAAGCTGCTTCTCATTTACTCAGACTACTGAGAACCCGCATAGTGCGTAAGACTACTCCCACGCTACAGAACTCCCATAAAGTGTTTCCTACACTGGATGCAGAACTCGTGTAAACGGCCTGTCACCACTTCCAATGTACAGAAATCCTGTAAGCTGCTTCTCTTTTACTCAGACTACTGAGAACCCGCATAGTGCGTAAGACTACTCCCATGCTACAGAACTCCCGTAAAGTGTTTCCTACACTCAGGATGCAGAACTCCTGTACACTGCCTCTCACTACTTCCCATGTACAGAAATCCTGTAAGCTGCTTCTCTTTTACTCAGACTACTGAAAACCCGCATAGTGCGTAAGACTACTCCCATGCTACAGAACTCGCGCAAAGTGTTTCCTACACTCAGGATGCAGAACTCCTGTAAACTGCCTCTCCGTACTTCCAATGTACAGAAACCCTGTAAGCTGCTTCTCTTTTACTCACACTACTGAAAACCCTGATTGTGCGTAAGACTACTCCCATGCTACAGAACTCCCGTAAGGTGTTTCCTACACTCAGGATGCAGAACTCCTGTACACTGCCTCTCACTACTTCCAATGTACAGATATCCTGTAACCTGCTCTTCTTTTACTCAGACTACTGAAAACACGCACAGTGCATAAGACTTCTCTCATGCTACAGAACTCCGGTAAAGTGTTTCCTACACTGGATGCAGAACTCCTTTAAACTGTCTGTCACTACTTCCAATGTACAGAAATCCTGTAAGCTGCTTCTCTTTTACTCAGACTACTGAGAAACCGCATAGTGCGTAAGACTGCTCCCATGCTACTGAACTCCCTTAAAGTGTTTCATACACTCAGGATGCAGAACTCCTGGAAATTGCCTCTCACTACTTCCAATGTACAGAAATCCTGTAAGCTGCTTCTCTTTTACTCACACTACTGAAAACCCGCATAGTGCGTAAGACTACTCCCATGCTACAGAACTCCCGCAAAGTGTTTCCTACACTCAGGATGCAGAACTCCTGTAAACTGCCTCTCCGTACTTCCAATGTACAGAAACCCTGTAAGCTGCTTCTCTTTTACTCACACTACTGAAAACCCTGATTGTGCGTAAGACTACTCCCATGCTACAGAACTCCCGTAAGGTGTTTCCTACACTCAGGATGCAGAACTCCTGTACACTGCCTCTCACTACTTCCAATGTACAGAAATCCTGTAACCTGCTCCTCTTTTACTCAGACTACTGAAAACACGCACAGTGCATAAGACTTCTCTCATGCTACAGAACTCCGGTAAAGTGTTTCCTACATTGGATGCAGAACTCCTTTAAACTGTCTGTCACTACTTCCAATGTACAGAAATCCTGTAAGCTGCTTCTCTTTTACTCAGACAACTGAGAACCCGCATAGTGCGTAAGACTGCTCCCATGCTACTGAACTCCCTTAAAGTGTTTCCTACACTCAGGATGCAGAACTCCTGGAAATTGCCTCTCACTACTTCAAATGTACAGAAATCCTGTAAGCTGCTTCTCATTTACTCAGACTACTGAAAACCCCCATAGTGCGTAAGACTACTCCCACGCTACAGAACTCCCGTAAAGTGTTTCCTACACTCAGGATGCAGAACTCCTGTACACTGCCTCTCACTACTTCCAATGTACAGAAATCCTGTAAGCTGCTTCTCTTTTACTCAGACTACTGAGAACCCGCATAGTGCGTAAGACTACTCCCATGCTACAGAACTCCCGTAAAGTGTTTCCTACACTCAGGATGCAGAACTCCTGTACACTGCCTTTCACTACTTCCAATGTACAGAAATCCTGTAAGCTGCTTCACTTTTACTCAGACTACTGAAAATCCGCATAGTGCATAAGACTTCTCCCATGCTACAGAACTCCGGTAAAGTGTTTCCTACACTCAGGATGCAGAACTCCTGTAAACTGCCTCTCAATACTTCCAATGTACAGAAATCCTGTAAGCTGCTTCTCTTTTACTCAGACTACTGAAAACCCGCATTGTGCGTAAGACTACTCCCAAGTACAGAACTCGCGTAAAGTGTTTCCTACACTCAGGATGCAGAACTCCTGTACACTGCCTCTCAACACTTCCAATGTACAGAAATCCTGTAAGCTGCTTCTCTTTTACTCAGACTACAGAAAACCCGCATAGTGCGTAAGACTACTGCCATGCTACAGAACCCCAGCAAATTGTTTCCTACACTCAGTATGCAGGACTCCTTAAAACTGCCTCTCACTACTTCTAATGTACAGAATTCCTGTAAGCTGCTTCTCTTTTACTCGGACTACTGAGAACCCGCATCGTTCCGTAAGACTACTCCCATGCAACAGAACTCCCGTAAAGTGTTTCCTACACTCAGGATTCAGAACTCCTATACACTGCCTCTCAATACTTGCAATGTACAGAAATCCTGTAAGCTGCTTCTCTTTTACTCAGATTACTGAAAATCCACATAGTGCGTAAGACTACTCCCATGCTACAGAACTCCCGTAAAGTGTTTCCTACACTCAGGATGCAGAACTCCTGTACACTGCCACTCAATACTTCCAATGTACAGAAATCCTGTAAGCTGCTTCTCTTTTACTCAGACTACTGAAAACCCGCATCGTTCCGTAAGACTACTCCCATGCTACAGAACTCCCGTAAAGTGTTTCCTACACTCAGGATGCAGAACTCCTGTACACTGCCTCTCACTACTTCCAATGTACAGAAATCCTGTAAGCTGCTTCTCTTTTACTCAGACTACTGAAAACCCGCATAGTGCGTAAGACTGCTCCCATGCTACAGAACTCCCGTAAAGTGTTTCCTACACTCAGGATGCAGAACTCCTGTAAACTACCTCTCCCAACTTCCAATGTACTGAAATCCTGTAAGCTGCTTCTGTTTTACTCAGACTACTGAAAACCCGCATCGTTCCGTAAGACTACTCCCATGCTACAGAACTCCCGTAAAGTATTTCCTACACTAAGGATGCGGAACTCCTTTCAACTACCTCTCACTATTTCCAATGTACAGAAATCCTGTAAGCTACTTCTCTTTTACTCAGACTACTGAAAGCCTGCATAGTTGCGTAACACTACTCCCATGCTACAGAACTCCCTTAAAGTGTTTCCTACAGTCAGGATGCAGAACTCCTGTAAACTGCCTCTCACTACTTCCAATGTACAGAAATCCTGTAGGCTGCTTCTCATTTACTCAGACTACTGAGAACCCGCATAGTGCGTAAGACTACTCCCACGCTACAGAACTCCCGTAAAGTGTTTCCTACACTGGATGCAGAACTCCTGTAAACGGCCTCTCACTACTTCCAATGTACAGAAATCCTGTAAGCTGCTTCTCTTTTCCTCAGACTACTGAGAACCCGCATAGTGCGTAAGACTACTCCCATGCTACAGAACTCCCGTAAAGTGTTTCCTACACTCAGGATGCAGAACTCCTGTACACTGCCTCTCACTACTTCCCATGTACAGAAATCCTGTAAGCTGCTTCTCTTTTACTCACACTACTGAAAACCCGCATAGTGCGTAAGACTACTCCCATGCTACAGAACTCCCGTAAGGTGTTTCCTACACTCAGGATGCAGAACTCCTGTACACTGCCTCTCACTACTTCCAATGTACAGAAATCCTGTAACCTGCTCCTCTTTTACTCAGACTACTGAAAACACGCACAGTGCATAAGACTTCTCGCATGCTACAGAACTCCGGTAAAGTGTTTCCTACACTGGATGCAGAACTCCTTTAAAATGTCTGTCACTACTTCCAATGTACAGAAATCCTGTAAGCTGCTTCACTTTTACTCAGACTACTGAAAATCCGCATTGTGCGTAAGACTACTCCCAAGCTACAGAACTCGCGTAAAGTGTTTCCTACACTCAGGATGCAGAACTCCTGTACACTGCCTCTCAATACTTCCAATGTACAGAAATCCTGTAAGCTGCTTCTCTTTTACTCAGACTACAGAAAACCCGCATAGTGCGTAAGACTACTGCCATGCTACAGAACCCCAGCAAATTGTTTCCTACACTCAGTATGCAGGACTCCTTAAAACTGCCTCTCACTACTTCTAATGTACAGGATTCCTGTAAGCTGCTTCTCTTTTACTCGGACTACTGAGAACCCGCATCGTTCCGTAAGACTACTCCCATGCTACAGAACTCCCGTAAAGTGTTTCCTACACTCAGGATGCAGAAATCCTGTACACTGCCTCTCAATACTTGCAATGTACAGAAATCCTGTAAGCTGCTTCTCTTTTACTCAGATTACTGAAAATCCACATAGTGCGTAAGACTACTCCCATGCTACAGAACTCCCATAAAGTGTTTCCTACACTCAGGATGCAGAACTCCTGTACACTGCCACTCAATACTTCCAATGTACAGAAATCCTGTAAGCTGCTTCTCTTTTACTCAGACTACTGAAAACCCGCATCGTTCCGTAAGACTACTCCCATGCTACAGAACTCCCGTAAAGTGTTTCCTACACTCAGGATGCATAACTCCTGTAAACTGCCTCTCACTACTTCCAATGTACAGAAATCCTGTAAGCTGCTTCTCTTTTACTCAACCTACTGAAAACTCGCATAGTGCGTAAGACTGCTCCCATGCTACAGAACTCCCGCAAAGTGTTTCCTACACTCAGGATGCAGAACTCCTGTAAACTACCTCTCCCTACTTCCAATGTACAGAAATCCTGTAAGCTGCTTCTGTTTTACTCAGACTACTGAAAACCCGCATCGTTCCGTAAGACTACTCCCATGCTACAGAACTCCCGTAAAGTGTTTCCTACACTAAGGATGCGGAACTCCTTTCAACTACCTCTCACTATTTCCAATGTACAGAAATCCTGTAAGCTGCTTCTCTTTTACTCAGACTACTGAAAACCTGCATAGTTGCATAACACTACTCCCATGTTACAGAACTCCCTTAAAGTGTTTCCTACACTCAGGATGCAGAACTCCTGCAAACTGCCTCTCCCTACTTCCAATGTACAGAAATCCTGTAAGCTGCTTCTGTTTTACTCAGACTACTGAAAACCCTGATTGTGCGTAAGACTACTCCCATGCTACAGTACTCCCGAAAAGTGTTTCCTATACTCAGGATGCAGAACTCCTCTAAACGGCCTGTCACTACTTCCAATGTACAGAAATCCTGTAAGCTGTTTCTCTTTTACTCAGACTACAGAAAACCCGCATAGTGCGTAAGAATACTGCCATGCTACAGAACTCCTGTAAAGTGTTTCCTACGCTCAGGGTGTGGAACTCCTGTAAACTGCCTCTCCCTACTTCCAATGTACAGAAATCCTGTAAGCTGCTTCTCTTTTACTCAGACTACTGAGAACCCGCATAGTGCGTAAGACTACTCCCACGCTACAGAACTCCCGTAAACTGTTTCCTACACTGGATGCAGAACTCCTGTAAACGGCCTGTCACTACTTCCAATGTACAGAAATCCTGTAAGCTGCTTCTCTTTTACTCAGACTACTGAGAACCCGCATAGTGCGTAAGACTACTCCCATGCTACAGAACTCCCGTAAAGTGTTTCCTACACTCAGGATGCAGAACTCCTGTAAACTGCCTCTCACTACTTCCCATGTACAGAAATCCTGTAAGCTGCTTCTCTTTTACTCAGACTACTGAGAACCCGCATAGTGCGTAAGACTACTCCCATGCTACAGAACTCCCTTAAAGTGTTTCCTACACTCAGGATGCAGAACTCCTGTACACTGCCTCTCACTACTTCCCATGTACAGAAATGCTGTAAGCTGCTTCTCTTTTACTCAGACTACTGAAAACCCGCATAGTGCGTAAGACTACTCCCATGCTACAGAACTCCCGCAAAGTGTTTCCTACACTCAGGATGCAGAACTCCTGTAAACTGCCTCACCGTAATTCCAATGTACAGAAACCCTGTAAGCTGCTTCTCTTTTACTCACACTACTGAAAACCCTGATTCTGCGTAAGACTACTCCCATGCTACAGAACTCCCGTAAAGTGTTTCCTACACTCAGGATGCAGAACTCCTGTACACTGAAACTCACTACTTCCAATGGACAGAAATCCTGTAAGCTGCTTCTCTTTTACTCAGACTACTGAAAACCCGCATCGTTCCGTAAGACTACTCCCATGCTACAGAACTCCCGTAAAGTGTTTCCTACACTCAGGATGCAGAACTCCTTTAAACTGCCTCTCACTACTTCCAATCTACAGAAATCCTGTAAGCTGCTTCTCTTTTACTCAGACTACTGAAAACCCCCATAGTGCGTAAGACTACTCCCACGCTACAGAACTCCCGTAAAGTGTTTCCTACACTGGATGCAGAACTCCTGTAAACGGCCTCTCACTACTTCCAATGTACAGAAATCCTGTAAGCTGCTTCTCTTTTACTCAGACTACTGAGAACCCGCATAGTGTGTAAGACTACTCCCATGCTACAGAACTCCCGTACAGTGTTTCCTACACTCAGGATGCAGAACTCCTGTACACTGCCTTTCACTACTTCCAATGTACAGAAATCCTGTAAGCTGGTCCTCTTTTACTCAGACTATTGAAAACACGCATTGTGCATAAGACTTTTCCATGCTACAGAACTCCGGTAAAGTGTTTCCTACACTCAGGATGCAGAACTCCTGTACAGTGCCACTCACTACTTCCAATGTACAGAAATCCTGTAAGCTGCTTCTCTTTTACTCAGACTACTGAAAACCCGCATTGTGAGTAAGACTACTCCCAAGCTACAGAACTCGCGTGAAGTGTTTCCTACACTCAGGATGCAGAACTCCTGTAATCTGCCTCTCCGTACTTCCAATGTACAGAAATCCTGTAAGCTGCTTCTCTTTTACTCAGAATACTGAAAACCCACATAGTGCGTAAGACTACTCCCATGCTACAGAACTCCCGTAAAGTGTTTCCTACACTCAGGATGCAGAACTCCTGTAAACTGCCTCTCCGTACTTCCAATGTACAGAAATCCTGTAAGCTGCTTCTCTTTTACTCACACTACTGAAAACCCTGATTGTGCGTAAGACTACTCCCATGCTACAGAACTCCCGTAAAGTGTTTCCTACACTCAGGATGCAGAACTCCTGTACACTGAAACTCACTACTTCCAATGGACAGAAATCCGGTAAGCTGCTTCTCTTTTACTCAGACTACTGAAAACCCGCATAGTGCTTAAGACTACTCCCATGCTACAGAACTCGCGCAAAGTGTTTCCTACACTCAGGATGCAGAACTCCTGTAAACTGCCTCTCCGTACTTCCAATGTACAGAAACCCTGTAAGCTGCTTCTCTTTTACTCACACTACTGAAAACTCTGTGCGTAAGACTACTCCCATGCTACAGAACTCCCGTAAGGTGTTTCCTACACTCAGGATGCAGAACTCCTGTACACTGCCTTTCACTACTTCCAATGTACAGAAATCCTGTAACCTGCTCCTCTTTTACTCAGACTACTGAAAACACGCATAGTGCATAAGATTTCTCTCATGCTACAGAACTCCGGTAAAGTGTTTCCTACACTGGATGCAGAACTCCTTTAAACTGCCTGTCACTACTTCCAATGTACAGAAATCCTGTAAGCTGCTTCTCTTTTACTCAGACTACTAAGAACCCGCATAGTGCGTAAGACTGTTCCCATGCTACTGAACTCCCTTAAAGTGTTTCCTACACTCAGGATGCAGAACTGCTGTACACTGCCTTTCACTACTTCCAATGGACAGAAATCCTGTAAGCTGCTTCTCTTTTACTCAGATTACTGAAAACACGCATAGTGCATAAGACTTCTCCCATGCTACAGAACTCCCGTAAAGTGTTTCCTACACTGGATGCAGAACTCCTGTAAACGGCCTGTCACTACTTCCAATGTACAGAAATCCTGTAAGCTGCTTCTCTTTTACTCAGACTACTGAGAACCCGCATAGTGCGTAAGACTTCTCCCATGCTACAGAACTCCCGTAAAGTGTTTCCTACACTCAGGATGCAGAACTGCTGTACACTGCCTTTCACTACTTCCAATGGACAGAAATCCTGTAAGCTGCTTCTCTTTTACTCAGATTACTGAAAACACGCATAGTGCATAAGACTTCTCCCATGCTACAGAACTCCCGTAAAGTGTTTCCTACACTCAGGATGCAGAACTCCTGATCACTGCCACTCACTACTTCCAATGTACAGAAATCCTGTAAGCTGCTTCTCTTTTACTCAGACTACTGAAAACCCGCATTGTGCGTAAGACTACTCCCAAGCTACAGAACTCGCGTAAAGTGTTTCCTACACTCAGGATGCAGATCTCCTGTACACTGCCTCTCAATACTTCCAATCTACAGAAATCCTGTAAGCTGCTTCTCTTTTACTCAAACTACTGAAAACCCCCATAGTGCGTAAGACTACTCCCATGCTACAGAACTCCCGTAAAGTGTTTCCTACACTACGGATGCGGAACTCCTTTCAACTACCTCTCACTATTTCCAATGTACAGAAATCCTGTAAGCTGCTTCTCTTTTACTCACACTACTGAAAACCTGCATAGTTGCGTAACACTACTCCCATGTTACAGAACTCCCTTAAAGTGTTTCCTACCCTCAGGGTGCGGAACTCCTGTAAACTGCCTCTCCCTACTTCCAATGTACAGAAATCCTGTAAGCTGCTTCTGTTTTACTCAGACTACTGAAAACCCTGATTGTGCGTAAGACTACTCCCATGCTACAGTACTCCCGAAAAGTGTTTCCTACACACAGGATGCAGAACTCCTGTACACTGCCTCTCGCTACTTCCAATGTACAGAAACCCTGTAAGCTGCTTCTCTTTTACTCAGACTACTGAAAACCGGCATAGTGCGTCAGACTACTGCAATGCTCCAGAACTCCTGTAAAGTGTTTCCTACACTCAGGATGCAGAACTCCTGTAAACGGCCTGTCACTACTTCCAATGTACAGAAATCCTGTAAGCTGTTTCTCTTTCACTCAGACTACAGAAAACCCGCATAGTGCGTAAGAATACTGCCATGCTACAGAACTCCTGTAAAGTGTTTCCTACGCTCAGGGTGTGGAACTCCTGTAAACTGCCTCTCCCTACTTCCAATGTACAGAAATCCTGTAAGCTGCTTCTCTTTTACTCAGACTACTGAGAACCCGCATAGTGCGTAAGACTACTGCCACGCTACAGAACTCCCGTAAACTGTTTCCTACACTGGATGCAGAACTCCTGTAAACGGCCTGTCACTACTTCCAATGTACAGAAATCCTGTAAGCTGCTTCTCTTTTCCTCAGACTACTGAGAACCCGCATAGTGCGTAAGACTACTCCCATGCTACAGAACTCCCGTAAAGTGTTTCCTACACTCAGCATGCAGAACTCCTGTACACTGAAACTCACTACTTCCAATGGACAGAAATCCTGTAAGCTGCTTCTCTTTTACTCAGACTACTGAAAACCCGCATAGTTCCGTAAGACTACTCCCTTGCTACAGAACTCCCGTAAAGTGTTTCCTACACTCAGGATGCAGAACTCCTGTAAACTGCCTCTCACTACTTCCAATGTACAGAAATCCTGTAAGCTGCTTCTCTTTTACTCAGACTACTGAAAACCCACATAGTGCGTAAGACTACTCCCATGATACAGAACTCCCGCAAAGTGTTTCCTACACTCAGGATGCAGAACTCCTGTAAACTGCCTCTCCGTACTTCCAATGTACAGAAATCCTGTAAGCTGCTTCTCTTTTACTCACACTACTGAAAACCCTGATTGTGCGTAAGACTACTCCCATGCTACAGAACTCCCGCAAAGTGTTTCCTACACTCAGAATGCAGAACTCCTGTACACTGAAACTCACTACTTCCAATGGACAGAAATCCTGTAAGCTGCTTCTCTTTTACTCAGACTACTGAAAACCTGCATCGTTCCGTAAGACTACTCCCTTGCTACAGAACTCCCGTAAAGTGTTTCCTACACTCAGGATGCAGAACTCCTGTAAACTGCCTCTCCGTACTTCCAATGTACAGAAATCCTGTAAGCTGCTTCTCTTTTACTCAGACTACTGAAAACCCACATAGTGCGTAAGACTACTCCCATGCTACAGAACTCCCGCAAAGTGTTTCCTACACTCAGGATGCAGAACTCCTGTAAACTGCCTCTCCGTACTTCCAATGTACAGAAATCCTGTAAGCTGCTTCTCTTTTACTCACACTGCTGAAAACCCTGATTGTGCGTAAGACTACTCCCATGCTACAGAACTCCCGTAAAGTGTTTCCTACACTCAGGATGCAGAACTCCTGTACACTGAAACTCACTACTTCCAATGGACAGAAATCCTGTAAGCTGCTTCTCTTTTACTCAGACTACTGAAAACCTGCATCGTTCCGTAAGACTACTCCCTTGCTACAGAACTCCCGTAAAGTGTTTCCTACACTCAGGATGCAGAACTCCTGTAAACTGCCTCTCACTACTTCCAATGTACAGAAATCCTGTAAGATGCTTCTCTTTTACTCAGACTACTGAAAACCCGCATAGTGCGTAAGACTACTCCCATGCTACAGAACTCGCTCAAAGTGTTTCCTACACTCAGGATGCAGAACTCCTGTAAACTGTCTCTCCGTACTTCCAATGTACAGAAACCCTGTAAGCTGCTTCTCTTTTACTCACACTAATGAAAACCCTGATTGTGCGTAAGACTACTCCCATGCTACAGAACTCCCGTAAGGTGTTTCCTACACTCAGAATGCAGAACTCCTGTACACTGCCTCTCACTACTTCCAATGTACAGAAATCCTGTAAGCTGCTTCTCTTTTACTCAGACTACTGAAAACACGCATAGTGCATAAGATTTCTCTCAAGCTACAGAACTCCGGTAAAGTGTTTCCTACACTGGATGCAGAACTCCTTTAAACTGCCTGTCACTACTTCCAATGTACAGAAATCCTGTAAGCTGCTTCTCCTTTACTCAGACTACTAAGAACCCGCATACTGCGTAAGACTGTTCCCATGCTACTGAACTCCCTTAAAGTGTTTCCTACACTCAGGATGCAGAACTCCTGGAAATTGCCTCTCACTACTTCCAATGTACAGAAATCCTGTAAGCTGCTTCTCTTTTACTCAGACTACTGAAAACCCCCATAGTGCGTAAGACTACTCCCACGCTACAGAACTCCCATAAAGTGTTTCCTACACTGGATGCAGAACTCCTGTAAACGGCCTGTCACTACTTCCAATGTACAGAAATCCTGTAAGCTGCTTCTCTTTTACTCAGACTACTGAGAACCCGCATAGTGCGTAAGACTACTCCCATGCTACAAAGCTCCGGTAAAGTGTTTCCTACACTCAGGATGCAGAACTCCTGTACACTGCCTTTCACTACTTACAATGTACAGAAATCCTGTAAGCTGCTCCTCTTTTACTCAGACTACTGAAAACACGCATAGTGCATAAGACTTCTCCCATGCTACAGAACTCCGGTAAAGTGTTTCCTACACTCAGGATGCAGAACTCCTGATCACTGCCACTCACTACTTCCAATGTACAGAAATCCTGTAAGCTGCTTCTCTTTTACTCAGACTACTGAAAACCCGCATTGTGCGTAAGACTACTCCCAAGCTACAGAACTCGCGTAAAGTGTTTCCTACACTCAGGATGCAGAACTCCTGTACACTGCCTCTCAATACTTCCAATGTACAGAAATCCTGTAAGCTGCTTCTGATTTACGCAGACTACTGAAAACCCGCATAGTGCGTAATACTACTCCCATGCTACAGAACTCCCGTAAAGTGTTTCCTACACTAAGGATGCGGAACTCCTTTCAACTACCTCTCACTATTTCCAATGTACAGAAATCCTGTAAGCTACTTCTCTTTTAATCAGACTACTGAACACCTGCATAGTTGCGTAACACTACTCCCATGTTACAGAACTCCCTTAAAGTGTTTCCTACACTCAGGATGCAGAACTCCTGTAAACTGCCTCTCCCTACTTCAAATGTACAGAAATCCTGTAAGCTGCTTCTGTTTTACTCAGACTACTGAAAACCCTGATTGTGCGTAAGACTACTCCCATGCTACAGTACTCCCGAAAAGTGTTTCCTACACACAGGATGCAGAACTCCTGTACACTGCCTCTCCGTACTTCCAATGTACAGAAACCCTGTAAGCTGCTTCTCTTTTACTCAGACTACTGAAAACCCGCACAGTGCGTAAGACTACTCCCATGATACAGAACTCCCGTAAAGTGTTTCCTACACTCAGGATGCAGAACTCCTGTAAACTGCCTCTCACTACTTCCAATGTACAGAAATCCTGTAAGCTGCTTCACTTTTACTCAGACTACTGAAAACCGGCATAGTGCGTCAGACTACTGCAATGCTCCAGAACTCCTGTAAAGTGTTTCCTACACTCAGGATGCAGAACTCCTGTAAACTGCCACTTACTACTTCCAATGTACAGAAATCCTGTAAGCTGCTTCTCTTTTACTCAGACTACAGAAAACCCGCATAGTGCGTAAGAATACTGCCATGCTACAGAACTCCTGTAAAGTGTTTCCTACGCTCAGGGTGTGGAACTCCTGTAAACTGCCTCTCCCTACTTCCAATGTACAGAAATCCTGTAAGCTGCTTCTCTTTTACTCAGACTACTGAAAACCCGCATCGTTCCGTAAGACTACTCCCATGCTACAGAACTCCCGTAAAGTGTTTCCTACCCTCAGGGTGCGGAACTCCTGTAAACTGCCTCTCCCTACTACCAATGTACAGAAATCCTGTAAGCTGCTTCTCTTTTACTCAGACTACTGAGAACCCGCATAGTGCGTAAGACTACTCCAACGCTACAGAACTCCCATAAACTGTTTCCTACACTGGATGCAGAACTCCTGTAAACGGCCTGTCACTACTTCCAATGTACAGAAATCCTGTAAGCTGCTTCTCTTTTCCTCAGACTACTGAGAACCCGCATAGTGCGTAAGACTACTCCCATGCTACAGAACTCCCGTAAAGTGTTTCCTACACTCAGGATGCAGAACTCCTGTACACTGCCTCTCACTACTTCCCATGTACAGAAATCCTGTAAGCTGCTTCTCTTTTACTCAGACTACTGAGAACCCGCATAGTGCGTAAGACTACTCCCATGCTACAGAACTCCCGTAAAGTGTTTCCTACACTCAGGATGCAGAACTCCTGTAAACTGCCTCTCACTACTTCCCATGTACAGAAATCCTGTAAGCTGCTTCTCTTTTACTCAGACTACTAAGAACCCGCATACTGCATAAGACTACTCCCATGCTACAGAACTCCCGCAAAGTGTATCTTACACTCAGGATGCAGAACTCCTGTACACTGCCTCTCCGTACTTCCAATGTACAGAAATCCTGTATGCTGCTTCTCTTTTACTCACCCTACTGAAAACCCTGATTCTGCGTAAGACTACTCCCATGCTACAGAACTCCCGTAAAGTGTTTCCTACACTCAGGATGCAGAACTCCTGTACACTGAAACTCACTACTTCCAATGGACAGAAATCCTGTAAGCTGCTTCTCTTTTACTCAGACTACTGAAAACCCGCATCGTTCCGTAAGACTACTCCCATGCTACAGAACTCCCGTAAAGTGTTTCCTACACTCAGGATGCAGAACTCCTTTAAACTGCCTCTCACTACTTCCAATGTACAGAAATCCTGTAAGCTGCTTCTCTTTTACTCAAACTACTGAAAACCCCCATAGTGCGTAAGACTACTCCCACGCTACAGAACTCCCGTAAAGTGTTTCCTACACTGGATGCAGAACTCCTGTAAACGGCCTCTCACTACTTCCAATGTACAGAAATCCTGTAAGCTGCTTCTCTTTTACTCAGACTACTGAAAACCCTGATTGTTCGTAAGACTACTCCCATGCTACAGAACTCCCGTAAAGTGTTTCCTACACTCAGGATGCAGGACTCCTTTACACTGCCTTTCACTACTTCCAATGTACAGAAATCCTGTAAGCTGCTCCTCTTTTACTCAGACTACTGAAAACACGCATAGCGCATAAGACTTCTCCCATGGTACAGAACTCCGTTAAAGTGTTTCCTACACTCAGGATGCAGAACTCCTGTACACTGCCACTCACTACTTCCAATGTACAGAAATCCTGTAAGCTGCTTCTCTTTTACTCAGACTACTGAAAACCCGCATTGTGAGTAAGACTACTCCCAAGTTACAGAACTCGCGTGAAGTGTTTCCTACACTCAGGATGCAGAACTCCTTTAAACTGCCTCTCACTACTTCCAATGTACAGAAATCCTGTAAGCTGCTTCTCTGTTACTCAGACTACAGAAAACCCGCATAGTGCGTAAGACTACTGCCATGCTACAGAACCCCAGCAAATTGTTTCCTACACTCAGTATGCAGCACTCCTTAAAACTGCCTCTCACTGCTTCTAATGTACAGAATTCCTGTAAGCTGCTTCTCTTTTACTCAGACTACTGAAAACCCGCATAGTGCGTAAGACTACTCCCATGCTACAGAACTCGCTCAAAGTGTTTCCTACACTCAGGATGCAGAACTCCTGTAAACTGTCTCTCCGTACTTCCAATGTACAGAAACCCTGTAAGCTGCTTCTCTTTTACTCACACTAATGAAAACCCTGATTGTGCGTAAGACTACTCCCATGCTACAGAACTCCCGTAAGGTGTTTCCTACACTCAGAATGCAGAACTCCTGTACACTGCCTCTCACTACTTCCAATGTACAGAAATCCTGTAAGCTGCTTCTCTTTTACTCAGACTACTGAAAACACGCATAGTGCATAAGATTTCTCTCAAGCTACAGAACTCCGGTAAAGTGTTTCCTACACTGGATGCAGAACTCCTTTAAACTGCCTGTCACTACTTCCAATGTACAGAAATCCTGTAAGCTGCTTCTCCTTTACTCAGACTACTAAGAACCCGCATACTGCGTAAGACTGTTCCCATGCTACTGAACTCCCTTAAAGTGTTTCCTACACTCAGGATGCAGAACTCCTGGAAATTGCCTCTCACTACTTCCAATGTACAGAAATCCTGTAAGCTGCTTCTCTTTTACTCAGACTACTGAAAACCCCCATAGTGCGTAAGACTACTCCCACGCTACAGAACTCCCATAAAGTGTTTCCTACACTGGATGCAGAACTCCTGTAAACGGCCTGTCACTACTTCCAATGTACAGAAATCCTGTAAGCTGCTTCTCTTTTACTCAGACTACTGAGAACCCGCATAGTGCGTAAGACTACTCCCATGCTACAAAGCTCCGGTAAAGTGTTTCCTACACTCAGGATGCAGAACTCCTGTACACTGCCTTTCACTACTTACAATGTACAGAAATCCTGTAAGCTGCTCCTCTTTTACTCAGACTACTGAAAACACGCATAGTGCATAAGACTTCTCCCATGCTACAGAACTCCGGTAAAGTGTTTCCTACACTCAGGATGCAGAACTCCTGATCACTGCCACTCACTACTTCCAATGTACAGAAATCCTGTAAGCTGCTTCTCTTTTACTCAGACTACTGAAAACCCGCATTGTGCGTAAGACTACTCCCAAGCTACAGAACTCGCGTAAAGTGTTTCCTACACTCAGGATGCAGAACTCCTGTACACTGCCTCTCAATACTTCCAATGTACAGAAATCCTGTAAGCTGCTTCTGATTTACGCAGACTACTGAAAACCCGCATAGTGCGTAATACTACTCCCATGCTACATAACTCCCGTAAAGTGTTTCCTACACTAAGGATGCGGAACTCCTTTCAACTACCTCTCACTATTTCCAATGTACAGAAATCCTGTAAGCTACTTCTCTTTTAATCAGACTACTGAACACCTGCATAGTTGCGTAACACTACTCCCATGTTACAGAACTCCCTTAAAGTGTTTCCTACACTCAGGATGCAGAACTCCTGTAAACTGCCTCTCCCTACTTCAAATGTACAGAAATCCTGTAAGCTGCTTCTGTTTTACTCAGACTACTGAAAACTCTGATTGTGCGTAAGACTACTCCCATGCTACAGTACTCCCGAAAAGTGTTTCCTACACACAGGATGCAGAACTCCTGTACACTGCCTCTCCGTACTTCCAATGTACAGAAACCCTGTAAGCTGCTTCTCTTTTACTCAGACTACTGAAAACCCGCACAGTGCGTAAGACTACTCCCATGATACAGAACTCCCGTAAAGTGTTTCCTACACTCAGGATGCAGAACTCCTGTAAACTGCCTCTCACTACTTCCAATGTACAGAAATCCTGTAAGCTGCTTCACTTTTACTCAGACTACTGAAAACCGGCATAGTGCGTCAGACTACTGCAATGCTCCAGAACTCCTGTAAAGTGTTTCCTACACTCAGGATGCAGAACTCCTGTAAACTGCCACTTACTACTTCCAATGTACAGAAATCCTGTAAGCTGCTTCTCTTTTACTCAGACTACAGAAAACCCGCATAGTGCGTAAGAATACTGCCATGCTACAGAACTCCTGTAAAGTGTTTCCTACGCTCAGGGTGTGGAACTCCTGTAAACTGCCTCTCCCTACTTCCAATGTACAGAAATCCTGTAAGCTGCTTCTCTTTTACTCAGACTACTGAAAACCCGCATCGTTCCGTAAGACTACTCCCATGCTACAGAACTCCCGTAAAGTGTTTCCTACCCTCAGGGTGCGGAACTCCTGTAAACTGCCTCTCCCTACTACCAATGTACAGAAATCCTGTAAGCTGCTTCTCTTTTACTCAGACTACTGAGAACCCGCATAGTGCGTAAGACTACTCCCACGCTACAGAACTCCCATAAACTGTTTCCTACACTGGATGCAGAACTCCTGTAAACGGCCTGTCACTACTTCCAATGTACAGAAATCCTGTAAGCTGCTTCTCTTTTCCTCAGACTACTGAGAACCCGCATAGTGCGTAAGACTACTCCCATGCTACAGAACTCCCGTAAAGTGTTTCCTACACTCAGGATGCAGAACTCCTGTACACTGCCTCTCACTACTTCCCATGTACAGAAATCCTGTAAGCTGCTTCTCTTTTACTCAGACTACTGAGAACCCGCATAGTGCGTAAGACTACTCCCATGCTACAGAACTCCCGTAAAGTGTTTCCTACACTCAGGATGCAGAACTCCTGTAAACTGCCTCTCACTACTTCCCATGTACAGAAATCCTGTAAGCTGCTTCTCTTTTACTCAGACTACTAAGAACCCGCATACTGCATAAGACTACTCCCATGCTACAGAACTCCCGCAAAGTGTATCTTACACTCAGGATGCAGAACTCCTGTACACTGCCTCTCCGTACTTCCAATGTACAGAAATCCTGTATGCTGCTTCTCTTTTACTCACCCTACTGAAAACCCTGATTCTGCGTAAGACTACTCCCATGCTACAAAACTCCCGTAAAGTGTTTCCTACACTCAGGATGCAGAACTCCTGTACACTGAAACTCACTACTTCCTATGGACAGAAATCCTGTAAGCTGCTTCTCTTTTACTCAGACTACTGAAAACCCGCATCGTTCCGTAAGACTACTCCCATGCTACAGAACTCCCGTAAAGTGTTTCCTACACTCAGGATGCAGAACTCCTTTAAACTGCCTCTCACTACTTCCAATGTACAGAAATCCTGTAAGCTGCTTCTCTTTTACTCAAACTACTGAAAACCCCCATAGTGCGTAAGACTACTCCCACGCTACAGAACTCCCGTAAAGTGTTTCCTACACTGGATGCAGAACTCCTGTAAACGGCCTCTCACTACTTCCAATGTACAGAAATCCTGTAAGCTGCTTCTCTTTTACTCAGACTACTGAAAACCCTGATTGTGCGTAAGACTACTCCCATGCTACAGAACTCCCGTAAAGTGTTTCCTACACTCAGGATGCAGGACTCCTTTACACTGCCTTTCACTACTTCCAATGTACAGAAATCCTGTAAGCTGCTCCTCTTTTACTCAGACTACTGAAAACACGCATAGCGCATAAGACTTCTCCCATGCTACAGAACTCCGTTAAAGTGTTTCCTACACTCAGGATGCAGAACTCCTGTACACTGCCACTCACTACTTCCAATGTACAGAAATCCTGTAAGCTGCTTCTCTTTTACTCAGACTACTGAAAACCCGCATTGTGAGTAAGACTACTCCCAAGTTACAGAACTCGCGTGAAGTGTTTCCTACACTCAGGATGCAGAACTCCTTTAAACTGCCTCTCACTCCTTCCAATGTACAGAAATCCTGTAAGCTGCTTCTCTGTTACTCAGACTACAGAAAACCCGCATAGTGCGTAAGACTACTGCCATGCTACAGAACCCCAGCAAATTGTTTCCTACACTCAGTATGCAGCACTCCTTAAAACTGCCTCTCACTGCTTCTAATGTACACAATTCCTGTAAGCTGCTTCTCTTTTACTCGGACTACTGAGAACCCGCATCGTTCCGTAAGACTACTCCCATGCTACAGAACTCCCGTAAAGTGTTTCCTACACTCAGGATGCAGAACTCCTGTACACTGCCTTTCACTACTTCCAATGTACAGAAATCCTGTAAGCTCCTCCTCTTTTACTCAGACTACTGAAAACACGCATAGTGCATAAGACTACTCCCATGCTACAGAACTCCGGTAAAGTGTTTCCTACACTGGATGCAGAACTCCTTTAAACTGCCTGTCACTACTTCCAATGTACAGAAATCCTGTAAGCTGCTCCTCTTTTACTCAGACTACTGAAAACCCGCATAGTGCGTAAGACTACTCCCATGCTACAGAACTCCCGTAAAGTGTTTCCTACACTCAGGATGCAGAACTCCTGTACACTGCCTCTCCGTACTTCCAATGTACAGAAACCCTGTAAGCTGCTTCTCTTTTACTCAGACTACTGAAAACCCGCATCGTTCCGTAAGACTACTCCCATGCTACAGAACTCCCGTAAAGTGTTTCCTACACTGGAAGCAGAACTCCTGTAAACGGCCTGTCACTACTTCCAATGTACAGAAATTCTGTAAGCTGCTTCTCTTTTACTCAGACTACTGAGAACCCGCATAGTGCGTAAGACTACTCCCATGCTACAGAACTCCCGTAAAGTGTTTCCTACACTCAGGATGCAGAACTCCTGTACACTGCCTTTCACTACTTCCAATGTACAGAAATCCTGTAAGCTGCTCCTCTTTTACTCAGACTACTGAAAACACGCATAGTGCATAAGACTACTCCCATGCTACAGAACTCCGGTAAAGTGTTTCCTACACTGGATGCAGAACTCCTTTAAACTGCCTGTCACTACTTCCAATGTACAGTAATCCTGTAAGCTGCTTCTCTTTTACTCAGACTACTGAAAACCCGCATAGTGCGTAAGACTACTCCCATGCTACAGAACTCCCATAAAGTGTTTCCTACACTCAGGATGCAGAACTCCTGTACACTGCCTCTCCGTACTTCCAATGTACAGAAACCCTGTAAGCTGCTTCTCTTTTACTCAGACTACTGAAAACCCTGATTGTGCGTAAGACTACTCCCATGCTACAGAACTCCCGTAAAGTGTTTCCTACACTCAGGATGCAGAACTCCTGTAAACTGCCTCTCACTACTTCCAATGTACAGAAATCCTGTAAGCTGCTTCTCTTTTGCTCAGACTACTGAAAACCCGCATAGTGCGTCAGACTACTGCAATGCTCCAGAACTCCTTTAAAGTGTTTCCTACACTCAGGATGCAGAACTCCTGTAAACTGCCTCTCGCTACTTCCAATGTACAGAAATCCTGTAAGCTGCTTCTCTTTTACTCAGACTACAGAAAACCCGCATAGTGCGTAAGAATACTGCCATGCTACAGAACTCCTGTAAAGTGTTTCCGACGCTCAGGGTGTGGAACTCCTGTAAACTGCCTCTCCCTACTTCCAATGTACAGAAATCCTGTAAGCTGCTTCTCTTTTACTCAGACTACTGAAAACCCGCATCGTTCCGTAAGACTACTCCCATGCTACAGAACTCCCGTAAAGTGTTTCCTACCCTCAGGGTGCGGAACTCCTGTAAACTGCCTCTCCCTACTTCCAATGTACAGAAATCCTGTAAGCTGCTTCTCTTTTACTCAGACTACTGAGAACCCACATAGTGCGTAAGACTACTCCCACGCTACAGAACTCCCGTAAAGTGTTTCCTACACTGGATGCAGAACTCCTGTAAACGGCCTGTCACTACTTCCAACGTACAGAAATGCTGTAAGCTGCTTCTCTTTTACTCAGACTACTGAGAACCCGCATAGTGCGTAAGACTACTCCCATGCTACAGAACTCCCGTAAAGTGTTTCCTACACTCAGGATGCAGAACTCCTGTACACTGCCTCTCACTACTTCCCATGTACAGAAACCTGTAAGCTGCTTCTCTTTTACTCAGACTACTGAAAACCCGCATAGTGCGTAAGACTACTCCCATGCTACAGAACTCCCGCAAAGTGTTTCCTACACTCAGGATGCAGAACTCCTGTAAACTGCCTCTCCATACTTCCAATGTACAGAAATCCTGTAAGCTGCTTCTCTTTTACTCACACTACTGAAAACCCTGATTCTGCGTAAGACTACTCCCATGCTGCAGAACTCCCGTAAAGTGTTTCCTACACTCAGGATGCAGAACTCCTGTACACTGAAACTCACTACTTCCAATAGACAGAAATCCTGTAAGCTGCTTCTCTTTTACTCAGACTACTGAAAACCCGCATGGTTCCGTAAGACTACTCCCAAGCTACAGAACTCCCGTAAAGTGTTTCCTACACTCAGGATGCAGAACTCCTGTACACTGCCTCTCAATACTTGCAATGTACAGAAATCCTGTAAGCTGCTTCTCTTTTACTCAGACTACTGAAAACACGCATAGTGCATAAGAATTCTCCCATGCTACAGAACTCCGGTAAAGTGTTTCCTACACTCAGGATGCAGAACTCCTGTAAACTGCCTCTCACTACTTCCAATGTACAGAAATCCTGTAAGCTGCTTCTCTTTTACTCAGACTACTGAAAACCCGCATAGTGCGTAAGACTGCTCCCATGCTACAGAACTCCCGAAAAGTGTTTCCTACACTCAGGATGCAGAACTCCTGTAAATTGCCTCTCACTACTTCCAATGTACAGAAATCTTGTAAGCTGCTTCTCTTTTACTGAGACTACTGAAAACCCCCATAGTGAGTAAGACTACTCCCACGCTACAGAACTCCCGTAAAGTGTTTCCTAAACTGGAAGCAGAACACCTGTAAACGGCCTGTCACTACTTCCAATGTACAGAAATCCTGTAAGCTGCTTCTCTTTTACTCAGACTACTGAGAACCCGCATAGTGCGTAAGACTACTCCCATGCTACAGAACTCCCGTAAAGTGTTTCCTACACTCAGGATGCAGAACTCCTGTACACTGCCTTTCACTACTTCCAATGTACAGAAATCCTGTAAGCTCCTCCTCTTTTACTCAGACTACTGAAAACACGCATAGTGCATAAGACTACTCCCATGCTACAGAACTCCGGTAAAGTGTTTCCTACACTGGATGCAGAACTCCTTTAAACTGCCTGTCACTACTTCCAATGTACAGAAATCCTGTAAGCTGCTCCTCTTTTACTCAGACTACTGAAAACCCGCATAGTGCGTAAGACTACTCCCATGCTACAGAACTCCCGTAAAGTGTTTCCTACACTCAGGATGCAGAACTCCTGTACACTGCCTCTCCGTACTTCCAATGTACAGAAATCCTGTAAGCTGCTTCTCTTTTACTCAGACTACTGAAAACCCGCATCGTTCCGTAAGACTACTCCCATGCTACAGAACTCCCGTAAAGTGTTTCCTACACTGGAAGCAGAACTCCTGTAAACGGCCTGTCACTACTTCCAATGTACAGAAATTCTGTAAGCTGCTTCTCTTTTACTCAGACTACTGAGAACCCGCATAGTGCGTAAGACTACTCCCATGCTACAGAACTCCCGTAAAGTGTTTCCTACACTCAGGATGCAGAACTCCTGTACACTGCCTTTCACTACTTCCAATGTACAGAAATCCTGTAAGCTGCTCCTCTTTTACTCAGACTACTGAAAACACGCATAGTGCATAAGACTACTCCCATGCTACAGAACTCCGGTAAAGTGTTTCCTACACTGGATGCAGAACTCCTTTAAACTGCCTGTCACTACTTCCAATGTACAGTAATCCTGTAAGCTGCTCCTCTTTTACTCAGACTACTGCAAACCCGCATAGTGCGTAAGACTACTCCCATGCTACAGAACTCCCATAAAGTGTTTCCTACACTCAGGATGCAGAACTCCTGTACACTGCCTCTCCGTACTTCCAATGTACAGAAACCCTGTAAGCTGCTTCTCTTTTACTCAGACTACTGAAAACCCTGATTGTGCGTAAGACTACTCCCATGCTACAGAACTCCCGTAAAGTGTTTCCTACACTCAGGATGCAGAACTCCTGTAAACTGCCTCTCACTACTTCCAATGTACAGAAATCCTGTAAGCTGCTTCTCTTTTGCTCAGACTACTGAAAACCCGCATAGTGCGTCAGACTACTGCAATGCTCCAGAACTCCTTTAAAGTGTTTCCTACACTCAGGATGCAGAACTCCTGTAAACTGCCTCTCGCTACTTCCAATGTACAGAAATCCTGTAAGCTGCTTCTCTTTTACTCAGACTACAGAAAACCCGCATAGTGCGTAAGAATACTGCCATGCTACAGAACTCCTGTAAAGTGTTTCCGACGCTCAGGGTGTGGAACTCCTGTAAACTGCCTCTCCCTACTTCCAATGTACAGAAATCCTGTAAGCTGCTTCTCTTTTACTCAGACTACTGAAAACCCGCATCGTTCCGTAAGACTACTCCCATGCTACAGAACTCCCGTAAAGTGTTTCCTACCCTCAGGGTGCGGAACTCCTGTAAACTGCCTCTCCCTACTTCCAATGTACAGAAATCCTGTAAGCTGCTTCTCTTTTACTCAGACTACTGAGAACCCACATAGTGCGTAAGACTACTCCCACGCTACAGAACTCCCGTAAAGTGTTTCCTACACTGGATGCAGAACTCCTGTAAACGGCCTGTCACTACTTCCAACGTACAGAAATGCTGTAAGCTGCTTCTCTTTTACTCAGACTACTGAGAACCCGCATAGTGCGTAAGACTACTCCCATGCTACAGAACTCCCGTAAAGTGTTTCCTACACTCAGGATGCAGAACTCCTGTACACTGCCTCTCACTACTTCCCATGTACAGAAACCTGTAAGCTGCTTCTCTTTTACTCAGACTACTGAAAACCCGCATAGTGCGTAAGACTACTCCCATGCTACAGAACTCCCGCAAAGTGTTTCCTACACTCAGGATGCAGAACTCCTGTAAACTGCCTCTCCATACTTCCAATGTACAGAAATCCTGTAAGCTGCTTCTCTTTTACTCACACTACTGAAAACCCTGATTCTGCGTAAGACTACTCCCATGCTGCAGAACTCCCGTAAAGTGTTTCCTACACTCAGGATGCAGAACTCCTGTACACTGAAACTCACTACTTCCAATAGACAGAAATCCTGTAAGCTGCTTCTCTTTTACTCAGACTACTGAAAACCCGCATGGTTCCGTAAGACTACTCCCAAGCTACAGAACTCCCGTAAAGTGTTTCCTACACTCAGGATGCAGAACTCCTGTACACTGCCTCTCAATACTTGCAATGTACAGAAATCCTGTAAGCTGCTTCTCTTTTACTCAGACTACTGAAAACACGCATAGTGCATAAGAATTCTCCCATGCTACAGAACTCCGGTAAAGTGTTTCCTACACTGGATGCAGAACTCCTTTAAACTGCCTGTCACTACTTCCAATGTACAGAAATCCTGTAAGCTGCTTCTCTTTTACTCAGACTACTGAGAACCCGCATAGTGCGTAAGACTGCTCCCATGCTGCAGAACTCCCGTAAAGTGTTTCCTACACTCAGGATGCAGAACTCCTGTACACTGCCTCTCACTACTTCCCATGTGCAGAAATCCTGTAAGCTGCTTCTCTTTTACTCAGACTACTGAGAACCCGCATAGTGCGTAAGACTACTCCCATGCTACAGAACTCCCGTAAAGTGTTTCCTACACTCAGGATGCAGAACTCCTGTAAACTGCCTCTCCCTACTTCCAATGTACAGAAATCCTGTAAGCTGCTTCTCTTTTACTCAGACTACTGAAAACCCCCATAGTGCGTAACACTACTCGCACGCTACAGAACTCCCGTAAAGTGTTTCCTACACTGGATGCAGAACTCCTGTAAACGGCCTCTCCCTACTTCCAATGTACAGAAATCCTGTAAGCTGCTTCTCTTTTACTCAGACTACTGAAAACACGCATAGTGCATAAGACTTCTCCCATGCTACAGAACTCCGGTAAAGTGTTTCCTACACTGGATGCAGAACTCCTTTAAACTGCCTGTCACTACTTCCAATGTACAGAAATCCTGTAAGCTGCTTCTCTTTTACTCAGACTACTGAAATCCCGCATAGTGCGTAAGACTGCTCCCATGCTACTGAACTCCCTTAAAGTGTTTCCTACACTGGATGCAGAACTCCTGTACACTGCCTCTCACTACTTCTCATGTACAGAAATCCTGTAAGCTACTTCTCTTTTACTCAGACTACTGAAAACCCGCATCGTTCCGTAAGACTACTCCCATGCTACAGAACTCCCGTAAAGTGTTTCCTACACTCAGGATGCAGAACTCCTGTACACTGCCACTCACTCCTTCCAATGTACAGAAATCCTGTAAGCTGCTTCTCTTTTACTCAGACTACTGAAAACCCGCATCGTTCCGTAAGACTACTCCCATGCTACAGAACTCCCGTAAAGTGTTTCCTACACTCAGGATGCAGAACTCCTGTAAACTGCCTCTCACTACTTCCAATGTACAGAAATCCTGTAAGCTGCTTCTCTTTTACTCAGACTACTGAAAACCCGCATAGTGCGTAAGACTGCTCCCATGCTACAGAACTCCCTTAAAGTGTTTCCTACACTCAGGATGCAGAACTCCTGTAAATTGCCTCTCACTACTTCCAATGTACAGAAATCCTGTAAGCTGCTTCTCTTTTACTGAGACTACTGAAAACCCCAATAGTGAGTAAGAGTACTCCCACGCTACAGAACTCCCGTAAAGTGTTTCCTACACTGGAAGCAGAAATCCTGTAAACGGCCTGTCACTACTTCCAATGTACAGAAATTCTGTAAGCTGCTTCTCTTTTACTCAGACTACTGAGAACCCGCATAGTGTGTAAGACTACTCCCATGCTACAGAACTCCCGTAAAGTGTTTCCTACACTCAGGATGCAGAACTCCTGTACACTGCCTTTCACTACTTCCAATGTACAGAAATCCTGTAAGCTCCTCCTCTTTTACTCAGACTACTGAAAACACGCATAGTGCATAAGACTACTCCCATGCTACAGAACTCCGGTAAAGTGTTTCCTACACTGGATGCAGAACTCCTTTAAACTGCCTGTCACTACTTCCAATGTACAGTAATCCTGTAAGCTGCTCCTCTTTTACTCAGACTACTGCAAACCCGCATAGTGCGTATGACTACTCCCATGCTACAGAACTCCCATAAAGTGTTTCCTACACTCAGGATGCAGAACTCCTGTACACTGCCTCTCCGTACTTCCAATGTACAGAAACCCTGTAAGCTGCTTCTCTTTTACTCAGACTACTGAAAACCCTTATTGTGCATAAGACTACTCCCATGCTACAGAACTCCCGTAAAGTGTTTCCTACACTCAGGATGCAGAACTCCTGTAAACTGCCTCTCACTACTTCCAATGTACAGAAATCCTGTAAGCTGCTTCTCTTTTACTCACACTACTGAAAACCCGCATAGTGCGTCAGACTACTGCAATGCTCCAGAACTCCTTTAAAGTGTTTCCTACACTCAGGATGCAGATCTCCTGTAAACTGCCTCTCGCTATTTCCAATGTACAGAAATCCTGTAAGCTGCTTCTCTTTTACTCAGACTACAGAAAACACGCATAGTGCGTAAGAATACTGCCATGCTACAGAACTCCTGTAAAGTGTTTCCTACGCTCAGGGTGTGGAACTCCTGTAAACTGCCTCTCCCTACTTCCAATAGACAGAAATCCTGTAAGCTGCTTCTCTTTTACTCAGACTACTGAAAACCCGCATGGTTCCGTAAGACTACTCCCAAGCTACAGAACTCCCGTAAAGTGTTTCCTACACTCAGGATGCAGAACTCCTGTACACTGCCTCTCAATACTTGCAATGTACAGAAATCCTGTAAGCTGCTTCTCTTTTACTCAGACTACTGAAAACACGCATAGTGCATAAGACTTCTCCCATGCTACAGAACTCCGGTAAAGTGTTTCCTTCACTGGATGCAGAACTCCTTTAAACTGCCTGTCACTACTTCCAATGTACAGAAATCCTGTAAGCTGCTTCTCTTTTACTCAGACTACTGAGAACCCGCATAGTGCGTAAGACAGCTCCCATGCTACAGAACTCACGTAAATTGTTTCCTACACTCAGGATGCAGAACTCCTGTACACTGCCTCTCACTACTTCCCATGTACAGAATTCCTGTAAGCTGCTTCTCTTTTACTCAGACTACTGAGAACCCGCATAGTGCGTAAGACTACTCCCATGCTACAGAACTCCCGTAAAGTGTTTCCTACACTCAGGATGCAGAACTCCTGTAAACTGCCTCTCCCTACTTCCAATGTACAGAAATCCTGTAAGCTGCTTCTCTTTTACTCAGACTACTGAAAACCCCCACAGTGCGTAAGACTACTCGCACGCTACAGAACTCCCGTAAAGTGTTTCCTACACTGGATGCAGAACTCCTGTAAACGGCCTCTCCCTACTTCCAATGTACAGAAATCCTGTAAGCTGCTTCTCTTTTACTCAGACTACTGAAAACACGCATAGTGCGTAAGACTTCTCCCATGCTACAGAACTCCGGTAAAGTGTTTCCTACACTGGATGCAGAACTCCTTTAAACTGCCTGTCACTACTTCCAATGTACAGAAATCCTGTAAGCTGCTTCTCTTTTACTCAGACTACTGAAATCCCGCATAGTGCGTAAGACTGCTCCCATGCTACTGAACCCCCTTAAAGTGTTTCCTACACTGGATGCAGAACTCCTGTACACTGCCTCTCACTACTTCTCATGTACAGAAATCCTGTAAGCTGCTTCTCTTTTACTCAGACTACTGAAAACCCGCATCGTTCCGTAAGACTACTCCCATGCTACAGAACTCCCGTAAAGTGTTTCCTACACTCAGGATGCAGAACTCCTGTACACTGCCACTCACTACTTCCAATGTACAGAAATCCTGTAAGCTGCTTCTCTTTTACTCAGACTACTGAAAACCCGCATCGTTCCGTAAGACTACTCCCATGCTACAGAACTCCCGTAAAGTGTTTCCTCCACTCAGGATGCAGAACTCCTGTAAACTGCCTCTCACTACTTCCAATGTACAGAAATCCTGTAAGCTGCTTCTCTTTTACTCAGACTACTGAAAACCCGCATAGTGCGTAAGACTGCTCCCATGCTACAGAACTCCCTTAAAGTGTTTCCTACACTCAGGATGTAGAACTCCTGTAAATTGCCTCTCACTACTTCCAATGTACAGAAATCCTGTAAGCTGCTTCTCTTTTACTGAGACTACTGAAAACCCCAATAGTGAGTAAGAGTACTCCCACGCTACAGAACTCCCGTAAAGTGTTTCCTACACTGGAAGCAGAAATCCTGTAAACGGCCTGTCACTACTTCCAATGTACAGAAATTCTGTAAGCTGCTTCTCTTTTACTCAGACTACTGAGAACCCGCATAGTGTGTAAGACTACTCCCATGCTACAGAACTCCCGTAAAGTGTTTCCTACACTCAGGATGCAGAACTCCTGTACACTGCCTTTCACTACTTCCAATGTACAGAAATCCTGTAAGCTCCTCCTCTTTTACTCAGACTACTGAAAACACGCATAGTGCATAAGACTACTCCCATGCTACAGAACTCCGGTAAAGTGTTTCCTACACTGGATGCAGAACTCCTTTAAACTGCCTGTCACTACTTCCAATGTACAGTAATCCTGTAAGCTGCTCCTCTTTTACTCAGACTACTGCAAACCCGCATAGTGCGTAAGACTACTCCCATGCTACAGAACTCCCATAAAGTGTTTCCTACACTCAGGATGCAGAACTCCTGTACACTGCCTCTCCGTACTTCCAATGTACAGAAACCCTGTAAGCTGCTTCTCTTTTACTCAGACTACTGAAAACCCTTATTGTGCATAAGACTACTCCCATGCTACAGAACTCCCGTAAAGTGTTTCCTACACTCAGGATGCAGAACTCCTGTAAACTGCCTCTCACTACTTCCAATGTACAGAAATCCTTTAAGCTGCTTCTCTTTTACTCACACTACTGAAAACCCGCATAGTGCGTCAGACTACTGCAATGCTCCAGAACTCCTTTAAAGTGTTTCCTACACTCAGGATGCAGATCTCCTGTAAACTGCCTCTCGCTACTTCCAATGTACAGAAATCCTGTAAGCTGCTTCTCTTTTACTCAGACTACAGAAAACACGCATAGTGCGTAAGAATACTGCCATGCTACAGAACTCCTGTAAAGTGTTTCCTACGCTCAGGGTGTGGAACTCCTGTAAACTGCCTCTCCCTACTTCCAATGTACAGAAATCCTGTAAGCTGCTTCTCTTTTACTCAGACTACTGAAAACCCGCATCGTTCCGTAAGACTACTCCCATGCTACAGAACTCCCGTAAAGTGTTTCCTACCCTCAGGGTGCAGAACTCCTGTAAACTGCCTCTCCCTACTTCCAATGTACAGAAATCCTGTAAGCTGCTTCTCTTTTACTCAGACTACTGAGAACCCACATAGTGCGTAAGACAACTCCCACGCTACAGAACTCCCGTAAAGTGTTTCCTACACTGGATGCAGAACTCCTGTAAACGGCCTGTCACTACTTCCAATGTACAGAAATGCTGTAAGCTGCTTCTCTTTTACTCAGACTACTGAGAACCCGCATAGTGCGTAAGACTACTCCCAAGCTACAGAACTCCCGTAAAGTGTTTCCTACACTCAGGATGCAGAACTCCTGTACACTGCCTCTCACTAATTCCCATGTACAGAAATCCTGTAAGCTGCTTCTCTTTTACTCAGACTACTGAGAACCCGCATAGTGCGTAAGACTACTCCCATGCTACAGAACTCCCGTAAAGTGTTTCCTACACTCAGGATGCAGAACTCCTGTACACTGCCTCTCACTACTTCCCATGTACAGAAACCCTGTAAGCTGCTTCTCTTTTACTCAGACTACTGAAAACCCGCATAGTGCGTAAGACTACTCCCATGCTACAGAACTCCCGCAAAGTGTTTCCTACACTCAGGATGCAGAACTCCTGTAAACTGCCTCTCCATACTTCCAATGTACAGAAGCCCTGTAAGCTGCTTCTCTTTTACTCACACTACTGAAAACCCTGAATCTGCGTAAGACTACTCCCATGCTACAGAACTCCCGTAAAGTGTTTCCTACACTCAGGATGCAGAACTCCTGTACACTGAAACTCACTACTTCCAATAGACAGAAATCCTGTAAGCTGCTTCTCTTTTACTCAGACTACTGAAAACCCGCATGGTTCCGTAAGACTACTCCCAAGCTACAGAACTCCCGTAAAGTGTTTCCTACACTCAGGATGCAGAACTCCTGTACACTGCCTCTCAATACTTGCAATGTACAGAAATCCTGTAAGCTGCTTCTCTTTTACTCAGACTACTGAAAACACGCATAGTGCATAAGACTTCTCCCATGCTACAGAACTCCGGTAAAGTGTTTCCTTCACTGGATGCAGAACTCCTTTAAACTGCCTGTCACTACTTCCAATGTACAGAAATCCTGTAAGCTGCTTCTCTTTTACTCAGACTACTGAGAACCCGCATAGTGCGTAAGACTGCTCCCATGCTACAGAACTCCCGTAAATTGTTTCCTACACTCAGGATGCAGAACTCCTGTACACTGCCTCTCACTACTTCCCATGTACAGAATTCCTGTAAGCTGCTTCTCTTTTACTCAGACTACTGAGAACCCGCATAGTGCGTAAGACTACTCCCATGCTACAGAACTCCCGTAAAGTGTTTCCTACACTCAGGATGCAGAACTCCTGTAAACTGCCTCTCCCTACTTCCAATGTACAGAAATCCTGTAAGCTGCTTCTCTTTTACTCAGACTACTGAAAACCCCCACAGTGCGTAAGACTACTCGCACGCTACAGAACTCCCGTAAAGTGTTTCCTACACTGGATGCAGAACTCCTGTAAACGGCCTCTCCCTACTTCCAATGTACAGAAATCCTGTAAGCTGCTTCTCTTTTACTCAGACTACTGAAAACACGCATAGTGCATAAGACTTCTCCCATGCTACAGAACTCCGGTAAAGTGTTTCCTACACTGGATGCAGAACTCCTTTAAACTGCCTGTCACTACTTCCAATGTACAGAAATCCTGTAAGCTGCTTCTCTTTTACTCAGACTACTGAAATCCCGCATAGTGCGTAAGACTGCTCCCATGCTACTGAACCCCCTTAAAGTGTTTCCTACACTGGATGCAGAACTCCTGTACACTGCCTCTCACTACTTCTCATGTACAGAAATCCTGTAAGCTGCTTCTCTTTTACTCAGACTACTGAAAACCCGCATCGTTCCGTAAGACTACTCCCATGCTACAGAACTCCCGTAAAGTGTTTCCTACACTCAGGATGCAGAACTCCTGTACACTGCCACTCACTACTTCCAATGTACAGAAATCCTGTAAGCTGCTTCTCTTTTACTCAGACTACTGAAAACCCGCATCGTTCCGTAAGACTACTCCCATGCTACAGAACTCCCGTAAAGTGTTTCCTCCACTCAGGATGCAGAACTCCTGTAAACTGCCTCTCACTACTTCCAATGTACAGAAATCCTGTAAGCTGCTTCTGTTTTACTCAGACTACTGAAAACCCGCATAGTGCGTAAGACTGCTCCCATGCTACAGAACTCCCTTAAAGTGTTTCCTACACTCAGGATGTAGAACTCCTGTAAATTGCCTCTCACTACTTCCAATGTACAGAAATCCTGTAAGCTGCTTCTCTTTTACTAAGACTACTGAAAACCCCCATAGTGAGTAAGACTACTCCCACGCTACAGAACTCCCGTAAAGTGTTTCCTACACTGGAAGCAGAACTCCTGTAAACGGCCTGTCACTACTTCCAATGTACAGAAATCCTGTAAGCTGCTTCTCTTTTACTCAGACTACTGAGAACCCGCATAGTGCGTAAGACTACTCCCATGCTACAGAACTCCCGTAAAGTGTTTCCTACACTCAGGATGCAGAACTCCTGTACACTGCCTTTCACTACTTCCAATGTACAGAAATCCTGTAAGCTCCTCCTCTTTTACTCAGACTACTGAAAACACGCATAGTGCATAAGACTACTCCCATGCTACAGAACTCCGGTAAAGTGTTTCCTACACTGGATGCAGAACTCCTTTAAACTGCCTGTCACTACTTCCAATGTACAGAAATCCTGTAAGCTGCTCCTCTTTTACTCAGACTACTGAAAACCCGCATAGTGCGTAAGACTACTCCCATGCTACAGAACTCCCGTAAAGTGTTTCCTACACTCAGGATGCAGAACTCCTGTACACTGCCTCTCCGTACTTCCAATGTACAGAAACCCTGTAAGCTGCTTCTCTTTTACTCAGACTACTGAAAACCCTGATTGTGAGTAAGACTACTCCCATGCTACAGAACTCCCGTAAAGTGTTTCCTACACTCAGGATGCAGAACTCCTGTAAACTTCCTCTCGCTACTTCCAATGTACAGAAATCCTGTAAGCTGCTTCTCTTTTACTCAGACTACAGAAAACCCGCATAGTGCGTAAGAATACTGCCATGCTACAGAACTCCTGTAAAGTGTTTCCTACGCTCAGGGTGTGGAACTCCTGTAAACTGCCTCTCACTACTTCCAATGTACAGAAATCCTGTAAGCTGCTTCTCTTTTACTCAGACTACTGAAAACCCGCATCGTTCCGTAAGACTACTCCCATGCTACAGAACTCCCGTAAAGTGTTTCCTACCCTCAGGGTGCGGAACTCCTGTAAACTGCCTCTCCCTACTTCCAATGTACAGAAATCCTGTAAGCTGCTTCTCTTTTACTCAGACTACTGAGAACCCACATAGTGCGTAAGACAACTCCCACGCTACAGAACACCCGTAAAGTGTTTCCTACACTCAGGATGCAGAACTCCTGTACACTGCCACTCACTACTTCCAATGTACAGAAATCCTGTAAGCTGCTTCTCTTTTACTCAGACTACTGAAAACCCGCATAGTGCGTCAGACTACTGCAATGCTCCAGAACTCCTTTAAAGTGTTTCCTACACTCAGGATGCAGAACTCCTGTAAACTGCCTCTCGCTACTTCCAATGGACAGAAATCCTGTAAGCTGCTTCTCTTTTACTCAGACTACTGAAAACCCGCATCGTTCCGTAAGACTACTCCCATGCTACAGAACTCCCGTAAAGTGTTTCCTACACTCAGGATGCAGAACTTCTTTAAACTGCCTCTCACTACTTCCAATGTACAGAAATCCTGTAAGCTGCTTCTCTTTTACTCAAACTACTGAAAACCCCCATAGTGCGTAAGACTACTCCCACGCTACAGAACTCCCGTAAAGTGTTTCCTACACTGGATGCAGAACTCCTGTAAACGGCCTCTCACTACTTCCAATGTACAGAAATCCTGTAAGCTGCTTCTCTTTTACTCAGACTACTGAGAACCCGCATAGTGCGTAAGACTACTCCCATGCTACAGAACTCCCGTAAAGTGTTTCCTACACTCAGGATGCAGGACTCCTGTACACTGCCTTTCACTACTTCCAATGTACAGAAATCCTGTAAGCTGCTCCTCTTTTACTCAGACTACTGAAAACACGCATAGTGCATAAGGCTTCTCCCATGCTACAGAACTCCGTTAAAGTGTTTCCTACACTCAGGATGCAGAACTCCTGTACACTGCCACTCACTACTTCCAATGTACAGAAATCCTGTAAGCTGCTTCTCTTTTACTCAGACTACTGAAAACCCGCATTGTGAGTAAGACTACTCCCAAGCTACAGAACTCGCGTGAAGTGTTTCCTACACTCAGGATGCAGAACTCCTGTACACTGCCTCTCACTACTTCCCATGTACAGAAATCCTGTAAGCTGCTTCTCTTTTACTCAGACTACAGAAAACCCGCATAGTGCGTAAGACTACTGCCATGCTACAGAACCCCAGCAAATTGTTTCCTACACTCAGTATGCAGCACTCCTTAAAACTGCCTCTCACTACTTCTAATGTACAGAATTCCTGTAAGCTGCTTCTCTTTAACTCGGACTACTGAGAACCCGCATCGTTCCGTAAGACTACTCCCATGCTACAGAACTCCCGTAAAGTGTTTCCTACACTCAGGATGCAGAACTCCTGTACACTGCCTCTCAATACTTTCAATGTACAGAAATCCTGTAAGCTGCTTCTCTTTTACTCAGATTACTGAAAATCCGCATAGTGCATAAGACTACTCCCATGCTACAGAACTCCCGTAAAGTGTTTCCTACACTCAGGATGCAGAACTCCTGTACACTGCCACTCACTCCTTCCAATGTACAGAAATCCTGTAAGCTGCTTCTCTTTTACTCAGACTACTGAAAACCCGCATCGTTCCGTAAGACTACTCCCATGCTACAGAACTCCGGTAAAGTGTTTCCTACACTGGATGCAGAACTCCTGTAAACGGCCTGTCACTACTTCCAATGTACAGAAATGCTGTAAGCTGCTTCTCTTTTACTCAGACTACTGAGAACCCGCATAGTGCGTAAGACTACTCCCAAGCTACAGAACTCCCGTAAAGTGTTTCCTACACTCAGGATGCAGAACTCCTGTACACTGCCTCTCACTAATTCCCATGTACAGAAATCCTGTAAGCTGCTTCTCTTTTACTCAGACTACTGAGAACCCGCATAGTGCGTAAGACTACTCCCATGCTACAGAACTCCCGTAAAGTGTTTCCTACACTCAGGATGCAGAACTCCTGTACACTGCCTCTCACTACTTCCCATGTACAGAAACCCTGTAAGCTGCTTCTCTTTTACTCAGACTACTGAAAACCCGCATAGTGCGTAAGACTACTCCCATGCTACAGAACTCCCGCAAAGTGTTTCCTACACTCAGGATGCAGAACTCCTGTAAACTGCCTCTCCATACTTCCAATGTACAGAAGCCCTGTAAGCTGCTTCTCTTTTACTCACACTACTGAAAACCCTGAATCTGCGTAAGACTACTCCCATGCTACAGAACTCCCGTAAAGTGTTTCCTACACTCAGGATGCAGAACTCCTGTACACTGAAACTCACTACTTCCAATAGACAGAAATCCTGTAAGCTGCTTCTCTTTTACTCAGACTACTGAAAACCCGCATGGTTCCGTAAGACTACTCCCAAGCTACAGAACTCCCGTAAAGTGTTTCCTACACTCAGGATGCAGAACTCCTGTACACTGCCTCTCAATACTTGCAATGTACAGAAATCCTGTAAGCTGCTTCTCTTTTACTCAGACTACTGAAAACACGCATAGTGCATAAGACTTCTCCCATGCTACAGAACTCCGGTAAAGTGTTTCCTTCACTGGATGCAGAACTCCTTTAAACTGCCTGTCACTACTTCCAATGTACAGAAATCCTGTAAGCTGCTTCTCTTTTACTCAGACTACTGAGAACCCGCATAGTGCGTAAGACTGCTCCCATGCTACAGAACTCCCGTAAATTGTTTCCTACACTCAGGATGCAGAACTCCTGTACACTGCCTCTCACTACTTCCCATGTACAGAATTCCTGTAAGCTGCTTCTCTTTTACTCAGACTACTGAGAACCCGCATAGTGCGTAAGACTACTCCCATGCTACAGAACTCCCGTAAAGTGTTTCCTACACTCAGGATGCAGAACTCCTGTAAACTGCCTCTCCCTACTTCCAATGTACAGAAATCCTGTAAGCTGCTTCTCTTTTACTCAGACTACTGAAAACCCCCACAGTGCGTAAGACTACTCGCACGCTACAGAACTCCCGTAAAGTGTTTCCTACACTGGATGCAGAACTCCTGTAAACGGCCTCTCCCTACTTCCAATGTACAGAAATCCTGTAAGCTGCTTCTCTTTTACTCAGACTACTGAAAACACGCATAGTGCATAAGACTTCTCCCATGCTACAGAACTCCGGTAAAGTGTTTCCTACACTGGATGCAGAACTCCTTTAAACTGCCTGTCACTACTTCCAATGTACAGAAATCCTGTAAGCTGCTTCTCTTTTACTCAGACTACTGAAATCCCGCATAGTGCGTAAGACTGCTCCCATGCTACTGAACCCCCTTAAAGTGTTTCCTACACTGGATGCAGAACTCCTGTACACTGCCTCTCACTACTTCTCATGTACAGAAATCCTGTAAGCTGCTTCTCTTTTACTCAGACTACTGAAAACCCGCATCGTTCCGTAAGACTACTCCCATGCTACAGAACTCCCGTAAAGTGTTTCCTACACTCAGGATGCAGAACTCCTGTACACTGCCACTCACTACTTCCAATGTACAGAAATGCTGTAAGCTGCTTCTCTTTTACTCAGACTACTGAAAACCCGCATCGTTCCGTAAGACTACTCCCATGCTACAGAACTCCCGTAAAGTGTTTCCTCCACTCAGGATGCAGAACTCCTGTAAACTGCCTCTCACTACTTCCAATGTACAGAAATCCTGTAAGCTGCTTCTCTTTTACTCAGACTACTGAAAACCCGCATAGTGCGTAAGACTGCTCCCATGCTACAGAACTCCCTTAAAGTGTTTCCTACACTCAGGATGTAGAACTCCTGTAAATTGCCTCTCACTACTTCCAATGTACAGAAATCCTGTAAGCTGCTTCTCTTTTACTAAGACTACTGAAAACCCCCATAGTGAGTAAGACTACTCCCACGCTACAGAACTCCCGTAAAGTGTTTCCTACACTGGAAGCAGAACTCCTGTAAACGGCCTGTCACTACTTCCAATGTACAGAAATCCTGTAAGCTGCTTCTCTTTTACTCAGACTACTGAGAACCCGCATAGTGCGTAAGACTACTCCCATGCTACAGAACTCCCGTAAAGTGTTTCCTACACTCAGGATGCAGAACTCCTGTACACTGCCTTTCACTACTTCCAATGTACAGAAATCCTGTAAGCTCCTCCTCTTTTACTCAGACTACTGAAAACACGCATAGTGCATAAGACTACTCCCATGCTACAGAACTCCGGTAAAGTGTTTCCTACACTGGATGCAGAACTCCTTTAAACTGCCTGTCACTACTTCCAATGTACAGAAATCCTGTAAGCTGCTCCTCTTTTACTCAGACTACTGAAAACCCGCATAGTGCGTAAGACTACTCCCATGCTACAGAACTCCCGTAAAGTGTTTCCTACACTCAGGATGCAGAACTCCTGTACACTGCCTCTCCGTACTTCCAATGTACAGAAACCCTGTAAGCTGCTTCTCTTTTACTCAGACTACTGAAAACCCTGATTGTGAGTAAGACTACTCCCATGCTACAGAACTCCCGTAAAGTGTTTCCTACACTCAGGATGCAGAACTCCTGTAAACTTCCTCTCGCTACTTCCAATGTACAGAAATCCTGTAAGCTGCTTCTCTTTTACTCAGACTACAGAAAACCCGCATAGTGCGTAAGAATACTGCCATGCTACAGAACTCCTGTAAAGTGTTTCCTATGCTCAGGGTGTGGAACTCCTGTAAACTGCCTCTCACTACTTCCAATGTACAGAAATCCTGTAAGCTGCTTCTCTTTTACTCAGACTACTGAAAACCCGCATCGTTCCGTAAGACTACTCCCATGCTACAGAACTCCCGTAAAGTGTTTCCTACCCTCAGGGTGCGGAACTCCTGTAAACTGCCTCTCCCTACTTCCAATGTACAGAAATCCTGTAAGCTGCTTCTCTTTTACTCAGACTACTGAGAACCCACATAGTGCGTAAGACAACTCCCACGCTACAGAACACCCGTAAAGTGTTTCCTACACTCAGGATGCAGAACTCCTGTACACTGCCACTCACTACTTCCAATGTACAGAAATCCTGTAAGCTGCTTCTCTTTTACTCAGACTACTGAAAACCCGCATAGTGCGTCAGACTACTGCAATGCTCCAGAACTCCTTTAAAGTGTTTCCTACACTCAGGATGCAGAACTCCTGTAAACTGCCTCTCGCTACTTCCAATGGACAGAAATCCTGTAAGCTGCTTCTCTTTTACTCAGACTACTGAAAACCCGCATCGTTCCGTAAGACTACTCCCATGCTACAGAACTCCCGTAAAGTGTTTCCTACACTCAGGATGCAGAACTCCTTTAAACTGCCTCTCACTACTTCCAATGTACAGAAATCCTGTAAGCTGCTTCTCTTTTACTCAAACTACTGAAAACCCCCATAGTGCGTAAGACTACTCCCACGCTACAGAACTCCCGTAAAGTGTTTCCTACACTGGATGCAGAACTCCTGTAAACGGCCTCTCACTACTTCCAATGTACAGAAATCCTGTAAGCTGCTTCTCTTTTACTCAGACTACTGAGAACCCGCATAGTGCGTAAGACTACTCCCATGCTACAGAACTCCCGTAAAGTGTTTCCTACACTCAGGATGCAGGACTCCTGTACACTGCCTTTCACTACTTCCAATGTACAGAAATCCTGTAAGCTGCTCCTCTTTTACTCAGACTACTGAAAACACGCATAGTGCATAAGGCTTCTCCCATGCTACAGAACTCCGTTAAAGTGTTTCCTACACTCAGGATGCAGAACTCCTGTACACTGCCACTCACTACTTCCAATGTACAGAAATCCTGTAAGCTGCTTCTCTTTTACTCAGACTACTGAAAACCCGCATTGTGAGTAAGACTACTCCCAAGCTACAGAACTCGCGTGAAGTGTTTCCTACACTCAGGATGCAGAACTCCTGTACACTGCCTCTCACTACTTCCCATGTACAGAAATCCTGTAAGCTGCTTCTCTTTTACTCAGACTACAGAAAACCCGCATAGTGCGTAAGACTACTGCCATGCTACAGAACCCCAGCAAATTGTTTCCTACACTCAGTATGCAGCACTCCTTAAAACTGCCTCTCACTACTTCTAATGTACAGAATTCCTGTAAGCTGCTTCTCTTTAACTCGGACTACTGAGAACCCGCATCGTTCCGTAAGACTACTCCCATGCTACAGAACTCCCGTAAAGTGTTTCCTACACTCAGGATGCAGAACTCCTGTACACTGCCTCTCAATACTTTCAATGTACAGAAATCCTGTAAGCTGCTTCTCTTTTACTCAGATTACTGAAAATCCGCATAGTGCATAAGACTACTCCCATGCTACAGAACTCCCGTAAAGTGTTTCCTACACTCAGGATGCAGAACTCCTGTACACTGCCACTCACTACTTCCAATGTACAGAAATCCTGTAAGCTGCTTCTCTTTTACTCAGACTACTGAAAACCCGCATCGTTCCGTAAGACTACTCCCATGCTACAGAACTCCGGTAAAGTGTTTCCTACACTCAGGATGCAGAACTCCTGTAAACTGCCTCTCACTACTTCCAATGTACAGAAATCCTGTAAGCTGCTTCTCTTTTACTCAGACTACTGAAAACCCGCATAGTGCGTAAGACTGCTCCCATGCTACAGAACTCCCGAAAAGTGTTTCCTACACTCAGGATGCAGAACTCCTGTAAATTGCCTCTCACTACTTCCAATGTACAGAAATCTTGTAAGCTGCTTCTCTTTTACTGAGACTACTGAAAACCCCCATAGTGAGTAAGACTACTCCCACGCTACAGAACTCCCGTAAAGTGTTTCCTAAACTGGAAGCAGAACACCTGTAAACGGCCTGTCACTACTTCCAATGTACAGAAATCCTGTAAGCTGCTTCTCTTTTACTCAGACTACTGAGAACCCGCATAGTGCGTAAGACTACTCCCATGCTACAGAACTCCCGTAAAGTGTTTCCTACACTCAGGATGCAGAACTCCTGTAAATTGCCTCTCACTACTTCCAATGTACAGAAATCCTGTAAGCTGCTCCTCTTTTACTCAGACTACTGAAAACCCGCATAGTGCGTAAGACTACTCCCATGCTACAGAACTCCCGTAAAGTGTTTCCTACACTCAGGATGCAGAACTCCTGTACACTGCCTCTCCGTACTTCCAATGTACAGAAACCCTGAAAGCAGCTTCTCTTTTACTCAGACTACTGAAAACCCGGATCGTTCCGTAAGACTACTCCCATGCTACAGAACTCCCGTAAAGTGTTTCCTACACTCAGGATGCAGAACTCCTGTAAACGGCCTGTCACTACTTCCAATGTACAGAAATCCTGTAAGCTGCTTCTCTTTTACTCAGACTACTGAAAACCCGCATAGTGCGTAAGACTGCTCCCATGCTACAGAACTCCCGTAAAGTGTTTCCTACACTCAGGATGCAGAACTCCTGTACACTGCCTTTCACTACTTCCAATGTACAGAAATCCTGTAAGCTCCTCCTCTTTTACTCAGACTACTGAAAACACGCATAGTGCATAAGACTACTCCCATGCTACAGAACTCCGGTAAAGTGTTTCCTACACTGGATGCAGAACTCCTTTAAACTGCCTGTCACTACTTCCAATGTACAGTAATCCTGTAAGCTGCTCCTCTTTTACTCAGACTACTGAGAACCCGCATAATGCGTAAGACTACTCCCATGCTACAGAACTCCCATAAAGTGTTTCCTACACTCAGGATGCAGAACTCCTGTACACTGCCTCTCCGTACTACCAATGTACAGAAACCCTGTAAGCTGCTTCTCTTTTACTCAGACTACAGAAAACCCGCATAGTGCGTAAGAATACTGCCATGCTACAGAACTCCTGTAAAGTGTTTCCTACGCTCAGGGTGTGGAACTCCTGTAAACTGCCTCTCACTACTTCCAATGTACAGAAATCCTGTAAGCTGCTTCTCTTTTACTCAGACTACTGAAAAGCCGCATCGTTCCGTAAGACTACTCCCATGCTACAGAACTCCCGTAAAGTGTTTCCTACCCTCAGGGTGCGAAACTCCTGTAAACTGCCTCTCCCTACTTCCAATGTACAGAAATCCTGTAAGCTGCTTCTCTTTTACTCAGACTACTCAGAACCCGCATAGTGCGTAAGACTACTCCCACGCTACAGAACTCCCGTAAAGTGTTTCCTACACTGGATGCAGAACTCCTGTACACGGCCTCTCCCTACTTCCAATGTACAGAAATCCTGTAAGCTGCTTCTCTTTTACTCAGACTACTGAGAACCCGCATAGTGCGTAAGACTACTCCCATGCTACAGAACTCCCGTAAAGTGTTTCCTACACTCAGGATGCAGAACTCCTGTACACTGCCTCTCACTACTTCCCATGTACAGAAATCCTGTAAGCTGCTTCTCTTTTACTCAGACTACTGAAAACCCGCATAGTGCTTAAGACTACTCCCATGCTACAGAACTCCCGTAAAGTGTTTCCTTCCCTCAGGATGCAGAACTCCTGTACACTGCCTCTCAATACTTGCAATGTACAGAAATCCTGTAAGCTGCTTCTCTTTTACTCAGACTACTGAAAACACGCATAGTGCGTAAGACTTCTCCCATGCAACAGAACTCCGGTAAAGTGTTTCCTACACTGGATGCAGAACTCCTTTAAACTGCCTGTCACTACTTCCAATGTACAGAAATCCTGTAAGCTGCTTCTCCTTTACTCAGACTACTTAGAACCCGCATTGTGCGTAAGACTGCTCCCATGCTACAGAACTCCCGTAAAGTGTTTCCTACACTCAGGATGCAGAACTCCTGTACACTGCCTCTCACTACTTCCCATGTACAGAAATCCTGTAAGCTGCTTCTCTTTTACTCAGACTACTGAGAACCCGCATAGTGCGTAAGACTACTCCCATGCTACAGAACTCCCGTAAAGTGTTTCCTACACTCAGGATGCAGATCTCCTGTAAACTGCCTCTCCCTACTTCCAATGTACAGAAATCCTGTAAGCTGCTTCTCTTTTACTCAGACTACTGAAAACCCCCATAGTGCGTAAGACTACTCGCACGCTACAGAACTCCCGTAAAGTGTTTCCTACACTGGATGCAGAACTCCTGTAAACGGCCTCTCCCTACTTCCAATGTACAGAAATCCTGTAAGCTGCTTCACTTTTACTCAGACTACTGAGAACCCGCATAGTGCGTAAGACTACTCCCATGCTACAGAACTCCCGTAAAGTGTTTCCTACACTCAGGATGCAGAACTCCTGTACACTGCCTTTCACTACTTCCAATGTACAGAAATCCTGTAAGCTGCTCCTCTTTTACTCAGACTACTGAAAACCCGCATAGTGCATAAGACTTCTCCCATGCTACAGAACTCCGGTAAAGTGTTTCCTACACTCAGGATGCAGAACTCCTGTACACTGCCACTCACTGCTCTCAATGTACAGAAATCCTGTAAGCTGCTTCTCTTTTACTCAGACTACTGAGAACCCGCATAGTGCATAAGACTACTCCCATGCTACAGAACTCCCGTAAAGTGTTTCCTACACTCAGGATGCAGAACTCCTGTACACTGCCTCTCACTACTTCCAATGTACAGAAATCCTATAAGCTGCTTCTCTTTTACTCAGACTACTGAAACCCCGCATAGTGCGTAAGACTACTCCCATGCTACAGAACTCCCGTAATGTGTTTCCTACACTCAGGATGCAGAACTCCTGTAAACTGCCTCTCAATACTTCCAATGTACAGAAATCCTGTAAGCTGCTTCTCTTTTACTCAGACTACTGAAAACCCGCATAGTGCGTCAGACTACTGCCATGCTACAGAACTCCTGTAAAGTGTTTCCTACACTGGATGCAGAACTCCTGTAAAAGGCCTGTCACTACTTCCAATGTACAGAAATCCTGTAGGCTGCTTCTATTTTACTCAGACTACTGAGAACCCGCATAGTGCGTAAGACTACTCCCATGCTACAGAACTCCCGTAAAGTGTTTCCTACACTCAGGATGCAGAACTCCTGTACACTGCCACTCACTACTTCCCATGTACAGAAATCCTGTAAGCTGCTTCTCTTTTACTCAGACTACTGAAAACCCGCATCGTTCCGTAAGACTACTCCCATGCTACAGAACTCCCGTAAAGTGTTTCCTACACTCAGGATGCAGAACTCCAGTACACTGCCTCTCAATACTTGCAATATACAGAAATCCTGTAAGCTGCTTCTCTTTTACTCAGACTACTGAAAACACGCATAGTGCATAAGACTTCTCCCATGCTACAGAACTCCCGTAAAGTGTTTCCAAAACTGGATGCAGAACTCCTTTAAACTGCCTGTCACTGCTTCCAATGTACAGAAATCCTTAAAGCTGCTTCTCTTTTACTCAGACTACTGAAAACCCGCATAGTGCGTAAGACTGCTCCCATGCTACTGAACTCCCTTAAAGTGTTTCCTACACTCAGGATGCAGAACTCCTGTACACTGCCTCTCACTACTTCCCATGTACAGAAATCCTGTAAGCTGCTTCTCTTTTACTCAGACTACTGAAAACCCGCATCGTTCCGTAAGACTACTCCAATGCTACAGAACTCCCGTAAAGTGTTTCCTACACTCAGGATGCAGAACTCCTGTACACTGCCTCTCACTGCTTCCAATGTACAGAAATCCTATAAGCTGCTTCTCTTTTACTCAGACTACTGAAAACCCGCATAGTGCGTAAGACTACTCCCATGCTACAGAACTCCCGTAAAGTGTTTCCTACACTCAGGATGCAGAACTCCTGTAAACTGCCTCTCACTACTTCCAATGTACAGAAATCCTGTAAGCTGCTTCTCTTTTACTCAGACTACTGAAAACACGCATAGTGCATAAGACTTCTCCCATGCTACAGAACTCCCGTAAAGTGTTTCCTACACTGGATGCAGAACTCCTTTAAACTGCCTGTCACTGCTTCCAATGTACAGAAATCCTGTAAGCTGCTTCTCTTTTACTCAGACTACTGAAAACCCGCATAGTGCGTAAGACTGCTCCCATGCTACTGAACTCCCTTAAAGTGTTTCCTACACTCAGGATGCAGAACTCCTGTACACTGCCTCTCACTACTTCCCATGTACAGAAATCCTGTAAGCTGCTTCTCTTTTACTCAGACTACTGAAAACCCGCATCGTTCCGTAAGACTACTCCCATGCTACAGAACTCCCGTAAAGTGTTTCCTACACTCAGGATGCAGAACTCCTGTACACTGCCTTTCACTACTTCCAATGTACAGAAATCCTGTAAGCTCCTCCTCTTTTACTCAGACTACTGAAAACACGCATAGTGCATAAGACTACTCCCATGCTACAGAACTCCCGTAAAGTGTTTCCTACACTGGATGCAGAACTCCTTTAAACTGCCTGTCACTACTTCCAATGTACAGAAATCCTGTCAGCTGCTCCTCTTTTACTCAGACTACTGAAAACCCGCATAGTGCGTAAGACTACTCCCATGCTACAGAACTCCCGTAAAGTGTTTCCTACACTCAGGATGCAGAACTCCTGTACACTGCCACTCACTACTTCCAATGTACAGAAATCCTGTAAGCTGCTTCTCTTTTACTCAGACTACTGAAAAACCGCATCGTTCCGTAAGACTACTCCCATGCTACAGAACTCCCGTAAAGTGTTTCCTACACTCAGGGTGCAGAACTCCTGTACACTGCCTCTCAATACTTGCAATGTACAGAAATCCTGTAAGCTGCTTCTCTTTTACTCAGACTACTGAAAACACGCATAGTGCATAAGACTTCTCCCATGCTACAGAACTCCCGTAAAGTGTTTCCTACACTGGATGCAGAACTCCTTTAAACTTCCTGTCACTGCTTCCAATGTACAGAAATCCTGTAAGCTGCTTCTCTTTTACTCAGACTACTGAAAACCCGCATAGTGCGTAAGACTGCTCCCATGCTACTGAACTCCCTTAAAGTGTTTCCTACACTCAGGATGCAGAACTCCTGTACACTGCCTCTCACTACTTCCCATGTACAGAAATCCTGTAAGCTGCTTCTCTTTTACTCAGACTACTGAAAACCCGCATAGTGCGTAAGACTACTCCCGTGCTACAGAACTCCCGTAAAGTGTTTCCTACACTCAGGATGCAGAACTCCTGTACACTGCCTCTCACTACTTCCAATGTACAGAAATCCTATAAGCTGCTTCTCTTTTACTCAGACTACTGAAAACCCGCATCGTTCCGTAAGACTACTCCCATGCTACAGAACTCCCGTAAAGTGTTTCCTACACTCAGGATGCAGAACTCCTGTACACTGCCTCTCAATACTTGCAATGTACAGAAATCCTGTAAGCTGCTTCTCTTTTACTCAGACTACAGAAAACCCGCATAGTGCGTAAGACTACTGCCATGCTACAGAACCCCAGCAAATTGTTTCCTACACTCAGTATGCAGGACTCCTTAAAACTGCCTCTCAGTACTTCTAATGTACAGAATTCCTGTAAGCTGCTTCACTTTTACTCGGACTACTGAGAACCCGCATCGTTCCGTAAGACTACTCCCATGCTACAGAACTCCCGTAAAGTGTTTCCTACACTCAGGATGCAGAACTCCTGTACACTGCCACTCACTACTTCCAATGTACAGAAATCCTGTAAGCTGCTTCTCTTTTACTCAGACTACTGAAAACCCGCATCGTTCCGTAAGACTACTCCCATGCTACAGAACTCCCGTAAAGTGTTTCCTACACTCAGGATGCAGAACACCTCTAAACTGCCTCTCACTACTTCCAATGTACAGAAATCCTGTAAGCTGCTTCTCTTTTACTCAGACTACTGAAAACCCGCATAGTGCGTAAGACTGCTCCCATGCTACAGAACTCCCTTAAAGTGTTTCCTACACTCAGGATGCAGAACTCCTGTAAATTGCCTCTCACTACTTACAATGTACAGAAATCCTGTAAGCTGCTTGTCTTTTACTGAGACTACTGAAAACCCCCATAGTGAGTAAGACTACTCCCACGCTACAGAACTCCCGTAAAGTGTTTCCTACACTGGAAGCAGAACTCCTGTAAACGGCCTGTCACTACTTCCAATGTACAGAAATCCTGTAAGCTGCTTCTCTTTTACTCAGACTACTGAGAACCCGCATAGTGCGTAAGACTACTCCCATGCTACAGAACTCCCGTAAAGTGTTTCCTACACTCAGGATGCAGAACTCCTGTACACTGCCTTTCACTACTTCCAAAGTACAGAAATCCTGTAAGCTCCTCCTCTTTTACTCAGACTACTGAAACACGCATAGTGCATAAGACTACTCCCATGCTACAGAACTCTGGTAAAGTGTTTCCTACACTGGATTCAGAACTCCTTTAAACTGCCTGTCACTACTTCCAATGTACAGAAATCCTGTAAGCTGCTCCTCTTTTACTCAGACTACTGAAAACCCGCATAGTGCGTAAGACTACTCCCATGCTACAGAACTCCCGTAAAGTGTTTCCTACACTCAGGATGCAGAACTCCTGTACACTGCCACTCACTACTTCCAATGTACAGAAATCCTGTAAGCTGCTTCTCTTTTACTCACACTACTGAAAATCCTGATTGTGCGTAAGACTACTCCCATGCTACAGAACTCGCGTGAAGTGTTTCTTACACTCAGGATGCAGAACTCCTGTAAACTGCCTCTCCGTACTTCCAATGTACAGAAATCCTGTAAGCTGCTTCTCTTTTACTCAGACTACTGAAAACCCGCATAGTGCGTAAGACTACTCCCATGCTACAGAACTCCCGTAAAGTGTTTCCTACACTCAGGATGCAGAACTCCTGTAAACTGCCTCTCAATACTTCCAATGTACAGAAATCCTGTAAGCTGCTTCTCTTTTACTCAGACTACTAAAAACCCGCATAGTGCGTCAGACTACTGCCATGCTCTAGAACTCCTGTAAAGTGTTTCCTACACTCAGGATGCAGAACTCTTGTAAACTGCCTCTCGCTACTTCCAATGTACAGAAATCCTGTAAGCTGCTTCTCTTTTACTCAGACTACAGAAAACCCGCATAGTGAGTAAGAATACTGCCATGCTGCAGAACTCCGGTAAAGTGTTTCCTACCCTCAGGGTGCTGAATTCCTTAAAACTGCCTCTCCCTACTTCCAATGTACAGACATCCTGTAAGCTGCTTCTCTTTTACTCAGACTACTGAGAACCCGCATAGTGCGTAAGACTACTCCCATGCTACAGAACTCCCGTAAAGTGTTTCCTACACTCAGGATGCAGAACTCCTGTACACTGCCTTTCACTATTTCCAATGTACAGAAATCCTGTAAGCTGCTCCTCTTTTACTCAGACTACTGAAAACACGCATAGTGCATAAGACTTCTCCCATGCTACAGAACTCCGGTATAGTGTTTCCTACACTGGATGCAGAACTCCTTTAAACTGCCTGTCACTACTTCCAATGTACAGAAATCCTGTAAGCTGCTTCTCTTTTACTCAGACTACTGAAAACCCGCATAGTGCGTAAGACTGCTCCCATGCTATTGAACTCCCTTAAAGTGTTTCCTACACTCAGGATGCAGAACTCCTGTACACTGCCTCTCACTACTTCCCATGTACAGAAATCCTGTAAGCTGCTTCTCTTTTACTCAGACTACTGAAAACCCGCATCGTTCCGTAAGACTACTTCCATGCTACAGAACTCCTGTAAAGTGTTTCCTACACTCAGGATGCAGAACTCCTGTACACTGCCTCTCACTACTTCCAATGTACAGAAATCCTATAAGCTGCTTCTCTTTTACTCAGACTACTGAAAACCCGCATAGTGCGTAAGACTACTCCCATGCTACAGAACTCCCGTAAAGTGTTTCCTACACTCAGGATGCAGAACTCCTGTACACTGCCTTTCACTACTTCCAATGTACAGAAATCCTGTAAGCTGCTCCTCTTTTACTCAGACTACTGAAAACACGCATAGTGCATAAGGCTTCTCACATGCTACAGAACTCCGGTAAAGTGTTTCCTACACTCAGGATGCAGAACTCCTGTACACTGCCACTCACTACTTCCAATGTACAGAAATCCTGTAAGCTGCTTCTCTTTTACTCACACTACTGAAAATCCTGATTGTGCGTAAGACTACTCCCATGCTACAGAACTCGCGTGAAGTGTTTCTTACACTCAGGATGCAGAACTCCTGTAAACTGCCTCTCCGTACTTCCAATGTACAGAAATCCTGTAAGCTGCTTCTCTTTTACTCAGACTACTGAAAACCCGCATAGTGCGTAAGACTACTCCCATGCTACAGAACTCCCGTAAAGTGTTTCCTACACTCAGGATGCAGAACTCCTGTAAACTGCCTCTCAATACTTCCAATGTACAGAAATCCTGTAAGCTGCTTCTCTTTTACTCAGACTACTAAAAACCCGCATAGTGCGTCAGACTACTGCCATGCTCTAGAACTCCTGTAAAGTGTTTCCTACAATCAGGATGCAGAACTCTTGTAAACTGCCTCTCGCTACTTCCAATGTACAGAAATCCTGTAAGCTGCTTCTCTTTTACTCAGACTACAGAAAACCCGCATAGTGAGTAAGAATACTGCCATGCTGCAGAACTCCGGTAAAGTGTTTCCTACCCTCAGGGTGCTGAATTCCTTAAAACTGCCTCTCCCTACTTCCAATGTACAGACATCCTGTAAGCTGCTTCTCTTTTACTCAGACTACTGAGAACCCGCATAGTGCGTAAGACTACTCCCATGCTACAGAACTCCCGTAAAGTGTTTCCTACACTCAGGATGCAGAACTCCTGTACACTGCCTTTCACTATTTCCAATGTACAGAAATCCTGTAAGCTGCTCCTCTTTTACTCAGACTACTGAAAACACGCATAGTGCATAAGACTTCTCCCATGCTACAGAACTCCGGTATAGTGTTTCCTACACTGGATGCAGAACTCCTTTAAACTGCCTGTCACTACTTCCAATGTACAGAAATCCTGTAAGCTGCTTCTCTTTTACTCAGACTACTGAAAACCCACATAGTGCGTAAGACTGCTCCCATGCTATTGAACTCCCTTAAAGTGTTTCCTACACTCAGGATGCAGAACTCCTGTACACTGCCTCTCACTACTTCCCATGTACAGAAATCCTGTAAGCTGCTTCTCTTTTACTCAGACTACTGAAAACCCGCATCGTTCCGTAAGACTACTTCCATGCTACAGAACTCCTGTAAAGTGTTTCCTACACTCAGGATGCAGAACTCCTGTACACTGCCTCTCACTACTTCCAATGTACAGAAATCCTATAAGCTGCTTCTCTTTTACTCAGACTACTGAAAACCCGCATAGTGCGTAAGACTACTCCCATGCTACAGAACTCCCGTAAAGTGTTTCCTACACTCAGGATGCAGAACTCCTGTACACTGCCTTTCACTACTTCCAATGTACAGAAATCCTGTAAGCTGCTCCTCTTTTACTCAGACTACTGAAAACACGCATAGTGCATAAGGCTTCTCACATGCTACAGAACTCCGGTAAAGTGTTTCCTACACTCAGGATGCAGAACTCCTGTACACTGCCACTCACTACTTCCAATGTACAGAAATCCTGTAAGCTGCTTCTCTTTTACTCAGACTACTGAAAACCCGCACTGTGAGTAAGACTACTCCCAAGCTACAGAACTCGCGTAAAATGTTTCCTACACTCAGGATGCAGAACTCCTGTACACTGCCTCTCAATACTTCCAATGTACAGAAATCCTGTAAGCTGCTTCTCTTTTACTCAGACTACAGAAAACCCGCATAGTGCGTAAGACTACTGCCATGCTACAGATCCCCAGCAAATTGTTTCCTACACTCAGTATGCAGGACTCCTTAAAACTGCCTCTCAGTACTTCTAATGTACAGAATTCCTGTAAGCTGCTTCTCTTTTACTCGGACTACTGAGAACCCGCATCGTACCGTAAGACTACTCCCATGCTCCAGAACTCCCGTAAAGTGTTTCCTACACTCAGGATGCAGAACTCCTGTACACTGCCTCTCAATACTTGCAATGTACAGAAATCCTGTAAGCTGCTTCTCTTTTACTCAGAATACTGAATATCCGCATAGTGCATAAGACTACTCCCATGCTACAGAACTCCCGTAAAGTGTTTCCTACACTCAGGATGCAGAACTCCTGTACACTGCCACTCACTACTTCCAATGTACAGAAATCCTGTAAGCTGCTTCTCTTTTACTGAGACTACTGAATACCCCCATAGTGAGTAAGACTACTCCCACGCTACAGAACTCCCGTAAGGTGTTTCCTACAATGGAAGCAGAACTCCTTTAAAGGGCCTGTCACTACTTCCAATGTTCAGAAATCCTGTAAGCTGCTTCTCTTTTACTCAGACTACTGAGAACCCGCATAGTGCGTAAGACTACTCCCATGCTACAGAACTCCCGTAAAGTGTTTCCTACACTCAGGATGCAGAACTCCTGTACACTGCCTTTCACTACTTCCAATGTACAGAAATCCTGTAAGCTCCTCCTCTTTTACTCAGACTACTGAAAACACGCATAGTGCATAAGACTCCACCCATGCTACAGAACTCCGGTAAAGTGTTTCCTACACTGGATGCAGAACTCCTTTAAACTGCATGTCACTACTTCCAATGTACAGAAATCCTGTAAGCTGCTCCTCTTTTACTCAGACTACTGAAAACCCGCATAGTGCGTAAGACTACTCCCATGCTACAGAACTCCCGTAAAGTGTTTCCTACACTCAGGATGCAGAACTCCTGTACACTGCCACTCACTACTTCCAATGTACAGAAATCCTGTAAGCTGCTTCTCTTTTACTCAGACTACTGAAAACCCGCATCGTTCCGTAAGACTACTCCCATGCTACAGAACTCCCGTAAAGTGTTTCCTACACTCAGGGTGCAGAACTCCTGTACACTGCCTCTCAATACTTGCAATGTACAGAAATCCTGTAAGCTGCTTCTCTTTTACTCAGACTACTGAAAACACTCATAGTGCATAAGACTTCTCCCATGCTACAGAACTCCCGTAAAGTGTTTCCTACACTGGATGCAGAACTCCTTTAAACTGCCTGTCACTACTTCCAATGTACAGAAATCCTGTAAGCTGCTTCTCTTTTACTCAGACTACTGAAAACCCGCATAGTGCGTAAGACTGCTCCCATGCTACTGAACTCCCTTAAAGTGTTTCCTACACTCAGGATGCAGAACTCCTGTACACGGCCTCTCACTACTTCCCATGTACAGAAATCCTGTAAGCTGCTTCTCTTTTACTCAGACTACTGAAAACCCGCATCGTTCCGTAAGACTACTCCCATGCTACAGAACTCCCGTAAAGTGTTTCCTACACTCAGGATGCAGAACTCCTGTACACTGCCTCTCACTACTTCCAATGTACAGAAATCCTATAAGCTGCTTCTCTTTTACTCAGACTACTGAAAACCCGCATAGTGCGTAAGACTACTCCCATGCTACAGAACTCCCGTAAAGTGTTTCCTACACTCAGGATGCAGAACTCCTGTACACTGCCTCTCAATACTTCCAATGTACAGAAATCCTGTAAGCTGCTTCTCTTTTACTCAGACTACAGAAAACCCGCATAGTGCGTAAGACTACTGCCATGCTACAGAACCCCAGCAAATTGTTTCCTACACTCAGTATGCAGGACTCCTTAAAACTGCCTCTCAGTACTTCTAATGTACAGAATTCCTGTAAGCTGCTTCACTTTTACTCGGACTACTGAGAACCCGCATCGTTCCGTAAGACTACTGCCATGCTACAGAACTCCCGTAAAGTGTTTCCTACACTCAGGATGCAGAACTCCTGTACACTGCCTCTCAATACTTGCAATGTACAGAAATCCTGTAAGCTGCTTCTCTTTTACTCAGACTACTGAGAACCCGCATAGTGCATAAGACTACTCCCATGCTACAGAACTCCCGTAAAGTGTTTCCTACACTGGATGCAGAACTCCTTTAAACTGCCTGTCACTACTTCCAATGTACAGAAATCCTGTAAGCTGCTCCTCTTTTACTCAGACTACTGAAAACCCGCATAGTGCGTAAGACTACTCCCATGCTACAGAACTCCCGTAAAGTGTTTCCTACACTCAGGATGCAGAACTCCTGTACACTGCCACTCACTACTTCCAATGTACAGAAATCCTGTAAGCTGCTTCTCTTTTACTCAGACTACTGAAAACCCTGATTGTGCGTAAGACTACTCCCATGCTACAGAACTCCCGTAAAGTGTTTCCTACACTCAGGATGCAGAACTCCTGTACACTGCCTCTCAATACTTGCAATGTACAGAAATCCTGTAAGCTGCTTCTCTTTTACTCAGACTACTGAAAACACTCATAGTGCATAAGACTTCTCCCATGCTACAGAACTCCCGTAAAGTGTTTCCTACACTGGATGCAGAACTCCTTTAAACTGCCTGTCACTACTTCCAATGTACAGAAATCCTGTAAGCTGCTTCTCTTTTACTCAGACTACTGAAAACCCGCATAGTGCGTAAGACTGCTCCCATGCTACTGAACTCCCTTAAAGTGTTTCCTACACTCAGGATGCAGAACTCCTGTAAACTGCCTCTCACTACTTCCAATGTACAGAAATCCTATAAGCTGCTTCTCTTTTACTCAGACTACTGAAAACCCGCATCGTTCCGTAAGACTACTCCCATGCTACAGAACTCCCATAAAGTGTTTCCTACACTCAGGATGCAGAACTCCTGTACACTGCCTCTCACTACTTCCAATGTACAGAAATCCTGTAAGCTGCTTCTCTTTTACTCACACTACTGAAAACCCGCATAGTGCGTAAGACTACTCCCATGCTACAGAACTCCCGTAAAGTGTTTCCTACACTCAGGATGCAGAACTCCTGTACACTGCCTCTCAATACTTCCAATGTACAGAAATCCTGTAAGCTGCTTCTCTTTTACTCAGACTACAGAAAACCCGCATAGTGCGTAAGACTACTGCCATGCTACAGAACCCCAGCAAATTGTTTCCTACACTCAGTATGCAGGACTCCTTAAAACTGCCTCTCAGTACTTCTAATGTACAGAATTCCTGTAAGCTGCTTCACTTTTACTCGGACTATTGAAAACCCGCATCGTTCCGTAAGACTACTGCCATGCTACAGAACTCCCGTAAAGTGTTTCCTACACTCAGGATGCAGAACTCCTGTACACTGCCTCTCAATACTTGCAATGTACAGAAATCCTGTAAGCTGCTTCTCTTTTACTCAGACTACTGAGAACCCGCATAGTGCGTAAGACTACTCCCATGCTACAGAAATCCCGTAAAGTGTTTCCTACACTCAGGATGCAGAACTCCTGTACACTGCCACTCACTACTTCCAATGTACAGAAATCCTGTAAGCTGCTTCTCTTTTACTCAGACTACTGAAAACCCGCATCGTTCCGTAAGACTACTCCCATGCTACAGAACTGCCGTAAAGTGTTTCCTACACTCAGGATGCAGAACTCCTGTAAACTGCCTCTCACTACTTCCAATATACAGAAATCCTGTAAGCTGCTTCTCTTTTACTCAGACTACTGAAAACCCGCATAGTGCGTAAGACTGCTCCCATGCTACTGAACTCCCTTAAAGTGTTTCCTACACTCAGGATGCAGAACTCCTGTAAATTGCCTCTCACTACTTACAATGTACAGAAATCCTGTAAGCTGCTTGTCTTTTACTGAGACTACTGAAAACCCCCATAGTGAGTAAGACTACTCCCACGCTACAGAACTCCCGTAAAGTGTTTCCTACACTGGAAGCAGAACTCCTGTAAACGGCCTGTCACTACTTCCAATGTACAGAAATCCTGTAAACTGCTTCTCTTTTACTCAGACTACTGAGAACCCGCATAGTGCGTAAGACTACTCCCATGCTACAGAACTCCCGTAAAGTGTTTCCTACACTCAGGATGCAGAACTCCTGTACACTGCCTTTCACTACTTCCAAAGTACAGAAATCCTGTAAGCTCCTCCTCTTTTACTCAGACTACTGAAAACACGCATAGTGCATAAGACTACTCCCATGTTACAGAACTCCGGTAAAGTGTTTCCTACACTGGATGCAGAACTCCTTTAAACTGCCTGTCACTACTTCCAATGTACAGAAATCCTGTAAGCTGCTCCTCTTTTACTCAGACTACTGAAAACCCGCATAGTGCGTAAGACTACTCCCATGCTACAGAACTCCCGTAAAGTGTTTCCTACACTCAGGATGCAGAACTCCTGTACACTGCCACTCACTACTTCCAATGTACAGAAATCCTGTAAGCTGCTTCTCTTTTACTCAGACTACTGAAAACACGCATAGTGCATAAGACTACTCCCATGCTACAGAACTCCCGTAAAGTGTTTCCTACACTGGATGCAGAACTCCTTTAAACTGCCTGTCACTACATCCAATGTACAGAAATCCTGTAAGCTGCTTCTCTTTTACTCAGACTACTGAAAACCCGCATAGTGCGTAAGACTACTCCCATGCTACAGAACTCCCGTAAAGTGTTTCCTACACTCAGGATGCAGAACTCCTGTACACTGCCACTCACTACTTCCAATGTACAGAAATCCTGTAAGCTGCTTCTCTTTTACTCAGACTACTGAAAACCCGCATCGTTCCGTAAGACTACTCCCATGCTACAGAACTCCCGTAAAGTGTTTCCTACACTCAGGGTGCAGAACTCCTGTACACTGCCTCTCAATACTTGCAATGTACAGAAATCCTGTAAGCTGCTTCTCTTTTACTCAGACTACTGAAAACACGCATAGTGCATAAGACTTCTCTCATGCTACAGAACTCCGGTAAAGTGTTTCCTACACTGGATGCAGAACTCCTTTAAACTGCCTGTCACTACTTCCAATGTACAGAAATCCTGTAAGCTGCTTCTCTTTTACTCAGACTACTGAAAACCCGCATAGTGCGTAAGACTGCTCTCATGCTACTGAACTCCCTTAAAGTGTTTCCTACACTCAGGATGCAGAACTCCTGTACACTGCCTCCCACTACTTCCATTGTACAGAAATCCTGTAAGCTGCTTCTCTTTTACTCAGACTACTAAAAACCCGCATCGTTCCGTAAGACTACTCCCATGATACAGAACTCCCGTAAAGTGTTTCCTACACTCAGGATGCAGAACTCCTGTACACTGCCTCTCACTACTTCCAATGTACAGAAATCCTGTAAGCTGCTTCTCTTTTACTCAGACTACTGAAAACCCACATAGTGCGTAAGACTACTCCCATGCTACAGAACTCCCGTAAAGTGTTTCCTACACTCAGGATGCAGAACTCCTGTACACTGCCTCTCACTACTTCCAATGTACAGAAATCCTGTAAGCTGCTTCTCTTTTACTCAGACTACTGAAAACCCGCATAGTGCGTAAGACTACTCCCATGCTACAGAACTCCCGTAAAGTGTTTCCTACACTCAGGATGCAGAACTCCTGTAAACTTCCTCTCAATACTTCCAATGTACAGAAATCCTGTAAGCTGCTTCTCTTTTGCTCAGACTACAGAAAACCCGCATAGTGCGTAAGAATACTGCCATGCTATAGAACTCCTGTAAAGTGTTTCCTACCCTCAGCGTGCGGAACTCCTGTAAACTGCCTCTCCCTACTTCCAATGTACAGAAATCCTGTAAGCTGCTTCTCTTTTACTCAGACTACTGAGAACCCGCATAGTGAGTAAGAATACTGCCATGCTACAGAACTCCTGTAAAGAGTTTCCTACCCTCAGGGTGCGGAACTCCTGTAAACTGCCTCTCCCTACTTCCAATGTACAGACATCCTGTAAGCTGCTTCTCTTTTACTCAGACTACTGAGAACCCGCATAGTGCGTAAGACTACTCCCATGCTACAGAACTCCCGTAAAGTGTTTCCTACACTCAGGATGCAGAACTCCTGTACACTGCCTTTCACTATTTCCAATGTACAGAAATCCTGTAAGCTGCTCCTCTTTTACTCAGACTACTGAAAACACGCATAGTGCATAAGATTTCTCCCATGCTACAGAACTCCGGTATAGTGTTTCCTGCACTGGATGCAGAACTCCTTTAAACTGCCTGTCACTACTTCCAATGTACAGAAATCCTGTAAGCTGCTTCTCCTTTACTCAGACTACTGAAAACCCGCATAGTGCGTAAGACTGCTCCCATGCTACTGAACTCCCTTAAAGTGTTTCCTACACTCAGGATGCAGAACTCCTGTACACTGCCTCTCACTACTTCCCATGTACAAAAATCCTGTAAGCTGCTTCTCTTTTACTCAGACTACTGAAAACCCGGATCGTTCCGTAAGACTACTCCCATGCTACAGAACTCCCGTAAAGTGTTTCCTACACTCAGGATGCAGAACTCCTGTACACTGCCTCTCACTACTTCCAATGTACAGAAATCCTATAAGCTGCTTCTCTTTTACTCAGACTACTGAAAACCCGCATAGTGCGTAAGACTACTCCCATGCTACAGAACTCCCGTAAAGTGTTTCCTACACTCAGGATGCAGAACTCCTGTACACTGCCTTTCACTACTTCCAATGTACAGAAATCCTGTAAGCTGCTCCTCTTTTACTCAGACTACTGAAAACACGCATAGTGCATAAGACTTCTCCCATGCTACAGAACTCCGGTAAAGTGTTTCCTACACTCAGGATGCAGAACTCCTGTACACTGCCACTCACTACTTCCAATGTACAGAAATCCTGTAAGCTGCTTCTCTTTTACTCACACTACTGAAAACCCGCATTGTGAGTAAGACTACTCCCAAGCTACAGAACTCGCGTAAAGTGTTTCCTACACTCAGGATGCAGAACTCCTGTACACTGCCTCTCAATACTTCCAATGTACAGAAATCCTGTAAGCTGCTTCTCTTTTACTCAGACTACAGAAAACCCGCATAGTGCGTAAGACTACTGCCATGCTACAGAACCCCAGCAAATTGTTTCCTACACTCAGTATGCAGGACTCCTTAAAACTGCCTCTCAGTACTTCTAATGTACACAATTCCTGTAAGCTTCTTCTCTTTTACTCGGACTACTGAGAACCCGCATCGTTCTGTAAGACTACTCCCATGCTACAGAACTCCCGTAAAGTTTTTCCTACACTGAGGATGCAGAACTCCTGTACACTGCCTCTCAATACTTGCAATGTACAGAAATCCTGTAAGCTGCTTCTCTTTTACTCAGACTACTGAAAATCCGCATAGTGCATAAGACTACTCCCATGCTACAGAACTCCCGTAAAGTGTTTCCTACACTCAGGATGCAGAACTCCTGTACACTGCCACTCACTACTTCCAATGTACAGAAATCCTGTAAGCTGCTTCTCTTTTACTCAGACTACTGAAAACCCGCATCGTTCCGTAAGACTACTCCCATGCTACAGAACTCCCGTAAAGTGTTTCCTACACTCAGGATGCAGAACTCCTGTAAATTGCCTCTCACTACTTCCAATGTACAGAAATCCTGTAAGCTGCTTCTCTTTTACTGAGACTACTGAATACCCCCATAGTGAGTAAGACTACTCCCACGCTACAGAACTCCCGTAAAGTGTTTCCTGCACTGGAAGCAGAACTCCTGTAAACGGCCTGTCACTACTTCCAATGTACAGAAATCCTGTAAGCTGCTTCTCTTTTACTCAGACTACTGAGAACCCGCATAGTGCGTAAGACTACTCCCATGCTACAGAACTCCCGTAAAGTGTTTCCTACACTCAGGATGCAGAACTCCTGTACACTGCCTTTCACTACTTCCAATGTACAGAAATCCTGTAAGCTGCTTCTCTTTTACTCAGACTACTGAAAACACGCATAGTGCGTAAGACTACTCCCATGCTACTGAACTCCCGTAATGTGTTTCCTACACTCAGGATGCAGAATTCCTGTACACTGCCTCTCACTACTTCCAATGTACAGAAATCCTGTAATCTGCTCCTCTTTTACTCAGACTACTGAAAACACGCATAGTGCGTAAGACTACTCCCATGCTACAGAACTCCCGTAAAGTGTTTCCTACACTCAGGATGCAGAACTCCTGTACACTGCCTCTCACTACTTCCAATGTACAGAAATCCTGTAATCTGCTCCTCTTTTACTCAGACTACTGAAAACACGCATAGTGCGTAAGAATACTGCCATGCTACAGAACCCCAGCAAATTGTTTCCTACACTCAGTATGCAGGACTCCTTAGAACTGCCTCTCACTACTTCTAATGTACAGAAATCCTCTAAGCTGCTTCTCTTTTACTCAGACTACTGAAAACCCGCATAGTGTGTAAGACTACTGCCATGCTACAGAACTCCCGTAAAGTGTTTCCTACACTCAGGATGCAGAACTCCTGTACACCTACACTCTCTACTTCCAATGTACAGAAATCCTGTAAGCTGCTTCTCTTTTACTCAGACTACTGAAAACCCGCATTGTGAGTAAGACTACTCCCAAGATACAGAACTCGCCTAAAGTGTTTCCTACACTCAGGATGCAGAACTCCTGTACACTGCCTCTCAATACTTCCAATGTACAGAAATCCTGTAAGCTGCTTCTCTTTTACTCAGACTACAGAAAACCCGCATAGTGCGTAAGACTACTGCCATGCTACAGAACCCCAGCAAATTGTTTCCTACACTCAGTATGCAGGACTCCTTAAAACTGCCTCTCAGTACTTCTAATGTACAGAATTCCTGTAAGCTGCTTCTCTTTTACTCGGACTACTGAGAACCCGCATCGTTCTGTAAGACTACTCCCATGCTACAGAACTCCCGTAAAGTTTTTCCTACACTGAGGATGCAGAACTCCTGTACACTGCCTCTCAATACTTGCAATGTACAGAAATCCTGTAAGCTGCTTCTCTTTTACTCAGACTACTGAAAATCCGCATAGTGCATAAGACTACTCCCATGCTACAGAACTCCCGTAATGTGTTTCCTACACTCAGGATGCAGAACTTCTGTACACTGCCACTCACTACTTCCAATGTACAGAAATCCTGTAAGCTGCTTCTCTTTTACTCAGACTACTGAAAACCCGCATCGTTCCGTAAGACTACTCCCATGCTACAGAACTCCCTTAAAGTGTTTCCTACACTCAGGATGCAGAACTCCTGTAAATTGCCTCTCACTACTTCCAATGTACAGAAATCCTGTAAGCTGCTTCTCTTTTACTGAGACTACTGAATACCCCCATAGTGAGTAAGACTACTCCCACGCTACAGAACTCCCGTAAAGTGTTTCCTGCACTGGAAGCAGAACTCCTGTAAACGGCCTGTCACTACTTCCAATGTACAGAAATCCTGTAAGCTGCTTCTCTTTTACTCAGACTACTGAGAACCCGCATAGTGCGTAAGACTACTCCCATGCTAGAGAACTCCCGTAAAGTGTTTCCTACACTCAGGATGCAGAACTCCTGTACACTGCCTTTCACTACTTCCAATGTACAGAAATCCTGTAAGCTGCTTCTCTTTTACTCAGACTACTGAAAACACGCATAGTGCGTAAGACTACTCCCATGCTACAGAACTCCCGTAAAGTGTTTCCTACACTCAGGATGCAGAACTCCTGTACACTGCCTCTCACTACTTCCAATGTACAGAAATCCTGTAATCTGCTCCTCTTTTACTCAGACTACTGAAAACACGCATAGTGCGTAAGACTACTCCCATGCTACAGAACTCCCGTAAAGTGTTTCCTACACTCAGGATGCAGAACTCCTGTACACTGCCTCTCACTACTTCCAATGTACAGAAATCCTGTAATCTGCTCCTCTTTTACTCAGACTACTGAAAACACGCATAGTGCGTAAGAATACTGCCATGCTACAGAACCCCAGCAAATTGTTTCCTACACTCAGTATGCAGGACTCCTTAGAACTGCCTCTCACTACTTCTAATGTACAGAAATCCTCTAAGCTGCTTCTCTTTTACTCAGACTACTGAAAACCCGCATGGTGCGTAAGACTACTCCCATGCTACAGAACTCTCGTAAAGTGTTTCCTACACTCAGGATGCAGAACTCCTGTAAACTGCCTCTCAATACTTCCAATGTACAGAAATCCTGTAAGCTGCTTCTCTTTTACTCAGACTACTGAAAACCCGCATAGTGCGTCAGACTACTGCCATGCTCCAGAACTCCTGTAAAGTGTTTCCTATAATCAGGATCCAGAACTCCTGTAAACTGCCTCTCACTACTTCCAATGTACAGAATTCCTGTAAGCTGCTTCCCTTTTACTCAGACTACTGAAAACCCGCATAGTGCGTAAGACTACTCCCATGCTACAGAACTCCCGTAAAGTGTTTCCTACACTCAGGATGCAGAACTCCTGTAAACTGCCTCTCACTACTTCCAATGTACAGAAATCCTGTAAGCTGCTTCTCTTTTACTCAGACTACAGAAAACCCGCATAGTGAGTAAGAATACTGCCATGCTACAGAACTCCTGTAAAGAGTTTCCTACCCTCAGGCTGCGGAACTCCTGTAAACTGCCTCTCCCTACTTCCAATGTACAGACATCCTGTAAGCTGCTTCTCTTTTACTCAGACTACTGAGAACCCGCATAGTGCGTAAGACTACTCCCATGCTACAGAACTCCCGTAAAGTGTTTCCTACACTCAGGATGCAGAACTCCTGTACACTGCCTTTCACTATTTCCAATGTACAGAAATCCTGTAAGCTGCTCCTCTTTTACTCAGACTACTGAAAACACGCGTAGTGCATAAGATTTCACCCATGCTACAGAACTCCGGTATAGTGTTTCCTGCACTGGATGCAGAACTCCTTTAAACTGCCTGTCACTACTTCCAATGTACAGAAATCCTGTAAGCTGCTTCTCTTTTACTCAAACTACTGAAAACCCGCATAGTGCGTAAGACTGCTCCCATGCTACTGAACTCCCTTAAAGTGTTTCCTACACTCAGGATGCAGAACTCCTGTACACTGCCTCTCACTACTTCCCATGTACAAAAATCCTGTAAGCTGCTTCTCTTTTACTCAGACTACTGAAAACCCGCATCGTTCCGTAAGACTACTCCCATGCTACAGAACTCCCGTAAAGTGTTTCCTACACTCAGGATGCAGAACTCCTGTACACTGCCTCTCACTACTTCCAATGTACAGAAATCCTATAAGCTGCTTCTCTTTTACTCAGACTACTGAAAACCCGCATAGTGCGTAAGACTACTCCCATGCTACAGAACTCCCGTAAAGTGTTTCCTACACTCAGGATGCAGAACTCCTGTACACTGCCTTTCACTACTTCCAATGTTCAGAAATCCTGTAAGCTGCTCCTCTTTTACTCAGACTACTGAAAACACGCATAGTGCATAAGACTTCTCCCATGCTACAGAACTCCGGTAAAGTGATTCCTACACTCAGGATGCAGAACTCCTGTACACTGCCACTCACTACTTCCAATGTACAGAAATCCTGTAAGCTGCTTCTCTTTTACTCAGACTACTGAAAACCCGCATTGTGAGTAAGACTACTCCCAAGCTACAGAACTCGCGTAAAGTGTTTCCTACACTCAGGATGCAGAACTCCTGTACACTGCCTCTCAATACTTCCAATGTACAGAAATCCTGTAAGCTGCTTTTCTTTTACTCAGACTACAGAAAACCCGCATAGTGCGTAAGACTACTGCCATGCTACAGAACCCCAGCAAATTGTTTCTTACACTCAGTATGCAGGACTCCTTAGAACTGCCTCTCACTACTTCTAATGTACAAAATTCCTGTAAGCTGCTTCTCTTTTACTCGGACTACTGAGAACCCGCATCGTTCTGTAAGACTACTCCCATGCTACAGAACTCCCGTAAAGTGTTTCCTACACTGAGGATGCAGAACTCCTGTACACTGCCTCTCAATACTTGCAATGTACAGAAATCCTGTAAGCTGCTTCTCTTTTACTCAGACTACTGAAAATCCGCATAGTGCATAAGACTACTCCCATGCTACAGAACTCCCGTAAAGTGTTTCCTACACTCAGGATGCAGAACTCCTGTACACTGCCACTCACTACTTCCAATGTACAGAAATCCTGTAAGCTGCTTCTCTTTTACTCAGACTACTGAAAACCCGCATCGTTCCGTAAGACTACTCCCATGCTACAGAACTCCCTTAAAGTGTTTCCTACACTCAGGATGCAGAACTCCTGTAAACTGCCTCTCACTACTTCCAATGTACAGAAATCCTGTAAGCTGCTTCTCTTTTACTGAGACTACTGAATACCCCCATAGTGAGTAAGACTACTCCCACGCTACAGAACTCCCGTAAAGTGTTTCCTACACTCAGGATGCAGAACTCCTGTACACTGCCTTTCACTACTTCCAATGTACAGAAATCCTGTAAGCTACTTCTCTTTTACTCAGACTACTGAAAACACGCATAGTGCGTAAGACTACTCCCATGCTACAGAACTCCCGTAAAGTGTTTCCTACACTCAGGATGCAGAACTCCTGTACACTGCCTCTCACTACTTCCAATGTACAGAAATCCTGTAATCTGCTCCTCTTTTACTCAGACTACTGAAAACACGCATAGTGCGTAAGACTACTCCCATGCTACAGAACTCCCGTAAAGTGTTTCCTACACTCAGGATGCAGAACTCCTGTACACTGCCTCTCACTACTTCCAATGTACAGAAATCCTGTAATCTGCTCCTCTTTTACTCAGACTACTGAAAACACGCATAGTGCGTAAGAATACTGCCATGCTACAGAACCCCAGCAAATTGTTTCCTACACTCAGTATGCAGGACTCCTTAGAACTGCCTCTCACTACTTCTAATGTACAGAAATCCTCTAAGCTGCTTCTCTTTTACTCAGACTACTGAAAACCCGCATAGTGTGTAAGACTACTCCCATGCTACAGAACTCCCGTAAAGTGTTTCCTACACTCAGGATGCAGAACTCCTGTACACCTACACTCTCTACTTCCAATGTACAGAAATCCTGTAAGCTGCTTCTGTTTTACTCAGACTACTGAAAACCCGCATGGTGCGTAAGACTACTCCCATGCTACAGAACTCCCGTAAAGTGTTTCCTACACTCAGGATGCAGAACTCCTGTACACTGCCACTCACTACTTCCAATGTACAGAAATCCTGTAAGCTGCTTCTCTTTTACTCAGACTACTGAAAACCCGCATCGTTCCGTAAGACTACTCCCATGCTACAGAACTCCCGTAAAGTGTTTCCTACACTCAGGATGCAGAACTCCTGTAAACTGCCTCTCAATACTTGCAATGTACAGAAATCCTGTAAGCTGCTTCTCTTTTACTCAGACTACTGAGAACCCGCATAGTGCATAAGACTTCTCCCATGCTACAGAACTCCGGTAAAGTGTTTCCTACACTGGATGCAGAACTCCTTTAAACTGCCTGTCACTACTTCCAATGTACAGAAATCCTGTAAGCTGCTCCTCTTTTACTCAGACTACTGAAAACCCGCATAGTGCGTAAGATTGCTCTCATGCTACTGAACTCCCTTAAAGTGTTTCCTACACTCAGGATGCAGAACTCCTGTACACTGCCTCTCACTTCTTCCCATGTACAGAAATCCTGTAAGCTGCTTCTCTTTTGCTCAGACTACTGAAAACCCGCATCGTTCCGTAAGACTACTCCCATGATACAGAACTCCCGTAAAGTGTTTCCTACACTCAGGATGCAGAACTCCTGTACACTGCCACTCAATACTTCCAATGTACAGAAATCCTGTAAGCTGCTTCTCTTTTACTCAGACTACTGAAATCCCGCATAGTGCGTAAGACTACTCCCATGCTACAGAACTCCCGTAAAGTGTTTCCTACACTCAGGATGCAGAACTCCTGTAAACTGCCTCTCACTACTTCCAATGTACAGAAATCCTGTAAGCTGCTTCTCTTTTACTCAGACTACTGAAAATCCGCATAGTGCGTAAGACTACTCCCATGCTACAGAACTCCCGTAAAGTGTTTCCTACACTCAGGATGCAGAACTCCTGTAAACTGCCTCTCAATACTTCCAATGTACAGAAATCCTGTAAGCTGCTTCTCTTTTGCTCAGACTACAGAAAACCCGCATAGTGCGTAAGAATACTGCCATGCTACAGAACTCCTGTAAAGTGTTTCCTACCCTCAGGGTGCGGAACTCCTGTAAACTGCCTCTCCCTACTTCCAATGTACAGAAATCCTGTAAGCTGCTTCTCTTTTACTCAGACTACTGAGAACCCGCATAGTGCGTAAGACTACTCCCATGCTACAGAACTCCCGTAAAGTGTTTCCTACACTCAGGATGCAGAACTCCTGTACACTGCCTTTCACTATTTCCAATGTACAGAAATCCTGTAAGCTGCTCCTCTTTTACTCAGACTACTGAAAACACGCATAGTGCATAAGACTTCTCCCATGCTACAGAACTCCGGTATAGTGTTTCCTACACTCAGGATGCAGAACTCCTGTAAACTGCCTCTCCGTACTTCCAATGTACAGAAACCCTGTAAGCTGCTTCTCTTTTACTCGCACTACTGAAAACCCGCATAGTGCGTAAGACTACTCCCATTCTACAGAACTCCCGTAAAGTGTTTCCTACACTCAGGATGCAAAACTCCTGTGCACTGAAACTCACTACTTCCAATGTACAGAAATCCTGTAAGCTGCTTCTCTTTGACTCAGACTACTGAAAACCCGCATCGTTCCGTAAGTCTACTCCCATGCTACAGAACTCCCGTAAAGTGTTTCCTACACTCAGGATGCAGAACTCCTGTAAACTGCCTCTCCCTACTTCCAATGTACAGAAATCCTGTAAGCTGCTTCTCTTTTACTCAGACTACTGAAAACCCCCATAGTGCGTAAGACTACTCCCACGCTACAGAACTCCCGTAAAGTGTTTCCTACACTGGATGCAGAACTCCTGTAAACTGCCTCTCACTACTTCCAATGTACAGAAATCCTGTAAGTTGCTTCTCTTTTACTCAGACTACTGAAAACACGCATAGTGCATAAGACTTCTCCCATGCTACAGAACTCTGGTAAAGTGTTTCCTACACTCAGGATGCAGAACTCCTGTACACTGCCACTCACTACTTCCAATGTACAGAAATCCTGTAAGCTGCTTCTCTTTTACTCAGACTACTGAAAACCCGCATCGTTCCGTAAGACTACTCCCATGCTACAGAACTCCCGTAAAGTGTTTCCTACACTCAGGGTGCAGAACTCCTGTACACTGCCTCTCAATACTTGCAATGTACAGAAATCCTGTAAGCTGCTTCTCTTTTACTCAGACTACTGAAAACACGCATAGTGCATAAGACTTCTCCCATGCTACAGAACTCTGGTAAAGTGTTTCCTACACTGGATGCAGAACTCCTTTAAACTGCCAGTCACTACTTCCAATGTACAGAAATCCTGTAAGCTGCTTCTCTTTTACTCAGACTACTGAAAACCCGCATAGTGCGTAAGACTGCTCCCATGCTACTGAACTCCCTTAAAGTGTTTCCTACACTCAGGATGCAGAACTCCTGTAAACTGCCTCTCCCTACTTCCCATGTACAGAAATCCTGTAAGCTGCTTCTCTTTTACTCACACTACTGAAAACCCGCATCGTTCCGTAAGACTATTTCCATGCTACAGAACTCCCGTAAAGTGTTTCCTACACTCAGGATGCAGAACTCCTGTACACCTACACTCACTACTTCCAATGTACAGAAATCCTGTAAGCTGCTTCTCTTTTACTCAGACTACTGAAAACACGCATCGTTCCGTAAGACTACTCCCATGCTACAGAACTCCCGTAAAGTGTTTCCTACACTCAGGATGCAGAACTCCTGTAAACTGCCTCTCACTACTTCCAATGTACAGAAATCCTATAAGCTGCTTCTCTTTTACTCAGACTACTGAAAACCCGCATAGTGCATAAGACTACTCCCATGCTACAGAACTCCCGTAAAGTGTTTCTTACACTCAGGATGCAGAACTCCTGTAAACTGCCTCTCCCTACTTCCAATGTACAGAAATCCTATAAGCTGCTTCTCTTTTACTCAGACTACTGAAAACCCGCATAGTGCGTCAGACTACTGCCATGCTCCAGAACTCCCGTAAAGTGTTTCCTACACTCAGGATGCAGAACTCCTGTAAACTGCCTCTCGCTACTTCCAATGTACAGAAATCCTGTAAGCTGCTTCTCTTTTACTCAGACTACAGAAAACCCGCATAGTGCGTAAGAATACTGCCATGCTACAGAACTCCTGTAACGTGTTTCCTACCCTCAGGGTGCGGAACTCCTGTAAACTGCCTCTCCGTTCTTCCAATGTACAGAAATACTGTAAGCTGCTTCTCTTTTACTCAGACTACTGAAAACCCGCATCGTTCCGTAAGACTACTTCCATGCTACAGAACTCCCGTAAAGTGTTTCCTACACTCAGGATGCAGAACACCTGTAAACTGCCTGTCACTACTTCCAATGTACAGAAATCCTGTAAGCTGCTTCTCTTTCACTCAGACTACTGAAAGCCCGCATAGTGCGTAAGGCTTCTCCCATGCTACAGAACTCCCTTAAAGTGTTTCCTACACTCAGGATGCAGAACTCCTGTAAACGGCCTGTCACTACTTCCAATGTACAGAAATCCTGTAAGCTGCTTCTCTTTTAATCAGACTACTGAGAACCCGCATAGTGCATAACTACTCCCACGCTACAGAACTCCCGTAAAGTGTTTCCTACACTGGATGCAGAACTCCTGTAAACGGCCTGTCACTACTTCCAATGTACAGAAATCCTGTAAGCTGCTTCTCTTTTACTCAGACTACTGAGAACCCGCATAGTGCGTAAGACTACTCCCATGCTACAGAACTCCCGTAAAGTGTTTCCTACACTCAGGATGCAGAACTCCTGTACACTGCCTCTCACTACTTCCCATGTACAGAAATCCTGTAAGCTGCTTCTCTTTTACTCAGACTACTGAAAACCCGCATAGTGCGTAAGACTACTCCCATGCTACAGAACTCCCGCAAAGTGTTTCCTACACTCAGGATGCAGAACTCCTGTAAACTGCCTCTCCGTACTTCCAATGTACAGAAATGCTGTAAGCTGCTTCTCTTTTACTCACACTACTGAAAACCTGCATAGTGCGTACGACTACTCCCATGCTACAGAACTCCCGTAAAGTGTTTCCTACACTCAGGATGCAGAACTCCTGTAAACTGCCTCTCACTACTTCCAATGTACAGAAACCCTATAAGCTGCTTCTCTTTTACTCACACTACTGAAAACCCGCACTGTGCATAAGACTACCCCCATGCTACATAACTCCCGTAAAGTGTTTCCTACACTCAGGATGCAGAACTCCTGTAAACTGCCTCTCACTACTTCCAATATACAGAAATCCTGTAAGCTGCTTCTCTTTTACTCAGACTACTGAAAACCCGCATAATGCGTAAGACTACTCCCATGCTACAGAACTCCCGTAAAGTGTTTCCTACACTCAGGATGCAGAACTCCTTTCAACTACCTCTCACTATTTCCAATTTACAGAAATCCTGTAAGCTGCTTCTCTTTTACTCAGACTACTGAAAACCCGCATAGTGCGTAAGACTACTCCCATGGTACACAACTCCCGTAAAGTGTTTCCTACACTCAGGATGCAGAACTCCTGTAAACTGCCTCTCCCTACTTCCAATGTACAGAAATCCTGTAAGCTGCTTCTCTTTTACTCACACTACTGAAAACCCGCATAGTGCGTAAGACTACTCCCAAGCTACAGAACTCCCGTAAAGTGTTTCCTACACTCAGGATGCAGAACTCCTGTAAACTGCCTCTCCCTACTTCCAATGTACAGAAATCCTGTAAGCTGCTTCTCTTTTACTCAGACTACTGAAAACACGCATAGTGCATAAGACTACTCCCATGCTACAGAACTTCGTAAAGTGTTTCCTACACTCAGGATGCAGAACTCCTGTAAACTGCTTCTCCGTACTTCCAATGTACATAAACCCTGTAAGCTGCTTCTCTTTTACTCACACTACTGAAAACCCGCATTGTGCGTAAGACTACTCCCATGCTACAGAACTCCCGTAAAGTGTTTCCTACACTCAGGATGCAGAACTCCTGTAAACTGCCTCTCACTACTTCCAATGTACAGAAATCCTGTAAGCTGCTTCTCTTTTACTCACACTACTGAAAACCCGCATAGTGCGTAAGACTACTCCCATGCTACAGAACTCCCGTAAAGTGTTTCCTACACTCAGGATGCAGAACTCCTGTAAACTGCCTCTCACTACTTCCAATGTACAGAAATCCTGTAAGCTGCTTCTCTTTTACTCACACTACTGAAAACCCGCATAGTGCGTAAGACTACTCCCATGCTACAGAACTCCCGTAAAGTGTTTCCTCCACTCAGGATGCAGAACTCCTGTAAAATGCCTCTCACTACTTCCAATGTACAGAAATCCTGTAAGGTGCTTCTCTTTTACTCAGACTAATGAAAACCCGCATAGTGCGTAAGACTACTCCCATGCTACAGAACTCCCGTAAAGTGTTTCCTACACTCAGCATGCAGAACTCCTGTAAACTGCCTCTCACTACTTCCAATGTACAGAAATCCTGTAAGCTGCTTCTCTTTTACTCACACTACTGAAAACCCGCATTGCACGTATGACTACTCCCATGCTACAGAACTCCCGTAAAGTGTTTCCTACACTCAGGATGCAGAACTCCTGTAAACTGCCTCTCCGTACTTCCAATGTACAGAAACCCTGTAAGCTGCTTCTCTTTTACTCACACTACTGAAAACCCGCATTGTGCGTAAGACTACTCCCATGCTACAGAACTCCCGTAAAGTGTTTCCTACACTCAGGATGCAGAACTCCTGTAAACTGCTTCTCTGTACTTCCAATGTACAGAAACCCTGTAAGCTGCTTCTCTTTTACTCACACTACTGAAAACCCACATTGTGCGTAAGACTACTCCCATGCTACAGAACTCCCGTAAAGTGTTTCCTACACTCAGGATGCAGAACTCCTGTAAACTGCCTCTCCCTACTTCCAATGTACAGAAATCCTGTAAGCTGCTTCTCTTTTACTCAGACTACTGAAAACCCGCATAGTGCGTAAGACTACTCCCATGCTACAGAACTCCCGTAAAGTGTTTCCTCCACTCAGGATGCAGAACTCCTGTAAACTGCCTCTCACTACTTCCAATGTACAGAAATCCTGTAAGCTGCTTCTCTTTTACTCAGACTAATGAAAACCCGCATAGTGCGTAAGACTACTCCCATGCTACAGAACTCCCGTAAAGTGTTTCCTACACTCAGGATGCAGAACTCCTGTAAACTGCCTCTCACTAATTCCAATGTACAGAAACCCTGTAAGCTGCTTCTCTTTTACTCACACTACTGAAAACCCACATTGTGCGTAAGACTACTCCGATGCTACAGAACTCCCGTAAAGTGTTTCCTACACTCAGGATGCAGAACTCCTGTAAACTGCCTCTCACTACTTCCATTGTACAGAAATCCTGTAAGCTGCTTCTCTTTTACTCAGACTACTGAAAACCCGCATGGTGCGTAAGACTACTCCCATGCTACAGAACTCCCGTAAAGTGTTTCCTACACTCAGGATGCAGAACTCCTGTAAACTGCCTCTCACTACTTCCAATGTACAGAAATCCTGTAAGCTGCTTCTCTTTTACTCAGACTACTGAAAACCCGCATGGTGCATAAGACTACTCCCATGCTACAGAACTCCCGTAAAGTGTTTCCTACACTCAGGATGCAGAACTCCTGTAAACTGCCTCTCACTACTTCCATTGTACAGAAATCCTGAAAGCTGCTTCTCTTTTACTCAGACTACTGAAAACCCGCATTGTGCGTAAGACTACTCCCATGCTACAGAACTCCCGTAAAGTGTTTCCTACACTCAGGATGCAGAACTCCTGTAAACTGCCTCTCACTACTTCCATTGTACAGAAATCCTGTAAGCTGCTTCTCTTTTACTCAGACTACTGAAAATCCGCATAGTGCGTAAGACTACTCCCATGGTACACAACTCCCGTAAAGTGTTTCCTACACTCATGATGCAGAACTCCTGTAAACTGCCTCTCACTACTTCCAATGTACAGAAATCCTGTAAGCTGCTTCTCTTTTACTCACACTACTGAAAACCCGCATAGTGCGTAAGACTACTCCCATGCTACAGAACTCCCGTAAAGTGTTTCCTACACTCAGGATGCAGAACTCCTGTAAACTGCCTCTCACTACTTGTACAGAAATCCTGTAAGCTGCTTCTCTTTTACTCAGACTACTGAAAACCCGCATAGTGCGTAAGACTACTCCCATGCTACAGAACTCCCGTAAAGTGTTTCCTACACTCAGGATGCAGAACTCCTGTAAACTGCCTCTCACTAATTCCAATGTACAGAAATCCTGTAAGCTGCTTCTCTTTTACTCAGACTACTGAAAACCCGCATAGTGCGTAAGACTACTCCCATGGTACACAACTCCCGTAAAGTGTTTCCTACACTCAGGATGCAGAACTCCTGTAAACTGCCTCTCCGTACTTCCAATGTACAGAAATCCTGTAAGCTGCTTCTCTTTTACTCACACTACTGAAAACCCGCATAGTGCGTAAGACTACTCCCATGCTACAGAACTCCCGTAAAGTGTTTCCTACACTCAGGATGCAGAACTCCTGTAAACTGCCTCTCACTACTTCCAATGTACAGAAATCCTGTAAGCTGCTTCTCTTTTACTCAGACTACTGAAAACCCGCATAGTGCGTAAGACTACTCCCATGCTACAGAACTCCCGTATAGTGTTTCCTACACTCAGGATGCAGAACTCCTGTAAACTGCCTCTCCGTACTTCCAATGTACAGAAACCCTGTAAGCTGCTTCTCTTTTACTCACACTACTGAAAACCCGCATTGTGCGTAAGACTACTCCCATGCTACAGAACTCCCGTAAAGTGTTTCCTACACTCAGGATGCAGAACTCATGTAAACTGCCTCTCACTACTTCCATTGTACAGAAATCCTGTAAGCTGCTTCTCTTTTACACACACTACTGAAAACCCGCATGGTGCGTAAGACTACTCCCATGCTACAGAACTCCCGTAAAGTGTTTCCTACACTCAGGATGCAGAACTCCTGTAAACTGCCTCTCACTACTTATATTGTACAGAAATCCTGTAAGCTGCTTCTCTTTTACTCAGACTACTGAAAACCCGCATAGTGTGTAAGACAACTCCCATGCTACAGAACTCCGGTAAAGTGTTTCCTACACTCAGGATGCAGAACTCCTGTAAACTGCCTCTCATTCCAATGTACAGAAATCCTGTAAGCTGCTTCTCTTTTACTCAGACTACTGAAAACCCGCATAGTGCGTAAGACTACTCCCATGGTACACAACTCCCGTAAAGTGTTTCCTACACTCAGGATGCAGAACTCCTGTAAACTGCCTCTCACTACTTCTAATGTACAGAAATCCTGTAAGCTGCTTCTCTTTTACTCACACTACTGAAAACCCGCATAGTGCGTAAGACTACTCCCATGCTACAGAACTCCCGTAAAGTGTTTCCTACACTCAGGATGCAGAACTCCTGTAAACTGCCTCTCCCTACTTCCAATGTACAGAAATCCTGTAAGCTGCTTCTCTTTTACTCAGACTACTGAAAACACGCATAGTGCATAAGACTACTCCCATGCTACAGAACTCCCGTAAAGTGTTTCCTACACTCAGGATGCAGAACTCCTGTAAACTGCTTCTCCGTACTTCCAATGTACAGAAACCCTGTAAGCTGCTTCTCTTTTACTCACACTACTGAAAACTCACATTGTGCGTAAGACTACTCCCATGCTACAGAACTCCCGTAAAGTGTTTCCTACACTCAGGATGCAGAACTCCTGTAAACTGCCTCTCACTACTTCCAATGTACAGAAACCCTGTAAGCTGCTTCTCTTTCACTCAGACTACTGAAAACCCGCATAGTGCGTAAGACTACTCCCATGCTACAGAACTCCCGTAAAGTGTTTCCTACACTCAGGATGCAGAACCCCTGTAAACTGCCTCTCACTACTTCCAATGTACAGAAATCCTGTAAGCTGCTTCTCTTTTACTCACACTACTGAAAACCCGCATTGTGCGTAAGACTACTCCCATGCTACAGAACTCCCGTAAAGTGTTTCCTACACTCAGGATGCAGAACTCCTGTAAACTGCTTCTCCGTACTTCCAATGTACATAAACCCTGTAAGCTGCTTCTCTTTTACTCACACTACTGAAAACCCGCATTGTGCGTAAGACTACTCCCATGCTACAGAACTCCCGTAAAGTGTTTCCTACACTCAGGATGCAGAACTCCTGTAAACTGCCTCTCACTACATCCAATGTACAGAAACCCTGTAAGCTGCTTCTCTTTTACTCACACTACTGAAAACCCGCATTGTGCGTAAGACTACTCCCATGCTACAGAACTCCCGTAAAGTGTTTCCTACACTCAGGATGCAGAACTCCTGGAAACTGCCTCTCACTACTTATATTGTACAGAAATCCTGTAAGCTGCTTCTCTTTTACTCAGACTACTGAAAACCCGCATAGTGCGTAAGACTACTCCCATGCTACAGAACTCCCGTAAAGTGTTTCCTACACTCAGGATGCAGAACTCCTGTAAACTGCTTCTCCGTACTTCCAATGTACATAAACCCTGTAAGCTGCTTCTCTTTTACTCACACTACTGAAAACCCACATTGTGCGTAAGACTACTCCCATGCTACAGAACTCCCGTAAAGTGTTTCCTACACTCAGGATGCAGAACTCCTGTAAACTGCCTCTCACTACTTATATTGTACAGAAATCCTGTAAGCTGCTTCTCTTTCACTCAGACTACTGAAAACCCGCATAGTGCGTAAGACTACTCCCATGCTACAGAACTCCCGTAAAGTGTTTCCTACACTCAGGATGCAGAACTCCTGTAAACTGCCTCTCCGTACTTCCAATGTACAGAAACCCTGTAAGCTGCTTCTCTTTTACTCACACTACTGAAAACCCGCATTGTGCGTAAGACTACTCCCATGCTACAGAACTCCCGTAAAGTGTTTCCTACACTGAGGATGCAGAACTGCTGTAAACTGCCTCTCACTACTTCCATGGTACAGAAATCCTGTAAGCTGCTTCTCTTTTACTCAGACTACTGAAAACCCGCATGGTGCGTAAGACTACTCCCATGCTACAGAACTCCCGTAAAGTGTTTCCTACACTCAGGATGCAGAACTCCTGTAAACTGCCTCTCACTACTTATATTGTACAGAAACCCTGTAAGCTGCTTCTCTTTTACTTACACTACTGAAAAACCACATTGTGCGTAAGACTACTCCCATGCTACAGAACTCCCGTAAAGTGTTTCCTACACTCAGGATGCAGAACTCCTGTAAACTGCCTCTCACTACTTCCAATGTACAGAAATCCTGTAAGCTGCTTCTCTTTCACTCAGACTACTGAAAACCCGCATAGTGCGTAAGACTACTCCCATGCTACAGAACTCCCGTAAAGTGTTTCCTACACTCAGGATGCAGAACTCCTGTAAACTGCCTCTCACTAATTCCAATGTACAGAAACCATGTAAGCTGCTTCTCTTTTAGTCACACTACTGAAAACCCGCATTGTGCGTAAGACTACTCCCATGCTACAGAACTCCCGTAAAGTGTTTCCTACACTCAGGATGCAGAACTCCTGTAAACTGCCTCTCACTACATCCAATGTACAGAAACCCTGTAAGCTGCTTCTCTTTTACTCACACTACTGAAAACCCGCATTGTGCGTAAGACTACTCCCATGCTACAGAACTCCCGTAAAGTGTTTCCTACACTCAGGATGCAGAACTCCTGGAAACTGCCTCTCACTACTTATATTGTACAGAAATCCTGTAAGCTGCTTCTCTTTTACTCAGACTACTGAAAACCCGCATAGTGCGTAAGACTACTCCCATGCTACAGAACTCCCGTAAAGTGTTTCCTACACTCAGGATGCAGAACTCCTGTAAACTGCCTCTCCCTACTTCCAATGTACAGAAATCCTGTAAGCTGCTTCTCTTTTACTCAAACTACTGAAAACCCGCATAATGCGTAAGACTACTCCCATGCTACAGAACTCCCGTAAAGTGTTTCCTACACTCAGGATGCAGAACTCCTGTAAACTGCCTCTCCCTACTTCCAATGTACAGAAATCCTGTAAGCTGCTTCTCTTTTAGTCACACTACTGAAAACACGCATAGTGCGTAAGACTACTCCCATGCTACAGAACTCCCGTAAAGTGTTTCCTACACTCAGGATGCAGAACTCTGTAAACTGCTTCTCCGTACTTCCAATGTACAGAAACCCTGTAAGCTGCTTCTCTTTTACTCACACTACTGAAAACCCACATTGTGCGTAAGACTACTCCCATGCTACAGAACTCCCGTAAAGTGTTTCCTACACTCAGGATGCAGAACTCCTGTAAACTGCCTCTCACTACTTCCAATGTACAGAAACCCTGTAAGCTGCTTCTCTTTTACTCAGACTACTGAAAACCCGCATAGTGCGTAAGACTACTCCCATGCTACAGAACTCCCGTAAAGTGTTTCCTACACTCAGGATGCAGAACTCCTGTAAACTGCCTCTCACTACTTCCATTGTACAGAAATCCTGTAAGCTGCTTCTCTTTTACTCAGACTACTGAAAACCAGCATGGTGCGTAAGACTACTCCCATGCTACAGAACTCCCGTAAAGTGTTTCCTACACTCAGGATGCAGAACTCCTGTATACTGCCTCTCACTACTTCCATTGTACAGAAATCCTGTAAGCTGCTTCTCTTTCACTCAGACTACTGAAAACCCGCATAGTGCGTAAGACTACTCCCATGCTACAGAACTCCCGTAAAGTGTTTCCTACACTCAGGATGCAGAACTCCTGTAAACTGCCTCTCCGTACTTCCAATGTACAGAAATCCTGTAAGCTGCTTCTCTTTTACTCACACTACTGAAACCCCGCATTGTGCGTAAGACTACTCCCATGCTACAGAACTCCCGTAAAGTGTTTCCTACACTCAGGATGCAGAACTCCTGTAAACTGCCTGTCACTACTTCCATTGTACAGAAATCCTGTAAGCTGCTTCTCTTTTACTCACACTACTGAAAACCCGCATGGTGCGTAAGACTACTCCCATGCTACAGAACTCCTGCAAAGTGTTTCCTACACTCAGGATGCAGAACTCCTGTAAACTGCCTCTCACTACTTCCAATGTACAGAAATCCTGTAAGCTGCTTCTCTTTCACTCAGACTACTGAAAACCCGCATAGTGCGTAAGACTACTCCCATGCTACAGAACTCCCGTAAAGTGTTTCCTACACTCAGGATGCAGAACTCCTGTAAACTGAATCTCCGTACTTCCAATGTACAGAAACCCTGTAAGCTGCTTCTCTTTTACTCACACTACTGAAAACCCGCATTGTGCGTAAGACTACTCCCATGCTACAGAACTCCCGTAAAGTGTTTCCTACACTCAGGATGCAGAACTCCTGTAAACTGCCTCTCACTACTTCCATTGTACAGAAATCCTGTAAGCTGCTTCTCTTTTACTCAGACTACTGAAAACCCGCATGGTGCGTAAGACTACTCCCATGCTACAGAACTCCCGTAAAGTGTTTCCTACACTCAGGATGCAGAACTCCTGTAAACTGCTTCTCCGTACTTCCAATGTACAGAAACCCTGTAAGCTGCTTCTCTTTTACTCACACTACTGAAAACCCACATTGTGCGTAAGACTACTCCCATGCTACAGAACTCCCGTAAAGTGTTTCCTACACTCAGGATGCAGAACTCCTGGAAACTGCCTCTCACTACTTATATTGTACAGAAATCCTGTAAGCTGCTTCTCTTTTACTCAGACTACTGAAAACCCGCATAGTGCGTAAGACTACTCCCATGCTACAGAACTCCCGTAAAGTGTTTCCTACACTCAGGATGCAGAACTCCTGTAAACTGCCTCTCCCTACTTCCAATGTACAGAAATCCTGTAAGCTGCTTCTCTTTTACTCAGACTACTGAAAACACGCATAGTGCGTAAGACTACTCCCATGCTACAGAACTCCCGTAAAGTGTTTCCTACACTCAGGATGCAGAACTGCTGTAAACTGCCTCTCACTACTTCCAATGTACAGAAACCCTGTAAGCTGCTTCTCTTTTACTCACACTACTGAAAACCCGCATAGTGCGTAAGACTACTCCCATGCTACAGAACTCCCGCAAAGTGTTTCCTACACTCAGGATGCAGAACAGCTGTAAACTGCCTCTCACTACTTCCAATGTACAGAAACCCTGTAAGCTGCTTCTCTTTCACTCACACTACTGAAAACCCGCATTGTGCGTAAGACTACTCCCATGCTACAGAACTCCCGTAAAGTGTATCCTACACTCAGGATGCAGAACTCCTGTAAACTGCCTCTCACTACTTCCATTGTACAGAAATCCTGTAAGCTGCTTCTCTTTCACTCAGACTACTGAAAACCCGCATGGTGCGTAAGACTACTCCCATGCTACAGAACTCCCGTAAAGTGTTTCCTACACTCAGGATGCAGAACTCCTGTAAACTGCCTCTCACTACTTATATTGTACAGAAATCCTGTAAGCTGCTTCTCTTTTACTCAAACTACTGAAAACCCGCATAGTGCGTAAGACTACTCCCATGCTACAAAACTCCCGTAAAGTGTTTCCTACACTCAGGATGCAGAACTCCTGTAAACTGCCTCTCCCTACTTCCAATGTACAGAAATCCTGTAAGCTGCTTCTCTTTTACTCAGACTACTGAAAACACGCATAGTGCGTAAGACTACTCCCATGCTACAGAACTCCCGTAAAGTGTTTCCTACACTCAGGATGCAGAACTCCTGTAAACTGCCTCTCACTACTTCCAATGTACAGAAACCCTGTAAGCTGCTTCTCTTTTACTCACACTACTGAAAACCCACATTGTGCGTAAGACTACTCCCATGCTACAGAACTCCCGTAAAGTGTTTCCTACACTCAGGATGCAGAACTCCTGTAAACTGCCTCTCTCTACTTCCATTGTACAGAAATCCTGTAAGCTGCTTCTCTTTTACTCAGACTACTGAAAACCCGCATGGTGCGTAAGACTACTCCCATGCTACAGAACTCCCGTAAAGTGTTTCCTACACTCAGGATGCAGAACTCCTGTAAACTGCTTCTCCGTACTTCCAATGTACAGAAACCCTGTAAGCTGCTTCTCTTTTACTCACACTACTGAAAACCCACATTGTGCGTAAGACTACTCCCATGCTACAGAACTCCCGTAAAGTGTTTCCTACACTCAGGATGCAGAACTCCTGGAAACTGCCTCTCACTACTTATATTGTACAGAAATCCTGTAAGCTGCTTCTCTTTTACTCAGACTACTGAAAACCCGCATAGTGCGTAAGACTACTCCCATGCTACAGAACTCCCGTAAAGTGTTTCCTACACTCAGGATGCAGAACTCCTGTAAACTGCCTCTCCCTACTTCCAATGTACAGAAATCCTGTAAGCTGCTTCTCTTTTACTCAGACTACTGAAAACACGCATAGTGCGTAAGACTACTCCCATGCTACAGAACTCCCGTAAAGTGTTTCCTACACTCAGGATGCAGAACTGCTGTAAACTGCCTCTCACTACTTCCAATGTACAGAAACCCTGTAAGCTGCTTCTCTTTTACTCACACTACTGAAAACCCGCATAGTGCGTAAGACTACTCCCATGCTACAGAACTCCCGCAAAGTGTTTCCTACACTCAGGATGCAGAACAGCTGTAAACTGCCTCTCACTACTTCCAATGTACAGAAACCCTGTAAGCTGCTTCTCTTTCACTCACACTACTGAAAACCCGCATTGTGCGTAAGACTACTCCCATGCTACAGAACTCCCGTAAAGTGTTTCCTACACTCAGGATGCAGAACTCCTGTAAACTGCCTCTCACTACTTCCATTGTACAGAAATCCTGTAAGCTGCTTCTCTTTCACTCAGACTACTGAAAACCCGCATGGTGCGTAAGACTACTCCCATGCTACAGAACTCCCGTAAAGTGTTTCCTACACTCAGGATGCAGAACTCCTGTAAACTGCCTCTCACTACTTATATTGTACAGAAATCCTGTAAGCTGCTTCTCTTTTACTCAAACTACTGAAAACCCGCATAGTGCGTAAGACTACTCCCATGCTACAAAACTCCCGTAAAGTGTTTCCTACACTCAGGATGCAGAACTCCTGTAAACTGCCTCTCCCTACTTCCAATGTACAGAAATCCTGTAAGCTGCTTCTCTTTTACTCAGACTACTGAAAACACGCATAGTGCGTAAGACTACTCCCATGCTACAGAACTCCCGTAAAGTGTTTCCTACACTCAGGATGCAGAACTCTGTAAACTGCTTCTCCGTACTTCCAATGTACAGAAACCCTGTAAGCTGCTTCTCTTTTACTCACACTACTGAAAACCCACATTGTGCGTAAGACTACTCCCATGCTACAGAACTCCCGTAAAGTGTTTCCTACACTCAGGATGCAGAACTCCTGTAAACTACCTCTCACTACTTCCAATGTACAGAAATCCTGTTAGCTGCTTCTCTTTTACTCAGACTACTGAAAACCCGCATAGTGCGTAAGACTACTCCCATGCTACAGAACTCCCGTAAAGTGTTTCCTACACTCAGGATGCAGAACTCCTGTAAACTGCCTCTCACTACTTCCATTGTACAGAAATCCTGTAAGCTGCTTCTCTTTTACTCACACTACTGAAAACCCGCATTGTGCGTAAGACTACTCCCATGCTACAGAACTCCCGTAAAGTGTTTCCTACACTCAGGATGCAGAACTCCTGTAAACTGCCTCTCACTACTTCCATTGTACCGAAATCCTGTAAGCTGCTTCTCTTTTACTGACACTACTGAAAACCCGCATGGTGCGTAAGACTACTCCCATGCTACAGAACTCCTGTAAAGTGTTTCCTACACTCAGGATGCAGAACTCCTGTAAACTGCCTCTCACTACTTCCAATGTACAGAAATCCTGTAAGCTGCTTCTCTTTCACTCAGACTACTGGAAACCCGCATAGTGCCTAAGACTACTCCCATGCTACAGAACTCCCGTAAAGTGTTTCCTACACTCAGGATGCAGAACTCCTGTAAACTGCCTCTCACTACTTCCAATGTACAGAAACCCTGTAAGCTGTTTCTCTTTTACTCACACTACTGAAAACTCGCATTGTGCGTAAGACTACTCCCATGCTACAGAACTCCCGTAAAGTGTTTCCTACACTCAGGATGCAGAACTCCTGTAAACTGCCTCTCACTACTTCCATTGTACAGAAATCCTGTAAGCTGCTTCTCTTTCACTCAGACTACTGAAAACCCGCATTGTGCGTAAGACTACTCCCATGCTACAGAACTCCCGTAAAGTGTTTCCTACACTCAGGATGCAGAACTCCTGTAAACTGCCTCTCCGTACTTCCAATGTACAGAAACCCTGTAAGCTGCTTCTCTTTTACTCACACTGCTGAAAACCCGCATTGTGCGTAAGACTACTCCCATGCTACAGAACTCCCGTAAAGTGTTTCCTACACTCAGGATGCAGAACTCCTGTAAACTGCCTCTCACTACTTCCATTGTACAGAAATCCTGTAAGCTGCTTCTCTTTTACTCACACTACTGAAAACCCGCATGGTGCGTAAGACTACTCCCATGCTACAGAACTCCTGCAAAGTGTTTCCTACACTCAGGATGCAGAACTCCTGTAAACTGCCTCTCACTACTTCCAATGTACAGAAATCCTGTAAGCTGCTTCTCTTTCACTCAGACTACTGAAAACCCGCATAGTGCGTAAGACTACTCCCATGCTACAGAACTCCCGTAAAGTGTTTCCTACACTCAGGATGCAGAACTCCTGTAAACTGCCTCTCACTACTTCCAATGTACAGAAACCCTGTAAGCTGTTTCTCTTTTACTCACACTACTGAAAACCCGCATGGTGCGTAAGACTACTCCCATGCTACAGAACTCCCGTAAAGTGTTTCCTACACTCAGGATGCAGAACTCCTGTAAACTGCCTCTCACTACTTCCACTGTACAGAAATCCTGTAAGCTACTTCTGTTTTACTCAGACTACTGAAAACCCGCATGGTGCGTAAGACTACTCCCATGCTACAGAACTCCCGTAAAGTGTTTCCTACACTCAGGATGCAGAACTCCTGTAAACTGCCTCTCACTACTTCCAATGTACAGAAATCCTGTAAGCTGCTTCTCTTTTACTCACACTACTGAAAACCCGCATGGTGCGTAAGACTACTCCCATGCTACAGAACTCCCGTATAGTGTTTCCTACACTCAGGATGCAGAACTCCTGTAAACTGCCTCTCCGTACTTCCAATGTACAGAAATCCTGTAAGCTGCTTCTCTTTTACTCACACTACTGAAAACCCGCATTGTGCGTAAGACTACTCCCATGCTACAGAACTCCCGTAAAGTGTTTCCTACACTCAGGATGCAGAACTCCTGTAAACTGCCTCTCACTACTTCCATTGTACAGAAATCCTCTAAGCTGCTTCTCTTTCACTCAGACTACTGAAAACCCGCATAGTGCGTAAGACTACTCCCATGCTACAGAACTCCCGTAAAGTGTTTCCTACACTCAGGATGCAGAACTCCTGTAAACTGCCTCTCACTACTTCCAAGATACAGAAATCCTGTAAGCTGCTTCTCTTTTACTCACACTACTGAAAACCCGCATAGTGCGTAAGACTACTCCCATGCTACAGAACTCCCGTAAAGTGTTTCCTACACTCAGGATGCAGAACTCCTGTAAACTGCCTCTCACTACTTCCATTGTACAGAAATCCTGTAAGCTGCTTCTCTTTTACTCACACTACTGAAAACCCGCATGGTGCGTAAGACTACTCCCATGCTACAGAACTCCTGCAAAGTGTTTCCTACACTCAGGATGCAGAACTCCTGTAAACTGCCTCTCACTACTTCCAATGTACAGAAATCCTGTAAGCTGCTTCTCTTTCACTCAGACTACTGAAAACCCGCATAGTGCGTAAGACTACTCCCATGCTACAGAACTCCCGTAAAGTGTTTCCTACACTCAGGATGCAGAACTCCTGTAAACTGCCTCTCACTACTTCCAATGTACAGAAACCCTGTAAGCTGTTTCTCTTTTACTCACACTACTGAAAACCCGCATGGTGCGTAAGACTACTCCCATGCTACAGAACTCCCGTAAAGTGTTTCCTACACTCAGGATGCAGAACTCCTGTAAACTGCCTCTCACTACTTCCATTGTACAGAAATCCTGTAAGCTGCTTCTGTTTTACTCAGACTACTGAAAACCCGCATGGTGCGTAAGACTACTCCCATGCTACAGAACTCCCGTAAAGTGTTTCCTACACTCAGGATGCAGAACTCCTGTAAACTGCCTCTCACTACTTCCAATGTACAGAAATCCTCTAAGCTGCTTCTCTTTCACTCAGACTACTTAAAACCCGCATAGTGCGTAAGACTACTCCCATGCTACAGAACTCCCGTAAAGTGTTTCCTACACTCAGGATGCAGAACTCCTGTAAACTGCCTCTCCGTACTTCCAATGTACAGAAACCCTGTAAGCTGCTTCTCTTTTACTCACACTACTGAAAACCCGCATTGTGCGTAAGACTACTCCCATGCTACAGAACTCCCGTAAAGTGTTTCCTACACTCAGGATGCAGAACTCCTGTAAACTGCCTCTCACTACTTCCATTGTACAGAAATCCTGTAAGCTGCTTCTCTTTTACTCACACTACTGAAAACCCGCATGGTGCGTAAGACTACTCCCATGCTACAGAACTCCTGCAAAGTGTTTCCTACACTCAGGATGCAGAACTCCTGTAAACTGCCTCTCACTACTTCCAATGTACAGAAATCCTGTAAGCTGCTTCTCTTTCACTCAGACTACTGAAAACCCGCATAGTGCGTAAGACTACTCCCATGCTACAGAACTCCCGTAAAGTGTTTCCTACACTCAGGATGCAGAACTCCTGTAAACTGCCTCTCCGTACTTCCAATGTACAGAAACCCTGTAAGCTGTTTCTCTTTTACTCACACTACTGAAAACCCGCATGGTGCGTAAGACTACTCCCATGCTACAGAACTCCCGTAAAGTGTTTCCTACACTCAGGATGCAGAACTCCTGTAAACTGCCTCTCACTACTTCCATTGTACAGAAATCCTGTAAGCTGCTTCTGTTTTACTCAGACTACTGAAAACCCGCATGGTGCGTAAGACTACTCCCATGCTACAGAACTCCCGTAAAGTGTTTCCTACACTCAGGATGCAGAACTCCTGTAAACTGCCTCTCACTACTTCCAATGTACAGAAATCCTGTAAGCTGCTTCTCTTTTACTCAGACTACTGAAAACCCGCATGGTGCGTAAGACTACTCCCATGCTACAGAACTCCCGTATAGTGTTTCCTACACTCAGGATGCAGAACTCCTGTAAACTGCCTCTCCGTACTTCCAATGTACAGAAACCCTGTAAGCTGCTTCTCTTTTACTCACACTACTGAAAACCCGCATTGTGCGTAAGACTACTCCCATGCTACAGAACTCCCGTAAAGTGTTTCCTACACTCAGGATGCAGAACTCCTGTAAACTGCCTCTCACTACTTCCATTGTACAGAAATCCTGTAAGCTGCTTCTCTTTCACTCAGACTACTGAAAACCCGCATAATGCGTAAGACTACTCCCATGCTACAGAACTCCCGTAAAGTGTTTCCTACACTCAGGATGCAGAACTCCTGTAAACTGCCTCTCCGTACTTCCAATGTACAGAAACCCTGTAAGCTGCTTCTCTTTTACTCACACTACTGAAAAACCGCATTGTGCGTAAGACTACTCCCATGCTACAGAACTCCCGTAAAGTGTTTCCTACACTCAGGATGCAGAACTCCTGTAAACTGCCTCTCACTACTTCCATTGTACAGAAATCCTGTAAGCTGCTTCTCTTTTACTCAGACTACTGAAAACCCGCATGGTGCGTAAGACTACTCCCATGCTACAGAACTCCCGTAAAGTGTTTCCTACACTCAGGATGCAGAACTCCTGTAAACTGCCTCTCCGTACTTCCAATGTACAGAAACCCTGTAAGCTGCTTCTCTTTTACTCACACTACTGAAAACCCGCATTGTGCGTAAGACTACTCCCATGCTACAGAACTCCCGTAAAGTGTTTCCTACACTCAGGATGCAGAACTCCTGTAAACTGCCTCTCCGTACTTCCAATGTACAGAAATCCTGTAAGCTGCTTCTCTTTTACTCAGACTACTGAAAACCCGCATGGTGCGTAAGACTACTCCCATGCTACAGAACTCCCGTAAAGTGTTTCCTACACTCAGGATGCAGAACTCCTGTAAACTGCCTCTCACTACTTCCAATGTACAGAAATCCTGTAAGCTGCTTCTCTTTTACTCAGACTACTGAAAACCCGCATGGTGCGTAAGACTACTCCCATGCTACAGAACTGCCGTATAGTGTTTCCTACACTCAGGATGCAGAACTCCTGTAAACTGCCTCTCCGTACTTCCAATGTACAGAAACCCTGTAAGCTGCTTCTCTTTTACTCACACTACTGAAAACACGCATAGTGCGTAAGACTACTCCCATGCTACAGAACTCCCGTAAAGTGTTTCCTACACTCAGGATGCAGAACTCCTGTAAACTGCCTCTCACTACTTCCATTGTACAGAAATCCTGTAAGCTGCTTCTCTTTTACTCAGACTACTGAAAACCCGCATAGTGCGTAAGACTACTCCCATGCTACAGAACTCCCGTAAAGTGTTTCCTACACTCAGGATGCAGAACTCCTGTAAACTGCCTCTCCGTACTTCCAATGTACAGAAACCCTGTAAGCTGCTTCTCTTTTACTCACACTACTGAAAACCCGCATTGTGCGTAAGACTACTCCCATGCTACAGAACTCCCGTAAAGTGTTTCCTACACTCAGGATGCAGAACTCCTGTAAACTGCCTCTCACTACTTCCATTGTACAGAAATCCTGTAAGCTGCTTCTCTTTTACTCACACTACTGAAAACCCGCATGGTGCGTAAGACTACTCCCATGCTACAGAACTCCTGCAAAGTGTTTCCTACACCCAGGATGCAGAACTCCTGTAAACTGCCTCTCACTACTTCCAATGTACAGAAATCCTGTAAGCTGCTTCTCTTTCACTCAGACTACTGAAAACCCGCATAGTGCGTAAGACTACTCCCATGCTACAGAACTCCCGTAAAGTGTTTCCTACACTCAGGATGCAGAACTCCTGTAAACTGCCTCTCCGTACTTCCAATGTACAGAAACCCTGTAAGCTGTTTCTCTTTTACTCACACTACTGAAAACCCGCATGGTGCGTAAGACTACTCCCATGCTACAGAACTCCCGTAAAGTGTTTCCTACACTCAGGATGCAGAACTCCTGTAAACTGCCTCTCACTACTTCCATTGTACAGAAATCCTGTAAGCTGCTTCTGTTTTACTCAGACTACTGAAAACCCGCATGGTGCGTAAGACTACTCCCATGCTACAGAACTCCCGTAAAGTGTTTCCTACACTCAGGATGCAGAACTCCTGTAAACTGCCTCTCACTACTTCCAATGTACAGAAATCCTGTAAGCTGCTTCTCTTTTACTCAGACTACTGAAAACCCTCATGGTGCGTAAGACTACTCCCATGCTACAGAACTCCCGTATAGTGTTTCCTTCTCTCAGGATGCAGAACTCCTGTAAACTGCCTCTCACTACTTCCAATGTACAGAAATCCTGTAAGCTGCTTCTCTTTCACTCAGACTACTGAAAACCCGCATAGTGCGTAAGACTACTCCCATGCTACAGAACTCCCGTAAAGTGTTTCCTACACTCAGGATGCAGAACTCCTGTAAACTGCCTCTCACTACTTCCATTGTACAGAAATCCTGTAAGCTGCTTCTGTTTTACTCAGACTACTGAAAACCCGCATGGTGCGTAAGACTACTCCCATGCTACAGAACTCCCGTAAAGTGTTTCCTACACTCAGGATGCAGAACTCCTGTAAACTGCCTCTCACTACTTCCAATGTACAGAAATCCTGTAAGCTGCTTCTCTTTTACTCACACTACTGAAAACCCGCATGGTGCATAAGACTACTCCCATGCTACAGAATTCCCGTAAAGTGTTTCCTACACTCAGGATGCAGAACTCCTGTAAACTGCCTCTCCGTACTTCCAATGTACAGAAACCCTGTAAGCTGCTTCTCTTTTACTCACACTACTGAAAACCCGCATTGTGCGTAAGACTACTCCCATGCTACAGAACTCCCGTAAAGTGTTTCCTACACTCAGGATGCAGAACTCCTGTAAACTGCCTCTCACTACTTCCAATGTACAGAAATCCTGTAAGCTGCTTCTCTTTTACTCAGACTACTGTAAACCCGCATTGTGCGTAAGACTACTCCCATGCTACAGAACTCCCGTAAAGTGTTTCCTACACTCAGGATGCAGAACTCCTGTAAACTGCCTCTCACTACTTCCAATGTACAGAAATCCTGTAAGCTGCTTCTCTTTTACTCACACTACTGAAAACCCGCATTGTGCGTAAGACTACTCCCATGCTACAGAACTCCCGTAAAGTGTTTCCTACACTCAGGATGCAGAACTGCTGTAAACTGCCTCTCACTACTTCCAATGTACAGAAATCCTGTAAGCTGCTTCTCTTTTACTCAGACTACTGAAAACCCGCATAGTGCGTAAGACTACTCCCATGCTACAGAACTCCCGTAAAGTGTTTCCTACACTCAGGATGCAGAACTCCTGTAAACTGCCTCTCACTACTTCCATTGTACAGAAATCCTGTAAGCTGCTTCTCTTTTACTCACACTACTGAAAACACGCATAGTGCGTAAGACTACTCCCATGCTACAGAACTCCCGTAAAGTGTTTCCTACACTCAGGATGCAGAACTCCTGTAAACTGCCTCTCACTACTTCCATTGTACAGAAATCCTGTAAGCTGCTTCTGTTTTACTCAGACTACTGAAAACCCGCATAGTGCGTAAGACTACTCCCATGCTACAGAACTCCCGTAAAGTGTTTCCTACACTCAGGATGCAGAACTCCTGTAAACTGCCTCTCCGTACTTCCAATGTACAGAAACCCTGTAAGCTGCTTCTCTTTTACTCACACTACTGAAAACCCGCATTGTGCGTAAGACTACTCCCATGCTACAGAACTCCCGTAAAGTGTTTCCTACACTCAGGATGCAGAACTCCTGTAAACTGCCTCTCACTACTTCCATTGTACAGAAATCCTGTAAGCTGCTTCTCTTTTACTCACACTACTGAAAACCCGCATGGTGCGTAAGACTACTCCCATGCTACAGAACTCCTGCAAAGTGTTTCCTACACTCAGGATGCAGAACTCCTGTAAACTGCCTCTCACTACTTCCAATGTACAGAAATCCTGTAAGCTGCTTCTCTTTCACTCAGACTACTGAAAACCCGCATAGTGCGTAAGACTACTCCCATGCTACAGAACTCCCGTAAAGTGTTTCCTACACTCAGGATGCAGAACTCCTGTAAACTGCCTCTCCGTACTTCCAATGTACAGAAACCCTGTAAGCTGTTTCTCTTTTACTCACACTACTGAAAACCCGCATGGTGCGTAAGACTACTCCCATGCTACAGAACTCCCGTAAAGTGTTTCCTACACTCAGGATGCAGAACTCCTGTAAACTGCCTCTCACTACTTCCATTGTACAGAAATCCTGTAAGCTGCTTCTGTTTTACTCAGACTACTGAAAACCCGCATGGTGCGTAAGACTACTCCCATGCTACAGAACTCCCGTAAAGTGTTTCCTACACTCAGGATGCAGAACTCCTGTAAACTGCCTCTCACTACTTCCAATGTACAGAAATCCTGTAAGCTGCTTCTCTTTTACTCAGACTACTGAAAACCCGCATGGTGCGTAAGACTACTCCCATGCTACAGAACTCCCGTATAGTGTTTCCTTCTCTCAGGATGCAGAACTCCTGTAAACTGCCTCTCACTACTTCCAATGTACAGAAATCCTGTAAGCTGCTTCTCTTTCACTCAGACTACTGAAAACCCGCATAGTGCGTAAGACTACTCCCATGCTACAGAACTCCCGTAAAGTGTTTCCTACACTCAGGATGCAGAACTCCTGTAAACTGCCTCTCACTACTTCCATTGTACAGAAATCCTGTAAGCTGCTTCTGTTTTACTCAGACTACTGAAAACCCGCATGGTGCGTAAGACTACTCCCATGCTACAGAACTCCCGTAAAGTGTTTCCTACACTCAGGATGCAGAACTCCTGTAAACTGCCTCTCACTACTTCCAATGTACAGAAATCCTGTAAGCTGCTTCTCTTTTACTCACACTACTGAAAACCCGCATGGTGCATAAGACTACTCCCATGCTACAGAACTCCCGTAAAGTGTTTCCTACACTCAGGATGCAGAACTCCTGTAAACTGCCTCTCCGTACTTCCAATGTACAGAAACCCTGTAAGCTGCTTCTCTTTTACTCACACTACTGAAAACCCGCATTGTGCGTAAGACTACTCCCATGCTACAGAACTCCCGTAAAGTGTTTCCTACACTCAGGATGCAGAACTCCTGTAAACTGCCTCTCACTACTTCCAATGTACAGAAATCCTGTAAGCTGCTTCTCTTTCACTCAGACTAGAAAACCCGCATAGTGCGTAAGACTACTCCCATGCTACAGAACTCCCGTAAAGTGTTTCCTACACTCAGGATGCAGAACTCCTGTAAACTGCCTCTCACTACTTCCAATGTACAGAAACCCTGTAAGCTGCTTCTCTTTTACTCACACTACTGAAAACCCGCATTGTGCGTAAGACTACTCCCATGCTACAGAACTCCCGTAAAGTGTTTCCTACACTCAGGATGCAGAACTGCTGTAAACTGCCTCTCACTACTTCCAATGTACAGAAATCCTGTAAGCTGCTTCTCTTTTACTCAGACTACTGAAAACCCGCATAGTGCGTAAGACTACTCCCATGCTACAGAACTCCCGTAAAGTGTTTCCTACACTCAGGATGCAGAACTCCTGTAAACTGCCTCTCACTACTTCCATTGTACAGAAATCCTGTAAGCTGCTTCTCTTTTACTCAGACTACTGAAAACCCGCATAGTGCGTAAGACTACTCCCATGCTACAGAACTCCCGTAAAGTGTTTCCTACACTCAGGATGCAGAACTCCTGTAAACTGCCTCTCCGTACTTCCAATGTACAGAAACCCTGTAAGCTGCTTCTCTTTTACTCACACTACTGAAAACCCGCATTGTGCGTAAGACTACTCCCATGCTACAGAACTCCCGTAAAGTGTTTCCTACACTCAGGATGCAGAACTCCTGTAAACTGCTTCTCACTACTTCCAATGTATGGAAATCCTGTAAGCTGCTTCTCTTTTACTCAGACTACTGAAAACACGCATAGTGCGTAAGACTACTCCCATGCTACAGAACTCCCGTAAAGTGTTTCCTACACTCAGGATGCAGAACTCCTGTAAACTGCCTCTCACTACTTCCATTGTACCGAAATCCTGTAAGCTGCTTCTCTTTTACTGACACTACTGAAAACCCGCATGGTGCGTAAGACTACTCCCATGCTACAGAACTCCTGTAAAGTGTTTCCTACACTCAGGATGCAGAACTCCTGTAAACTGCCTCTCACTACTTCCAATGTACAGAAATCCTGTAAGCTGCTTCTCTTTCACTCAGACTACTGGAAACCCGCATAGTGCCTAAGACTACTCCCATGCTACAGAACTCCCGTAAAGTGTTTCCTACACTCAGGATGCAGAACTCCTGTAAACTGCCTCTCACTACTTCCAATGTACAGAAACCCTGTAAGCTGTTTCTCTTTTACTCACACTACTGAAAACCCGCATTGTGCGTAAGACTACTCCCATGCTACAGAACTCCCGTAAAGTGTTTCCTACACTCAGGATGCAGAACTCCTGTAAACTGCCTCTCACTACTTCCAATGTACAGAAATCCTGTAAGCTGCTTCTGTTTTACTCAGACTACTGAAAACCGCATAGTACGGCAGACTACTCCTATGCTACAGAACTCCCGTAAAGTGTTTCCTACACTCAGGATGCAGAACTCCTGTAAACTGCCTCTCACTACTTCCATTGTACAGAAATCCTGTAAGCTGCTTCTCTTTCACTCAGACTACTGAAAACCCGCATAGTGCGTAAGACTACTCCCATGCTACAGAACTCCCGTAAAGTGTTTCCTACACTCAGGATGCAGAACTCCTGTAAACTGCCTCTCCGTACTTCCAATGTACAGAAACCCTGTAAGCTGCTTCTCTTTTACTCACACTACTGAAAACCCGCATAGTGCGTAAGACTACTCCCATGCTACAGAACTCCCGTAAAGTGTTTCCTACACTCAGGATGCAGAACTCCTGTAAACTGCCTCTCACTACTTCCATTGTACAGAAATCCTGTAAGCTGCTTCTCTTTTACTCACACTACTGAAAACCCGCATGGTGCGTAAGACTACTCCCATGCTACAGAACTCCCGTAAAGTGTTTCCTACACTCAGGATGCAGAACTCCTGTAAACTGCCTCTCACTACTTCCATTGTACAGAAATCCTGTAAGCTGCTTCTCTTTCACTCAGACTACTGAAAACCCGCATTGTGCGTAAGACTACTCCCATGCTATAGAACTCCCGTAAAGTGTTTCCTACACTCAGGATGCAGAACTCCTGTAAACTGCCTCTCCGTACTTCCAATGTACAGAAACCCTGTAAGCTGCTTCTCTTTTACTCACACTACTGAAAACCCGCATTGTGCGTAAGACTACTCCCATGCTACAGAACTCCCGTAAAGTGTTTCCTACACTCAGGATGCAGAACTCCTGTAAACTGCCTCTCACTACTTCCATTGTACAGAAATCCTGTAAGCTGCTTCTCTTTTACTCACACTACTGAAAACCCGCATGGTGCGTAAGACTACTCCCATGCTACAGAACTCCTGCAAAGTGTTTCCTACACTCAGGATGCAGAACTCCTGTAAACTGCCTCTCACTACTTCCAATGTACAGAAATCCTGTAAGCTGCTTCTCTTTCACTCAGACTACTGAAAACCCGCATAGTGCGTAAGACTACTCCCATGCTACAGAACTCCCGTAAAGTGTTTCCTACACTCAGGATGCAGAACTCCTGTAAACTGCCTCTCCGTACTTCCAATGTACAGAAATCCTGTAAGCTGTTTCTCTTTTACTCACACTACTGAAAACCCGCATGGTGCGTAAGACTACTCCCATGCTACAGAACTCCCGTAAAGTGTTTCCTACACTCAGGATGCAGAACTCCTGTAAACTGCCTCTCACTACTTCCACTGTACAGAAATCCTGTAAGCTGCTTCTGTTTTACTCAGACTACTGAAAACCCGCATGGTGCGTAAGACTACTCCCATGCTACAGAACTCCCGTAAAGTGTTTCCTACACTCAGGATGCAGAACTCCTGTAAACTGCCTCTCACTACTTCCAATGTACAGAAATCCTGTAAGCTGCTTCTCTTTTACTCACACTACTGAAAACCCGCATGGTGCGTAAGACTACTCCCATGCTACAGAACTCCCGTATAGTGTTTCCTACACTCAGGATGCAGAACTCCTGTAAACTGCCTCTCCGTACTTCCAATGTACAGAAACCCTGTAAGCTGCTTCTCTTTTACTCACACTACTGAAAACCCGCATTGTGCGTAAGACTACTCCCATGCTACAGAACTCCCGTAAAGTGTTTCCTACAATCAGGATGCAGAACTCCTGTAAACTGCCTCTCACTACTTCCATTGTACAGAAATCCTCTAAGCTGCTTCTCTTTCACTCAGACTACTGAAAACCCGCATAGTGCGTAAGACTACTCCCATGCTACAGAACTCCCGTAAAGTGTTTCCTACACTCAGGATGCAGAACTCCTGTAAACTGCCTCTCCGTACTTCCAATGTACAGAAACCCTGTAAGCTGTTTCTCTTTTACTCACACTACTGAAAACCCGCATGGTGCGTAAGACTACTCCCATGCTACAGAACTCCCGTAAAGTGTTTCCTACACTCAGGATGCAGAACTCCTGTAAACTGCCTCTCACTACTTCCATTGTACCGAAATCCTGTAAGCTGCTTCTCTTTTACTGACACTACTGAAAACCCGCATGGTGCGTAAGACTACTCCCATGCTACAGAACTCCTGTAAAGTGTTTCCTACACTCAGGATGCAGAACTCCTGTAAACTGCCTCTCACTACTTCCAATGTACAGAAATCCTGTAAGCTGCTTCTCTTTCACTCAGACTACTGGAAACCCGCATAGTGCCTAAGACTACTCCCATGCTACAGAACTCCCGTAAAGTGTTTCCTACACTCAGGATGCAGAACTCCTGTAAACTGCCTCTCACTACTTCCAATGTACAGAAACCCTGTAAGCTGTTTCTCTTTTACTCACACTACTGAAAACCCGCATTGTGCGTAAGACTACTCCCATGCTACAGAACTCCCGTAAAGTGTTTCCTACACTCAGGATGCAGAACTCCTGTAAACTGCCTCTCACTACTTCCAATGTACAGAAATCCTGTAAGCTGCTTCTGTTTTACTCAGACTACTGAAAACCGCATAGTACGGCAGACTACTCCTATGCTACAGAACTCCCGTAAAGTGTTTCCTACACTCAGGATGCAGAACTCCTGTAAACTGCCTCTCACTACTTCCATTGTACAGAAATCCTGTAAGCTGCTTCTCTTTTACTCACACTACTGAAAACCCGCATGGTGCGTAAGACTACTCCCATGCTACAGAACTCCCGTAAAGTGTTTCCTACACTCAGGATGCAGAACTCCTGTAAACTGCCTCTCACTACTTCCATTGTACAGAAATCCTGTAAGCTGCTTCTCTTTCACTCAGACTACTGAAAACCCGCATTGTGCGTAAGACTACTCCCATGCTACAGAACTCCCGTAAAGTGTTTCCTACACTCAGGATGCAGAACTCCTGTAAACTGCCTCTCCGTACTTCCAATGTACAGAAACCCTGTAAGCTGCTTCTCTTTTACTCACACTACTGAAAACCCGCATTGTTCGTAAGACTACTCCCATGATACAGAACTCCCGTAAAGTGTTTCCTACACTCAGGATGCAGAACTCCTGTAAACTGCCTCTCACTACTTCCATTGTACAGAAATCCTGTAAGCTGCTTCTCTTTTACTCACACTACTGAAAACCCGCATGGTGCGTAAGACTACTCCCATGCTACAGAACTCCTGCAAAGTGTTTCCTACACTCAGGATGCAGAACTCCTGTAAACTGCCTCTCACTACTTCCAATGTACAGAAATCCTGTAAGCTGCTTCTCTTTCACTCAGACTACTGAAAACCCGTATAGTGCGTAAGACTACTCCCATGCTACAGAACTCCCGTAAAGTGTTTCCTACACTCAGGATGCAGAACTCCTGTAAACTGCCTCTCCGTACTTCCAATGTACAGAAACCCTGTAAGCTGTTTCTCTTTTACTCACACTACTGAAAACCCGCATGGTGCGTAAGACTACTCCCATGCTACAGAACTCCCGTAAAGTGTTTCCTACACTCAGGATGCAGAACTCCTGTAAACTGCCTCTCACTACTTCCAATGTACAGAAATCCTGTAAGCTGCTTCTGTTTTACTCAGACTACTGAAAACCCGCATAGTGCGTAAGACTACTCCCATGCTACAGAACTCCCGTAAAGTGTTTCCTACACTCAGGATGCAGAACTCCTGTAAACTGCCTCTCACTACTTCCAATGTACAGAAATCCTGTAAGCTGCTTCTCTTTTACTCACACTACTGAAAACCCGCATGGTGCGTAAGACTACTCCCATGCTACAGAACTCCCGTATAGTGTTTCCTACACTCAGGATGCAGAACTCCTGTAAACTGCCTCTCCGTACTTCCAATGTACAGAAACCCTGTAAGCTGCTTCTCTTTTACTCACACTACTGAAAACCCGCATTGTGCGTAAGACTACTCCCATGCTACAGAACTCCCGTAAAGTGTTTCCTACACTCAGGATGCAGAACTCCTGTAAACTGCCTCTCACTACTTCCATTGTACAGAAATCCTCTAAGCTGCTTCTCTTTCACTCAGACTACTGAAAACACGCATAGTGCGTAAGACTACTCCCATGCTACAGAACTCCCGTAAAGTGTTTCCTACACTCAGGATGCAGAACTCCTGTAAACTGCCTCTCCGTACTTCCAATGTACAGAAACCCTGTAAGCTGCTTCTCTTTTACTCACACTACTGAAAACCCGCATTGTGCGTAAGACTACTCCCATGCTACAGAACTCCCGTAAAGTGTTTCCTACACTCAGGATGCAGAACTCCTGTAAACTGCCTCTCACTACTTCCATTGTACAGAAATCCTGTAAGCTGCTTCTCTTTTACTCACACTACTGAAAACCCGCATGGTGCGTAAGACTACTCCCATGCTACAGAACTCCTGCAAAGTGTTTCCTACACTCAGGATGCAGAACTCCTGTAAACTGCCTCTCACTACTTCCAATGTACAGAAATCCTGTAAGCTGCTTCTCTTTCACTCAGACTACTGAAAACCCGCATAGTGCGTAAGACTACTCCCATGCTACAGAACTCCCGTAAAGTGTTTCCTACACTCAGGATGCAGAACTCCTGTAAACTGCCTCTCACTACTTCCAATGTACAGAAATCCTGTAAGCTGCTTCTGTTTTACTCAGACTACTGAAAACCGCATAGTACGGCAGACTACTCCTATGCTACAGAACTCCCGTAAAGTGTTTCCTACACTCAGGATGCAGAACTCCTGTAAACTGCCTCTCACTACTTCCATTGTACAGAAATCCTGTAAGCTGCTTCTCTTTCACTCAGACTACTGAAAACCCGCATAGTGCGTAAGACTACTCCCATGCTACAGAACTCCCGTAAAGTGTTTCCTACACTCAGGATGCAGAACTCCTGTAAACTGCCTCTCACTACTTCCAATGTACAGAAACCCTGTAAGCTGCTTCTCTTTTACTCACACTACTGAAAACCCGCATTGTGCGTAAGACTACTCCCATGCTACAGAACTCCCGTAAAGTGTTTCCTACACTCAGGATGCAGAACTCCTGTAAACTGCCTCTCACTACTTCCATTGTACAGAAATCCTGTAAGCTGCTTCTCTTTTACTCACACTACTGAAAACCCGCATGGTGCGTAAGACTACTCCCATGCTACAGAACTCCTGCAAAGTGTTTCCTACACTCAGGATGCAGAACTCCTGTAAACTGCCTCTCACTACTTCCAATGTACAGAAATCCTGTAAGCTGCTTCTCTTTCACTCAGACTACTGAAAACCCGTATAGTGCGTAAGACTACTCCCATGCTACAGAACTCCCGTAAAGTGTTTCCTACACTCAGGATGCAGAACTCCTGTAAACTGCCTCTCCGTACTTCCAATGTACAGAAACCCTGTAAGCTGTTTCTCTTTTACTCACACTACTGAAAACCCGCATGGTGCGTAAGACTACTCCCATGCTACAGAACTCCCGTAAAGTGTTTCCTACACTCAGGATGCAGAACTCCTGTAAACTGCCTCTCACTACTTCCAATGTACAGAAATCCTGTAAGCTGCTTCTGTTTTACTCAGACTACTGAAAACCCGCATAGTGCGTAAGACTACTCCCATGCTACAGAACTCCCGTAAAGTGTTTCCTACACTCAGGATGCAGAACTCCTGTAAACTGCCTCTCACTACTTCCAATGTACAGAAATCCTGTAAGCTGCTTCTCTTTTACTCACACTACTGAAAACCCGCATGGTGCGTAAGACTACTCCCATGCTACAGAACTCCCGTATAGTGTTTCCTACACTCAGGATGCAGAACTCCTGTAAACTGCCTCTCCGTACTTCCAATGTACAGAAACCCTGTAAGCTGCTTCTCTTTTACTCACACTACTGAAAACCCGCATTGTGCGTAAGACTACTCCCATGCTACAGAACTCCCGTAAAGTGTTTCCTACACTCAGGATGCAGAACTCCTGTAAACTGCCTCTCACTACTTCCATTGTACAGAAATCCTCTAAGCTGCTTCTCTTTCACTCAGACTACTGAAAACCCGCATAGTGCGTAAGACTACTCCCATGCTACAGAACTCCCGTAAAGTGTTTCCTACACTCAGGATGCAGAACTCCTGTAAACTGCCTCTCCGTACTTCCAATGTACAGAAACCCTGTAAGCTGCTTCTCTTTTACTCACACTACTGAAAACCCGCATTGTGCGTAAGACTACTCCCATGCTACAGAACTCCCGTAAAGTGTTTCCTACACTCAGGATGCAGAACTCCTGTAAACTGCCTCTCACTACTTCCATTGTACAGAAATCCTGTAAGCTGCTTCTCTTTTACTCACACTACTGAAAACCCGCATGGTGCGTAAGACTACTCCCATGCTACAGAACTCCTGCAAAGTGTTTCCTACACTCAGGATGCAGAACTCCTGTAAACTGCCTCTCACTACTTCCAATGTACAGAAATCCTGTAAGCTGCTTCTCTTTCACTCAGACTACTGAAAACCCGCATAGTGCGTAAGACTACTCCCATGCTACAGAACTCCCGTAAAGTGTTTCCTACACTCAGGATGCAGAACTCCTGTAAACTGCCTCTCACTACTTCCAATGTACAGAAATCCTGTAAGCTGCTTCTGTTTTACTCAGACTACTGAAAACCGCATAGTACGGCAGACTACTCCTATGCTACAGAACTCCCGTAAAGTGTTTCCTACACTCAGGATGCAGAACTCCTGTAAACTGCCTCTCACTACTTCCATTGTACAGAAATCCTGTAAGCTGCTTCTCTTTCACTCAGACTACTGAAAACCCGCATAGTGCGTAAGACTACTCCCATGCTACAGAACTCCCGTAAAGTGTTTCCTACACTCAGGATGCAGAACTCCTGTAAACTGCCTCTCACTACTTCCAATGTACAGAAATCCTGTAAGCTGCTTCTCTTTTACTCACACTACTGAAAACCCGCATGGTGCGTAAGACTACTCCCATGCTACAGAACTCCCGTATAGTGTTTCCTACACTCAGGATGCAGAACTCCTGTAAACTGCCTCTCCGTACTTCCAATGTACAGAAACCCTGTAAGCTGCTTCTCTTTTACTCACACTACTGAAAACCCGCATTGTGCGTAAGACTACTCCCATGCTACAGAACTCCCGTAAAGTGTTTCCTACACTCAGGATGCAGAACTCCTGTAAACTGCCTCTCACTACTTCCATTGTACAGAAATCCTCTAAGCTGCTTCTCTTTCACTCAGACTACTGAAAACCCGCATAGTGCGTAAGACTACTCCCATGCTACAGAACTCCCGTAAAGTGTTTCCTACACTCAGGATGCAGAACTCCTGTAAACTGCCTCTCCGTACTTCCAATGTACAGAAACCCTGTAAGCTGCTTCTCTTTTACTCACACTACTGAAAACCCGCATTGTGCGTAAGACTACTCCCATGCTACAGAACTCCCGTAAAGTGTTTCCTACACTCAGGATGCAGAACTCCTGTAAACTGCCTCTCACTACTTCCATTGTACAGAAATCCTGTAAGCTGCTTCTCTTTTACTCACACTACTGAAAACCCGCATGGTGCGTAAGACTACTCCCATGCTACAGAACTCCTGCAAAGTGTTTCCTACACTCAGGATGCAGAACTCCTGTAAACTGCCTCTCACTACTTCCAATGTACAGAAATCCTGTAAGCTGCTTCTGTTTTACTCAGACTACTGAAAACCGCATAGTACGGCAGACTACTCCTATGCTACAGAACTCCCGTAAAGTGTTTCCTACACTCAGGATGCAGAACTCCTGTAAACTGCCTCTCACTACTTCCATTGTACAGAAATCCTGTAAGCTGCTTCTCTTTCACTCAGACTACTGAAAACCCGCATAGTGCGTAAGACTACTCCCATGCTACAGAACTCCCGTAAAGTGTTTCCTACACTCAGGATGCAGAACTCCTGTAAACTGCCTCTCCGTACTTCCAATGTACAGAAACCCTGTAAGCTGCTTCTCTTTTACTCACACTACTGAAAACCCGCATAGTGCGTAAGACTACTCCCATGCTACAGAACTCCCGTAAAGTGTTTCCTACACTCAGGATGCAGAACTCCTGTAAACTGCCTCTCACTACTTCCGTTGTACAGAAATCCTGTAAGCTGCTTCTCTTTTACTCACACTACTGAAAACCCGCATGGTGCGTAAGACTACTCCCATGCTACAGAACTCCCGTAAAGTGTTTCCTACACTCAGGATGCAGAACTCCTGTAAACTGCCTCTCACTACTTCCATTGTACAGAAATCCTGTAAGCTGCTTCTCTTTCACTCAGACTACTGAAAACCCGCATTGTGCGTAAGACTACTCCCATGCTACAGAACTCCCGTAAAGTGTTTCCTACACTCAGGATGCAGAACTCCTGTAAACTGCCTCTCCGTACTTCCAATGTACAGAAACCCTGTAAGCTGCTTCTCTTTTACTCACACTACTGAAAACCCGAATTGTGCGTAAGACTACTCCCATGCTACAGAACTCCCGTAAAGTGTTTCCTACACTCAGGATGCAGAACTCCTGTAAACTGCCTCTCACTACTTCCATTGTACAGAAATCCTGTAAGCTGCTTCTCTTTTACTCACACTACTGAAAACCCGCATGGTGCGTAAGACTACTCCCATGCTACAGAACTCCTGCAAAGTGTTTCCTACACTCAGGATGCAGAACTCCTGTAAACTGCCTCTCACTACTTCCAATGTACAGAAATCCTGTAAGCTGCTTCTCTTTCACTCAGACTACTGAAAACCCGCATAGTGCGTAAGACTACTCCCATGCTACAGAACTCCCGTAAAGTGTTTCCTACACTCAGGATGCAGAACTCCTGTAAACTGCCTCTCCGTACTTCCAATGTACAGAAATCCTGTAAGCTGTTTCTCTTTTACTCACACTACTGAAAACCCGCATGGTGCGTAAGACTACTCCCATGCTACAGAACTCCCGTAAAGTGTTTCCTACACTCAGGATGCAGAACTCCTGTAAACTGCCTCTCACTACTTCCACTGTACAGAAATCCTGTAAGCTGCTTCTGTTTTACTCAGACTAATGAAAACCCGCATGGTGCGTAAGACTACTCCCATGCTACAGAACTCCCGTAAAGTGTTTCCTACACTCAGGATGCAGAACTCCTGTAAACTGCCTCTCACTACTTCCAATGTACAGAAATCCTGTAAGCTGCTTCTCTTTTACTCACACTACTGAAAACCCGCATGGTGCGTAAGACTACTCCCATGCTACAGAACTCCCGTATAGTGTTTCCTACACTCAGGATGCAGAACTCCTGTAAACTGCCTCTCCGTACTTCCAATGTACAGAAACCCTGTAAGCTGCTTCTCTTTTACTCACACTACTGAAAACCCGCATTGTGCGTAAGACTACTCCCATGCTACAGAACTCCCGTAAAGTGTTTCCTACACTCAGGATGCAGAACTCCTGTAAACTGCCTCTCACTACTTCCATTGTACAGAAATCCTCTAAGCTGCTTCTCTTTCACTCAGACTACTGAAAACCCGCATAGTGCGTAAGACTACTCCCATGCTACAGAACTCCCGTAAAGTGTTTCCTACACTCAGGATGCAGAACTCCTGTAAACTGCCTCTCCGTACTTCCAATGTACAGAAACCCTGTAAGCTGCTTCTCTTTTACTCACACTACTGAAAACCCGCATTGTGCGTAAGACTACTCCCATGCTACAGAACTCCCGTAAAGTGTTTCCTACACTCAGGATGCAGAACTCCTGTAAACTGCCTCTCACTACTTCCATTGTACAGAAATCCTGTAAGCTGCTTCTCTTTTACTCACACTACTGAAAACCCGCATGGTGCGTAAGACTACTCCCATGCTACAGAACTCCTGCAAAGTGTTTCCTACACTCAGGATGCAGAACTCCTGTAAACTGCCTCTCACTACTTCCAATGTACAGAAATCCTGTAAGCTGCTTCTCTTTCACTCAGACTACTGAAAACCAACATAGTGCGTAAGACTACTCCCATGCTACAGAACTCCCGTAAAGTGTTTCCTACACTCAGGATGCAGAACTCCTGTAAACTGCCTCTCCGTACTTCCAATGTACAGAAACCCTGTAAGCTGTTTCTCTTTTACTCACACTACTGAAAACCCGCATGGTGAGTAAGACTACTCCCATGCTACAGAACTCCCGTAAAGTGTTTCCTACACTCAGGATGCAGAACTCCTGTAAACTGCCTCTCACTACTTCCATTGTACCGAAATCCTGTAAGCTGCTTCTCTTTTACTGACACTACTGAAAACCCGCATGGTGCGTAAGACTACTCCCATGCTACAGAACTCCTCTAAAGTGTTTCCTACACTCAGGATGCAGAACTCCTGTAAACTGCCTCTCACTACTTCCAATGTACAGAAATCCTGTAAGCTGCTTCTCTTTCACTCAGACTACTGGAAACCCGCATAGTGCCTAAGACTACTCCCATGCTACAGAACTCCCGTAAAGTGTTTCCTACACTCAGGATGCAGAACTCCTGTAAACTGCCTCTCACTACTTCCAATGTACAGAAACCCTGTAAGCTGTTTCTCTTTTACTCACACTACTGAAAACCCGCATTGTGCGTAAGACTACTCCCATGCTACAGAACTCCCGTAAAGTGTTTCCTACACTCAGGATGCAGAACTCCTGTAAACTGCCTCTCACTACTTCCAATGTACAGAAATCCTGTAAGCTGCTTCTGTTTTACTCAGACTACTGAAAACCGCATAGTACGGCAGACTACTCCTATGCTACAGAACTCCCGTAAAGTGTTTCCTACACTCAGGATGCAGAACTCCTGTAAACTGCCTCTCACTACTTCCATTGTACAGAAATCCTGTAAGCTGCTTCTCTTTTACTCACACTACTGAAAACCCGCATGGTGCGTAAGACTACTCCCATGCTACAGAACTCCCGTAAAGTGTTTCCTACACTCAGGATGCAGAACTCCTGTAAACTGCCTCTCACTACTTCCATTGTACAGAAATCCTGTAAGCTGCTTCTCTTTCACTCAGACTACTGAAAACCCGCATTGTGCGTAAGACTACTCCCATGCTACAGAACTCCCGTAAAGTGTTTCCTACACTCAGGATGCAGAACTCCTGTAAACTGCCTCTCCGTACTTCCAATGTACAGAAACCCTGTAAGCTGCTTCTCTTTTACTCACACTACTGAAAACCCGCATTGTGCGTAAGACTACTCCCATGCTACAGAACTCCCGTAAAGTGTTTCCTACACTCAGGATGCAGAACTCCTGTAAACTGCCTCTCACTACTTCCATTGTACAGAAATCCTGTAAGCTGCTTCTCTTTTACTCACACTACTGAAAACCCGCATGGTGCGTAAGACTACTCCCATGCTACAGAACTCCTGCAAAGTGTTTCCTACACTCAGGATGCAGAACTCTTGTAAACTGCCTCTCACTACTTCCAATGTACAGAAATCCTGTAAGCTGCTTCTCTTTCACTCAGACTACTGAAAACCCGCATAGTGCGTAAGACTACTCCCATGCTACAGAACTCCCGTAAAGTGTTTCCTACACTCAGGATGCAGAACTCCTCCAAACTGCCTCTCCGTACTTCCAATGTACAGAAACCCTGTAAGCTGTTTCTCTTTTACTCACACTACTGAAAACCCGCATGGTGCGTAAGACTACTCCCATGCTACAGAACTCCCGTAAAGTGTTTCCTACACTCAGGATGCAGAACTCCTGTAAACTGCCTCTCACTACTTCCACTGTACAGAAATCCTGTAAGCTGCTTCTGTTTTACTCAGACTAATGAAAACCCGCATGGTGCGTAAGACTACTCCCATGCTACAGAACTCCCGTAAAGTGTTTCCTACACTCAGGATGCAGAACTCCTGTAAACTGCCTCTCACTACTTCCATTGTACAGAAATCCTGTAAGCTGCTTCTCGTTTACTCACACTACTGAAAACCCGCATGGTGCGTAAGACTACTCCCATGCTACAGAACTCCTGCAAAGTGTTTCCTACACTCAGGATGCAGAACTCCTGTAAACTGCCTCTCCGTACTTCCAATGTACAGAAACCCTGTAAGCTGTTTCTCTTTTACTCACACTACTGAAAACCCGCATAGTGCGTAAGACTACTCCCATGCTACAGAACTCCCGTAAAGTGTTTCCTACACTCAGGATGCAGAACTCCTGTAAACTGCCTCTCACTACTTCCATTGTACAGAAATCCTGTAAGCTGCTTCTCTTTCACTCAGACTACTGAAAACCCGCATAGTGCGTAAGACTACTCCCATGCTACAGAACTCCCGTAAAGTGTTTCCTACACTCAGGATGCAGAACTCCTGTAAACTGCCTCTCACTACTTCCATTGTACAGAAATCCTGTAAGCTGTTTCTGTTTTACTCAGACTACTGAAAACCCGCATGGTGCGTAAGAGTACTCCCATGCGACAGAACTCCCGTAAAGTGTTTCCTACACTCAGGATGCAGAACTCCTGTAAACTGCCTCTCACTACTTCCAATGTACAGAAATCCTGTAAGCTCCTTCTCTTTCACTCAGACTACTGAAAACCCGCATAGTGCGTAAGACTACTCCCATGCTACAGAACTCCCGTAAAGTGTTTCCTACACTCAGGATGCAGAACTCCTGTAAACTGCCTCTCCGTACTTCCAATGTACAGAAACCCTGTAAGCTGTTTCTCTTTTACTCACACTACTGAAAACCCGCATGGTGCGTAAGACTACTCCCATGCTACAGAACTCCCGTAAAGTGTTTCCTACACTCAGGATGCAGAACTCCTGTAAACTGCCTCTCACTACTTCCATTGTACCGAAATCCTGTAAGCTGCTTCTCTTTTACTGACACTACTGAAAACCCGCATGGTGCGTAAGACTACTCCCATGCTACAGAACTCCTGTAAAGTGTTTCCTACACTCAGGATGCAGAACTCCTGTAAACTGCCTCTCACTACTTCCAATGTACAGAAATCCTGTAAGCTGCTTCTCTTTCACTCAGACTACTGGAAACCCGCATAGTGCCTAAGACTACTCCCATGCTACAGAACTCCCGTAAAGTGTTTCCTACACTCAGGATGCAGAACTCCTGTAAACTGCCTCTCACTACTTCCAATGTACAGAAACCCTGTAAGCTGTTTCTCTTTTACTCACACTACTGAAAACCCGCATTGTGCGTAAGACTACTCCCATGCTACAGAACTCCCGTAAAGTGTTTCCTACACTCAGGATGCAGAACTCCTGTAAACTGCCTCTCACTACTTCCAATGTACAGAAATCCTGTAAGCTGCTTCTGTTTTACTCAGACTACTGAAAACCGCATAGCACGGCAGACTACTCCTATGCTACAGAACTCCCGTAAAGTGTTTCCTACACTCAGGATGCAGAACTCCTGTAAACTGCCTCTCACTACTTCCATTGTACAGAAATCCTGTAAGCTGCTTCTCTTTCACTCAGACTACTGAAAACCCGCATAGTGCGTAAGACTACTCCCATGCTACAGAACTCCCGTAAAGTGTTTCCTACACTCAGGATGCAGAACTCCTGTAAACTGCCTCTCCGTACTTCCAATGTACAGAAACCCTGTAAGCTGCTTCTCTTTTACTCACACTACTGAAAACCCGCATAGTGCGTAAGACTACTCCCATGCTACAGAACTCCCGTAAAGTGTTTCCTACACTCAGGATGCAGAACTCCTGTAAACTGCCTCTCACTACTTCCATTGTACAGAAATCCTGTAAGCTGCTTCTCTTTTACTCACACTACTGAAAACCCGCATGGTGCGTAAGACTACTCCCATGCTACAGAACTCCCGTAAAGTGTTTCCTACACTCAGGATGCAGAACTCCTGTAAACTGCCTCTCACTACTTCCATTGTACAGAAATCCTGTAAGCTGCTTCTCTTTTACTCAGACTACTGAAAACCCGCATAGTGCGTAAGACTACTCCCATGCTACAGAACTCCCGTAAAGTGTTTCCTACACTCAGGATGCAGAACTCCTGTAAACTGCCTCTCCGTACTTCCAATGTACAGAAACCCTGTAAGCTGCTTCTCTTTTACTCACACTACTGAAAACCCGCATTGTGCGTAAGACTACTCCCATGCTACAGAACTCCCGTAAAGTGTTTCCTACACTCAGGATGCAGAACTCCTGTAAACTGCCTCTCACTACTTCCATTGTACAGAAATCCTGTAAGCTGCTTCTCTTTTACTCACACTACTGAAAACCCGCATGGTGCGTAAGACTACTCCCATGCTACAGAACTCCTGCAAAGTGTTTCCTACACTCAGGATGCAGAACTCCTGTAAACTGCCTCTCACTACTTCCAATGTACAGAAATCCTGTAAGCTGCTTCTCTTTCACTCAGACTACTGAAAACCCGCATAGTGCGTAAGACTACTCCCATGCTACAGAACTCCCGTAAAGTGTTTCCTACACTCAGGATGCAGAACTCCTGTAAACTGCCTCTCCATACTTCCAATGTACAGAAACCCTGTAAGCTGTTTCTCTTTTACTCACACTACTGAAAACCCGCATGGTGCGTAAGACTACTCCCATGCTACAGAACTCCCGTAAAGTGTTTCCTACACTCAGGATGCAGAACTCCTGTAAACTGCCTCTCACTACTTCCATTGTACAGAAATCCTGTAAGCTGCTTCTGTTTTACTCAGACTACTGAAAACCCGCATGGTGCGTAAGACTACTCCCATGCTACAGAACTCCCGTAAAGTGTTTCCTACACTCAGGATGCAGAACTCCTGTAAACTGCCTCTCACTACTTCCAATGTACAGAAATCCTGTAAGCTGCTTCTCTTTTACTCAGACTACTGAAAACCCGCATGGTGCGTAAGACTACTCCCATGCTACAGAACTCCCGTATAGTGTTTCCTTCTCTCAGGATGCAGAACTCCTGTAAACTGCCTCTCCGTACTTCCAATGTACAGAAACCCTGTAAGCTGCTTCTCTTTTACTCACACTACTGAAAACCCGCATTGTGCGTAAGACTACTCCCATGCTACAGAACTCCCGTAAAGTGTTTCCTACACTCAGGATGCAGAACTCCTGTAAACTGCCTCTCACTACTTCCATTGTACAGAAATCCTGTAAGCTGCTTCTCTTTCACTCAGACTACTGAAAACCCGCATAGTGCGTAAGACTACTCCCATGCTACAGAACTCCCGTAAAGTGTTTCCTACACTCAGGATGCAGAACTCCTGTAAACTGCCTCTCCGTACTTCCAATGTACAGAAACCCTGTAAGCTGCTTCTCTTTTACTCACACTACTGAAAACCCGCATTGTGCGTAAGACTACTCCCATGCTACAGAACTCCCGTAAAGTGTTTCCTACACTCAGGATGCAGAACTCCTGTAAACTGCCTCTCACTACTTCCATTGTACAGAAATCCTGTAAGCTGCTTCTCTTTTACTCACACTACTGAAAACCCGCATGGTGCGTAAGACTACTCCCATGCTACAGAACTCCTGCAAAGTGTTTCCTACACTCAGGATGCAGAACTCCTGTAAACTGCCTCTCACTACTTCCAATGTACAGAAATCCTGTAAGCTGCTTCTCTTTCACTCAGACTACTGAAAACCCGCATAGTGCGTAAGACTACTCCCATGCTACAGAACTCCCGTAAAGTGTTTCCTACACTCAGGATGCAGAACTCCTGTAAACTGCCTCTCACTACTTCCATTGTACAGAAATCCTGTAAGCTGTTTCTGTTTTACTCAGACTACTGAAAACCCGCATGGTGCGTAAGACTACTCCCATGCTACAGAACTCCCGTAAAGTGTTTCCTACACTCAGGATGCAGAACTCCTGTAAACTGCCTCTCACTACTTCCAATGTACAGAAATCCTGTAAGCTGCTTCTGTTTTACTCAGACTACTGAAAACCCGCATGGTGCGTAAGACTATTCCCATGCTACAGAACTCCCGTAAAGTGTTTCCTACACTCAGGATGCAGAACTCCCGTAAACTGCCTCTCCGTACTTCCAATGTACAGAAACCCTGTAAGCTGCTTCTCTTTTACTCACACTACTGAAAACCCGCATTGTGCGTAAGACTACTCCCATGCTACAGAACTCCCGTAAAGTGTTTCCTACACTCAGGATGCAGAACTCCTGTAAACTGCCTCTCCGTACTTCCAATGTACAGAAACCCTGTAAGCTGCTTCTCTTTTACTCACACTACTGAAAACCCACATTGTGCGTAAGACTACTCCCATGCTACAGAACTCCCGTAAAGTGCTTCCTACACTCAGGATGCAGAACTCCTGTAAACTGCCTCTCCGTACTTCCAATGTACAGAAACCCTGTAAGCTGTTTCTCTTTTACTCACACTACTGAAAACCCGCATGGTGCGTAAGACTACTCCCATGCTACAGAACTCCCGTAAAGTGTTTCCTACACTCAGGATGCAGAACTCCTGTAAACTGCCTCTCACTACTTCCAATGTACAGAAATCCTGTAAGCTGCTTCTGTTTTACTCAGACTACTGAAAACCCGCATGGTGCGTAAGACTATTCCCATGCTACAGAACTCCCGTAAAGTGTTTCCTACACTCAGGATGCAGAACTCCCGTAAACTGCCTCTCCGTACTTCCAATGTACAGAAACCCTGTAAGCTGCTTCTCTTTTACTCACACTACTGAAAACCCGCATTGTGCGTAAGACTACTCCCATGCTACAGAACTCCCGTAAAGTGTTTCCTACACTCAGGATGCAGAACTCCTGTAAACTGCCTCTCACTACTTCCATTGTACAGAAATCCTGTAAGCTGCTTCTCTTTTACTCACACTACTGAAAACCCGCATGGTGCGTAAGACTACTCCCATGCTACAGAACTCCTGCAAAGTGTTTCCTACACTCAGGATGCAGAACTCCTGTAAACTGCCTCTCACTACTTCCAATGTACAGAAATCCTGTAAGCTGCTTCTCTTTTACTCAGACTACTGAAAACCCGCATGGTGCATAAGACTACTCCCATGCTACAGATCTCCCGTATAGTGTTTCCTACACTCAGGATGCAGAACTCCTGTAAACTGCCTCTCCGTACTTCCAATGTACAGAAACCCTGTAAGCTGCTTCTCTTTTACTCACACTACTGAAAACCCGCATTGTGCGTAAGACTACTCCCATGCTACAGAACTCCCGTAAAGTGTTTCCTACACTCAGGATGCAGAACTCCTGTAAACTGCCTCTCACTACTTCCATTGTACAGAAATCCTGTAAGCTGCTTCTCTTTCACTCAGACTACTGAAAACCCGCATAGTGCGTAAGACTACTCCCATGCTACAGAACTCCCGTAAAGTGTTTCCTACACTCAGGATGCAGAACTCCTGTAAACTGCCTCTCCGTACTTCCAATGTACAGAAACCCTGTAAGCTGCTTCTCTTTTACTCACACTACTGAAAACCCGCATTGTGCGTAAGACTACTCCCATGCTACAGAACTCCCGTAAAGTGTTTCCTACACTCAGGATGCAGAACTCCTGTAAACTGCCTCTCACTACTTCCATTGTACAGAAATCCTGTAAGCTGCTTCTCTTTTACTCACACTACTGAAAACCCGCATGGTGCGTAAGACTACTCCCATGCTACAGAACTCCTGCAAAGTGTTTCCTACACTCAGGATGCAGAACTCCTGTAAACTGCCTCTCACTACTTCCAATGTACAGAAATCCTGTAAGCTGCTTCTCTTTCACTCAGACTACTGAAAACCCGCATTGTGCGTAAGACTACTCCCATGCTACAGAACTCCCGTAAAGTGTTTCCTACACTCAGGATGCAGAACTCCTGTAAACTGCCTCTCCATACTTCCAATGTACAGAAACCCTGTAAGCTGTTTCTCTTTTACTCACACTACTGAAAACCCGCATGGTGCGTAAGACTACTCCCATGTTACAGAACTCCCGTAAAGTGTTTCCTACACTCAGGATGCAGAACTCCTGTAAACTGCCTCTCACTACTTCCATTGTACAGAAATCCTGTAAGCTGCTTCTGTTTTACTCAGACTACTGAAAACCCGCATGGTGCGTAAGACTACTCCCATGCTACAGAACTCCTGCAAAGTGTTTCCTACACTCAGGATGCAGAACTCCTGTAAACTGCCTCTCACTACTTCCAATGTACAGAAATCCTGTAAGCTGCTTCTCTTTTACTCAGACTACTGAAAACCCGCATGGTGCGTAAGACTACTCCCATGCTACAGAACTCCCGTATAGTGTTTCCTACACTCAGGATGCAGAACTCCTGTAAACTGCCTCTCCGTACTTCCAATGTACAGAAACCCTGTAAGCTGCTTCTCTTTTACTCACACTACTGAAAACGCGCATTGTGCGTAAGACTACTCCCATGCTACAGAACTCCCGTAAAGTGTTTCCTACACTCAGGATGCAGAACTCCTGTAAACTGCCTCTCACTACTTCCATTGTACAGAAATCCTGTAAGCTGCTTCTCTTTCACTCAGACTACTGAAAACCCACATTGTGCGTAAGACTACTCCCATGCTACAGAACTCCCGTAAAGTGTTTCCTACACTCAGGATGCAGAACTCCTGTAAACTGCCTCTCCGTACTTCCAATGTACAGAAACCCTGTAAGCTGCTTCTCTTTTACTCACACTACTGAAAACCCGCATTGTGCGTAAGACTACTCCCATGCTACAGAACTCCCGTAAAGTGTTTCCTACACTCAGGATGCAGAACTCCTGTAAACTGCCTCTCACTACTTCCATTGTACAGAAATCCTGTAAGCTGCTTCTCTTTTACTCACACTACTGAAAACCCGCATGGTGCGTAAGACTACTCCCATGCTACAGAACTCCTGCAAAGTGTTTCCTACACTCAGGATGCAGAACTCCTGTAAACTGCCTCTCACTACTTCCAATGTACAGAAATCCTGTAAGCTGCTTCTCTTTCACTCAGACTACTGAAAACCCGCATAGTGCGTAAGACTACTCCCATGCTACAGAACTCCCGTAAAGTGTTTCCTACACTCAGGATGCAGAACTCCTGTAAACTGCCTCTCACTACTTCCATTGTACAGAAATCCTGTAAGCTGCTTCTGTTTTACTCAGATTACTGAAAACCCGCATGGTGCGTAAGACTACTCCCATGCTACAGAACTCCCGTAAAGTGTTTCCTACACTCAGGATGCAGAACTCCTGTAAACTGCCTCTCCGTACTTCCAATGTACAGAAACCCTGTAAGCTGCTTCTCTTTTACTCACACTACTGAAAACCCGCATTGTGCGTAAGACTACTCCCATGCTACAGAACTCCCGTAAAGTGTTTCCTACACTCAGGATGCAGAACTCCTGTAAACTGCCTCTCACTACTTCCATTGTACAGAAATCCTGTAAGCTGCTTCTCTTTTACTCACACTACTGAAAACCCGCATGGTGCGTAAGACTACTCCCATGCTACAGAACTCCTGCAAAGTGTTTCCTACACTCAGGATGCAGAACTCCTGTAAACTGCCTCTCACTACTTCCAATGTACAGAAATCCTGTAAGCTGCTTCTCTTTCACTCAGACTACTGAAAACCCGCATAGTGCGTAAGACTACTCCCATGCTACAGAACTCCCGTAAAGTGTTTCCTACACTCAGGATGCAGAACTCCTGTAAACTGCCTCTCACTACTTCCATTGTACAGAAATCCTGTAAGCTGCTTCTGTTTTACTCAGATTACTGAAAACCCGCATGGTGCGTAAGACTACTCCCATGCTACAGAACTCCCGTAAAGTGTTTCCTACACTCAGGATGCAGAACTCCTGTAAACTGCCTCTCCGTACTTCCAATGTACAGAAACCCTGTAAGCTGCTTCTCTTTTACTCACACTACTGAAAACCCGCATGGTGCGTAAGACTACTCCCATGCTACAGAACTCCTGCAAAGTGTTTCCTACACTCAGGATGCAGAACTCCTGTAAACTGCCTCTCACTACTTCCAATGTACAGAAATCCTGTAAGCTGCTTCTCTTTCACTCAGACTACTGAAAACCCGCATTGTGCGTAAGACTACTCCCATGCTACAGAACTCCCGTAAAGTGTTTCCTACACTCAGGATGCAGAACTCCTGTAAACTGCCTCTCCATACTTCCAATGTACAGAAACCCTGTAAGCTGTTTCTCTTTTACTCACACTACTGAAAACCCGCATGGTGCGTAAGACTACTCCCATGTTACAGAACTCCCGTAAAGTGTTTCCTACACTCAGGATGCAGAACTCCTGTAAACTGCCTCTCACTACTTCCATTGTACAGAAATCCTGTAAGCTGCTTCTGTTTTACTCAGACTACTGAAAACCCGCATGGTGCGTAAGACTACTCCCATGCTACAGAACTCCTGCAAAGTGTTTCCTACACTCAGGATGCAGAACTCCTGTAAACTGCCTCTCACTACTTCCAATGTACAGAAATCCTGTAAGCTGCTTCTCTTTTACTCAGACTACTGAAAACCCGCATGGTGCGTAAGACTACTCCCATGCTACAGAACTCCCGTATAGTGTTTCCTACACTCAGGATGCAGAACTCCTGTAAACTGCCTCTCCGTACTTCCAATGTACAGAAACCCTGTAAGCTGCTTCTCTTTTACTCACACTACTGAAAACGCGCATTGTGCGTAAGACTACTCCCATGCTACAGAACTCCCGTAAAGTGTTTCCTACACTCAGGATGCAGAACTCCTGTAAACTGCCTCTCACTACTTCCATTGTACAGAAATCCTGTAAGCTGCTTCTCTTTCACTCAGACTACTGAAAACCCGCATAGTGCGTAAGACTACTCCCATGCTACAGAACTCCCGTAAAGTGTTTCCTACACTCAGGATGCAGAACTCCTGTAAACTGCCTCTCCGTACTTCCAATGTACAGAAACCCTGTAAGCTGCTTCTCTTTTACTCACACTACTGAAAACCCGCATTGTGCGTAAGACTACTCCCATGCTACAGAACTCCCGTAAAGTGTTTCCTACACTCAGGATGCAGAACTCCTGTAAACTGCCTCTCACTACTTCCATTGTACAGAAATCCTGTAAGCTGCTTCTCTTTTACTCACACTACTGAAAACCCGCATGGTGCGTAAGACTACTCCCATGCTACAGAACTCCTGCAAAGTGTTTCCTACACTCAGGATGCAGAACTCCTGTAAACTGCCTCTCACTACTTCCAATGTACAGAAATCCTGTAAGCTGCTTCTCTTTCACTCAGACTACTGAAAACCCGCATAGTGCGTAAGACTACTCCCATGCTACAGAACTCCCGTAAAGTGTTTCCTACACTCAGGATGCAGAACTCCTGTAAACTGCCTCTCACTACTTCCATTGTACAGAAATCCTGTAAGCTGCTTCTGTTTTACTCAGATTACTGAAAACCCGCATGGTGCGTAAGACTACTCCCATGCTACAGAACTCCCGTAAAGTGTTTCCTACACTCAGGATGCAGAACTCCTGTAAACTGCCTCTCCGTACTTCCAATGTACAGAAACCCTGTAAGCTGCTTCTCTTTTACTCACACTACTGAAAACCCGCATTGTGCGTAAGACTACTCCCATGCTACAGAACTCCCGTAAAGTGTTTCCTACACTCAGGATGCAGAACTCCTGTAAACTGCCTCTCACTACTTCCATTGTACAGAAATCCTGTAAGCTGCTTCTCTTTTACTCACACTACTGAAAACCCGCATGGTGCGTAAGACTACTCCCATGCTACAGAACTCCTGCAAAGTGTTTCCTACACTCAGGATGCAGAACTCCTGTAAACTGCCTCTCACTACTTCCAATGTACAGAAATCCTGTAAGCTGCTTCTCTTTCACTCAGACTACTGAAAACCCGCATAGTGCGTAAGACTACTCCCATGCTACAGAACTCCCGTAAAGTGTTTCCTACACTCAGGATGCAGAACTCCTGTAAACTGCCTCTCACTACTTCCATTGTACAGAAATCCTGTAAGCTGCTTCTGTTTTACTCAGATTACTGAAAACCCGCATGGTGCGTAAGACTACTCCCATGCTACAGAACTCCCGTAAAGTGTTTCCTACACTCAGGATGCAGAACTCCTGTAAACTGCCTCTCCGTACTTCCAATGTACAGAAACCCTGTAAGCTGCTTCTCTTTTACTCACACTACTGAAAACCCGCATTGTGCGTAAGACTACTCCCATGCTACAGAACTCCCGTAAAGTGTTTCCTACACTCAGGATGCAGAACTCCTGTAAACTGCCTCTCACTACTTCCATTGTACAGAAATCCTGTAAGCTGCTTCTCTTTTACTCACACTACTGAAAACCCGCATGGTGCGTAAGACTACTCCCATGCTACAGAACTCCTGCAAAGTGTTTCCTACACTCAGGATGCAGAACTCCTGTAAACTGCCTCTCACTACTTCCAATGTACAGAAATCCTGTAAGCTGCTTCTCTTTCACTCAGACTACTGAAAACCCGCATAGTGCGTAAGACTACTCCCATGCTACAGAACTCCCGTAAAGTGTTTCCTTCACTCAGGATGCAGAACTCCTGTAAACTGCCTCTCCGTACTTCCAATGTACAGAAACGCTGTAAGCTGTTTCTCTTTTACTCACACTACTGAAAACTCGCATGGTGCGTAAGACTACTCCCATGCTACAGAACTGCCGTAAAGTGTTTCCTACACTCAGGATGCAGAACTCCTGTAAACTGCCTCTCACTACTTCCATTGTACAGAAATCCTGTAAGCTGCTTCTCTTTCACTCAGACTACTGAAAACCCGCATGGTGCGTAAGACTACTCCCATGCTACAGAACTCCCGTAAAGTGTTTCCTACACTCAGGATGCAGAACTCCTGTAAACTGCCTCTCACTACTTCCAATGTACAGAAATCCTGTAAGCTGCTTCTCTTTTACTCAGACTACTGAAAACCCGCATGGTGCGTAAGACTACTCCCATGCTACAGAACTCCCGTATAGTGTTTCCTACACTCAGGATGCAGAACTCCTGTAAACTGCCTCTCACTACTTCCAATGTACAGAAACCCTGTAAGCTGCTTCTCTTTTACTCACACTACTGAAAACCCGCATTGTGCGTAAGACTACTCCCATGCTACAGAACTCCCGTAAAGTGTTTCCTACACTCAGGATGCAGAACTCCTGTAAACTGCCTCTCACTACTTCCATTGTACAGAAATCCTGTAAGCTGCTTCTCTTTCACTCAGACTACTGAAAACCCGCATAGTGCGTAAGACTACTCCCATGCTACAGAACTCCCGTAAAGTGTTTCCTACACTCAGGATGCAGAACTCCTGTAAACTGCCTCTCCGTACTTCCAATGTACAGAAACCCTGTAAGCTGCTTCTCTTTTACTCACACTACTGAAAACCCGCATTGTGCGTAAGACTACTCCCATGCTACAGAACTCCCGTAAAGTGTTTCCTACACTCAGGATGCAGAACTCCTGTAAACTGCCTCTCACTACTTCCATTGTACAGAAATCCTGTAAGCTGCTTCTCTTTCACTCACACTACTGAAAACCCGCATGGTGCGTAAGACTACTCCCATGCTACAGAACTCCTGCAAAGTGTTTCCTACACTCAGGATGCAGAACTCCTGTAAACTGCCTCTCACTACTTCCAATGTACAGAAATCCTGTAAGCTGCTTCTCTTTCACTCAGACTACTGAAAACCCGCATTGTGCGTAAGACTACTCCCATGCTACAGAACTCCCGTAAAGTGTTTCCTACACTCAGGATGCAGAACTCCTGTAAACTGCCTCTCCATACTTCCAATGTACAGAAACCCTGTAAGCTGTTTCTCTTTTACTCACACTACTGAAAACCCGCATGGTGCGTAAGACTACTCCCATGTTACAGAACTCCCGTAAAGTGTTTCCTACACTCAGGATGCAGAACTCCTGTAAACTGCCTCTCACTACTTCCATTGTACAGAAATCCTGTAAGCTGCTTCTGTTTTACTCAGACTACTGAAAACCCGCATGGTGCGTAAGACTACTCCCATGCTACAGAACTCCTGCAAAGTGTTTCCTACACTCAGGATGCAGAACTCCTGTAAACTGCCTCTCACTACTTCCAATGTACAGAAATCCTGTAAGCTGCTTCTCTTTTACTCAGACTACTGAAAACCCGCATGGTGCGTAAGACTACTCCCATGCTACAGAACTCCCGTATAGTGTTTCCTACACTCAGGATGCAGAACTCCTGTAAACTGCCTCTCCGTACTTCCAATGTACAGAAACCCTGTAAGCTGCTTCTCTTTTACTCACACTACTGAAAACGCGCATTGTGCGTAAGACTACTCCCATGCTACAGAACTCCCGTAAAGTGTTTCCTACACTCAGGATGCAGAACTCCTGTAAACTGCCTCTCACTACTTCCATTGTACAGAAATCCTGTAAGCTGCTTCTCTTTCACTCAGACTACTGAAAACCCGCATAGTGCGTAAGACTACTCCCATGCTACAGAACTCCCGTAAAGTGTTTCCTACACTCAGGATGCAGAACTCCTGTAAACTGCCTCTCCGTACTTCCAATGTACAGAAACCCTGTAAGCTGCTTCTCTTTTACTCACACTACTGAAAACCCGCATTGTGCGTAAGACTACTCCCATGCTACAGAACTCCCGTAAAGTGTTTCCTACACTCAGGATGCAGAACTCCTGTAAACTGCCTCTCACTACTTCCATTGTACAGAAATCCTGTAAGCTGCTTCTCTTTTACTCACACTACTGAAAACCCGCATGGTGCGTAAGACTACTCCCATGCTACAGAACTCCTGCAAAGTGTTTCCTACACTCAGGATGCAGAACTCCTGTAAACTGCCTCTCACTACTTCCAATGTACAGAAATCCTGTAAGCTGCTTCTCTTTCACTCAGACTACTGAAAACCCGCATAGTGCGTAAGACTACTCCCATGCTACAGAACTCCCGTAAAGTGTTTCCTACACTCAGGATGCAGAACTCCTGTAAACTGCCTCTCACTACTTCCATTGTACAGAAATCCTGTAAGCTGCTTCTGTTTTACTCAGATTACTGAAAACCCGCATGGTGCGTAAGACTACTCCCATGCTACAGAACTCCCGTAAAGTGTTTCCTACACTCAGGATGCAGAACTCCTGTAAACTGCCTCTCCGTACTTCCAATGTACAGAAACCCTGTAAGCTGCTTCTCTTTTACTCACACTACTGAAAACCCGCATTGTGCGTAAGACTACTCCCATGCTACAGAACTCCCGTAAAGTGTTTCCTACACTCAGGATGCAGAACTCCTGTAAACTGCCTCTCACTACTTCCATTGTACAGAAATCCTGTAAGCTGCTTCTCTTTTACTCACACTACTGAAAACCCGCATGGTGCGTAAGACTACTCCCATGCTACAGAACTCCTGCAAAGTGTTTCCTACACTCAGGATGCAGAACTCCTGTAAACTGCCTCTCACTACTTCCAATGTACAGAAATCCTGTAAGCTGCTTCTGTTTTACTCAGATTACTGAAAACCCGCATGGTGCGTAAGACTACTCCCATGCTACAGAACTCCCGTAAAGTGTTTCCTACACTCAGGATGCAGAACTCCTGTAAACTGCCTCTCCGTACTTCCAATGTACAGAAACCCTGTAAGCTGCTTCTCTTTTACTCACACTACTGAAAACCCGCATTGTGCGTAAGACTACTCCCATGCTACAGAACTCCCGTAAAGTGTTTCCTACACTCAGGATGCAGAACTCCTGTAAACTGCCTCTCACTACTTCCATTGTACAGAAATCCTGTAAGCTGCTTCTCTTTTACTCACACTACTGAAAACCCGCATGGTGCGTAAGACTACTCCCATGCTACAGAACTCCTGCAAAGTGTTTCCTACACTCAGGATGCAGAACTCCTGTAAACTGCCTCTCACTACTTCCAATGTACAGAAATCCTGTAAGCTGCTTCTCTTTCACTCAGACTACTGAAAACCCGCATAGTGCGTAAGACTACTCCCATGCTACAGAACTCCCGTAAAGTGTTTCCTACACTCAGGATGCAGAACTCCTGTAAACTGCCTCTCACTACTTCCATTGTACAGAAATCCTGTAAGCTGCTTCTGTTTTACTCAGATTACTGAAAACCCGCATGGTGCGTAAGACTACTCCCATGCTACAGAACTCCCGTAAAGTGTTTCCTACACTCAGGATGCAGAACTCCTGTAAACTGCCTCTCCGTACTTCCAATGTACAGAAACCCTGTAAGCTGCTTCTCTTTTACTCACACTACTGAAAACCCGCATGGTGCGTAAGACTACTCCCATGCTACAGAACTCCTGCAAAGTGTTTCCTACACTCAGGATGCAGAACTCCTGTAAACTGCCTCTCACTACTTCCAATGTACAGAAATCCTGTAAGCTGCTTCTCTTTCACTCAGACTACTGAAAACCCGCATTGTGCGTAAGACTACTCCCATGCTACAGAACTCCCGTAAAGTGTTTCCTACACTCAGGATGCAGAACTCCTGTAAACTGCCTCTCCATACTTCCAATGTACAGAAACCCTGTAAGCTGTTTCTCTTTTACTCACACTACTGAAAACCCGCATGGTGCGTAAGACTACTCCCATGTTACAGAACTCCCGTAAAGTGTTTCCTACACTCAGGATGCAGAACTCCTGTAAACTGCCTCTCACTACTTCCATTGTACAGAAATCCTGTAAGCTGCTTCTGTTTTACTCAGACTACTGAAAACCCGCATGGTGCGTAAGACTACTCCCATGCTACAGAACTCCTGCAAAGTGTTTCCTACACTCAGGATGCAGAACTCCTGTAAACTGCCTCTCACTACTTCCAATGTACAGAAATCCTGTAAGCTGCTTCTCTTTTACTCAGACTACTGAAAACCCGCATGGTGCGTAAGACTACTCCCATGCTACAGAACTCCCGTATAGTGTTTCCTACACTCAGGATGCAGAACTCCTGTAAACTGCCTCTCCGTACTTCCAATGTACAGAAACCCTGTAAGCTGCTTCTCTTTTACTCACACTACTGAAAACGCGCATTGTGCGTAAGACTACTCCCATGCTACAGAACTCCCGTAAAGTGTTTCCTACACTCAGGATGCAGAACTCCTGTAAACTGCCTCTCACTACTTCCATTGTACAGAAATCCTGTAAGCTGCTTCTCTTTCACTCAGACTACTGAAAACCCGCATAGTGCGTAAGACTACTCCCATGCTACAGAACTCCCGTAAAGTGTTTCCTACACTCAGGATGCAGAACTCCTGTAAACTGCCTCTCCGTACTTCCAATGTACAGAAACCCTGTAAGCTGCTTCTCTTTTACTCACACTACTGAAAACCCGCATTGTGCGTAAGACTACTCCCATGCTACAGAACTCCCGTAAAGTGTTTCCTACACTCAGGATGCAGAACTCCTGTAAACTGCCTCTCACTACTTCCATTGTACAGAAATCCTGTAAGCTGCTTCTCTTTTACTCACACTACTGAAAACCCGCATGGTGCGTAAGACTACTCCCATGCTACAGAACTCCTGCAAAGTGTTTCCTACACTCAGGATGCAGAACTCCTGTAAACTGCCTCTCACTACTTCCAATGTACAGAAATCCTGTAAGCTGCTTCTCTTTCACTCAGACTACTGAAAACCCGCATAGTGCGTAAGACTACTCCCATGCTACAGAACTCCCGTAAAGTGTTTCCTACACTCAGGATGCAGAACTCCTGTAAACTGCCTCTCACTACTTCCATTGTACAGAAATCCTGTAAGCTGCTTCTGTTTTACTCAGATTACTGAAAACCCGCATGGTGCGTAAGACTACTCCCATGCTACAGAACTCCCGTAAAGTGTTTCCTACACTCAGGATGCAGAACTCCTGTAAACTGCCTCTCCGTACTTCCAATGTACAGAAACCCTGTAAGCTGCTTCTCTTTTACTCACACTACTGAAAACCCGCATTGTGCGTAAGACTACTCCCATGCTACAGAACTCCCGTAAAGTGTTTCCTACACTCAGGATGCAGAACTCCTGTAAACTGCCTCTCACTACTTCCATTGTACAGAAATCCTGTAAGCTGCTTCTCTTTTACTCACACTACTGAAAACCCGCATGGTGCGTAAGACTACTCCCATGCTACAGAACTCCTGCAAAGTGTTTCCTACACTCAGGATGCAGAACTCCTGTAAACTGCCTCTCACTACTTCCAATGTACAGAAATCCTGTAAGCTGCTTCTCTTTCACTCAGACTACTGAAAACCCGCATAGTGCGTAAGACTACTCCCATGCTACAGAACTCCCGTAAAGTGTTTCCTACACTCAGGATGCAGAACTCCTGTAAACTGCCTCTCACTACTTCCATTGTACAGAAATCCTGTAAGCTGCTTCTGTTTTACTCAGATTACTGAAAACCCGCATGGTGCGTAAGACTACTCCCATGCTACAGAACTCCCGTAAAGTGTTTCCTACACTCAGGATGCAGAACTCCTGTAAACTGCCTCTCCGTACTTCCAATGTACAGAAACCCTGTAAGCTGCTTCTCTTTTACTCACACTACTGAAAACCCGCATTGTGCGTAAGACTACTCCCATGCTACAGAACTCCCGTAAAGTGTTTCCTACACTCAGGATGCAGAACTCCTGTAAACTGCCTCTCACTACTTCCATTGTACAGAAATCCTGTAAGCTGCTTCTCTTTTACTCACACTACTGAAAACCCGCATGGTGCGTAAGACTACTCCCATGCTACAGAACTCCTGCAAAGTGTTTCCTACACTCAGGATGCAGAACTCCTGTAAACTGCCTCTCACTACTTCCAATGTACAGAAATCCTGTAAGCTGCTTCTCTTTCACTCAGACTACTGAAAACCCGCATAGTGCGTAAGACTACTCCCATGCTACAGAACTCCCGTAAAGTGTTTCCTTCACTCAGGATGCAGAACTCCTGTAAACTGCCTCTCCGTACTTCCAATGTACAGAAACGCTGTAAGCTGTTTCTCTTTTACTCACACTACTGAAAACTCGCATGGTGCGTAAGACTACTCCCATGCTACAGAACTGCCGTAAAGTGTTTCCTACACTCAGGATGCAGAACTCCTGTAAACTGCCTCTCACTACTTCCATTGTACAGAAATCCTGTAAGCTGCTTCTCTTTCACTCAGACTACTGAAAACCCGCATGGTGCGTAAGACTACTCCCATGCTACAGAACTCCCGTAAAGTGTTTCCTACACTCAGGATGCAGAACTCCTGTAAACTGCCTCTCACTACTTCCAATGTACAGAAATCCTGTAAGCTGCTTCTCTTTTACTCAGACTACTGAAAACCCGCATGGTGCGTAAGACTACTCCCATGCTACAGAACTCCCGTATAGTGTTTCCTACACTCAGGATGCAGAACTCCTGTAAACTGCCTCTCACTACTTCCAATGTACAGAAACCCTGTAAGCTGCTTCTCTTTTACTCACACTACTGAAAACCCGCATTGTGCGTAAGACTACTCCCATGCTACAGAACTCCCGTAAAGTGTTTCCTACACTCAGGATGCAGAACTCCTGTAAACTGCCTCTCACTACTTCCATTGTACAGAAATCCTGTAAGCTGCTTCTCTTTCACTCAGACTACTGAAAACCCGCATAGTGCGTAAGACTACTCCCATGCTACAGAACTCCCGTAAAGTGTTTCCTACACTCAGGATGCAGAACTCCTGTAAACTGCCTCTCCGTACTTCCAATGTACAGAAACCCTGTAAGCTGCTTCTCTTTTACTCACACTACTGAAAACCCGCATTGTGCGTAAGACTACTCCCATGCTACAGAACTCCCGTAAAGTGTTTCCTACACTCAGGATGCAGAACTCCTGTAAACTGCCTCTCACTACTTCCATTGTACAGAAATCCTGTAAGCTGCTTCTCTTTCACTCACACTACTGAAAACCCGCATGGTGCGTAAGACTACTCCCATGCTACAGAACTCCTGCAAAGTGTTTCCTACACTCAGGATGCAGAACTCCTGTAAACTGCCTCTCACTACTTCCAATGTACAGAAATCCTGTAAGCTGCTTCTCTTTCACTCAGACTACTGAAAACCCGCATTGTGCGTAAGACTACTCCCATGCTACAGAACTCCCGTAAAGTGTTTCCTACACTCAGGATGCAGAACTCCTGTAAACTGCCTCTCCATACTTCCAATGTACAGAAACCCTGTAAGCTGTTTCTCTTTTACTCACACTACTGAAAACCCGCATGGTGCGTAAGACTACTCCCATGTTACAGAACTCCCGTAAAGTGTTTCCTACACTCAGGATGCAGAACTCCTGTAAACTGCCTCTCACTACTTCCATTGTACAGAAATCCTGTAAGCTGCTTCTGTTTTACTCAGACTACTGAAAACCCGCATGGTGCGTAAGACTACTCCCATGCTACAGAACTCCTGCAAAGTGTTTCCTACACTCAGGATGCAGAACTCCTGTAAACTGCCTCTCACTACTTCCAATGTACAGAAATCCTGTAAGCTGCTTCTCTTTTACTCAGACTACTGAAAACCCGCATGGTGCGTAAGACTACTCCCATGCTACAGAACTCCCGTATAGTGTTTCCTACACTCAGGATGCAGAACTCCTGTAAACTGCCTCTCCGTACTTCCAATGTACAGAAACCCTGTAAGCTGCTTCTCTTTTACTCACACTACTGAAAACGCGCATTGTGCGTAAGACTACTCCCATGCTACAGAACTCCCGTAAAGTGTTTCCTACACTCAGGATGCAGAACTCCTGTAAACTGCCTCTCACTACTTCCATTGTACAGAAATCCTGTAAGCTGCTTCTCTTTCACTCAGACTACTGAAAACCCGCATAGTGCGTAAGACTACTCCCATGCTACAGAACTCCCGTAAAGTGTTTCCTACACTCAGGATGCAGAACTCCTGTAAACTGCCTCTCCGTACTTCCAATGTACAGAAACCCTGTAAGCTGCTTCTCTTTTACTCACACTACTGAAAACCCGCATTGTGCGTAAGACTACTCCCATGCTACAGAACTCCCGTAAAGTGTTTCCTACACTCAGGATGCAGAACTCCTGTAAACTGCCTCTCACTACTTCCATTGTACAGAAATCCTGTAAGCTGCTTCTCTTTTACTCACACTACTGAAAACCCGCATGGTGCGTAAGACTACTCCCATGCTACAGAACTCCTGCAAAGTGTTTCCTACACTCAGGATGCAGAACTCCTGTAAACTGCCTCTCACTACTTCCAATGTACAGAAATCCTGTAAGCTGCTTCTCTTTCACTCAGACTACTGAAAACCCGCATAGTGCGTAAGACTACTCCCATGCTACAGAACTCCCGTAAAGTGTTTCCTACACTCAGGATGCAGAACTCCTGTAAACTGCCTCTCACTACTTCCATTGTACAGAAATCCTGTAAGCTGCTTCTGTTTTACTCAGATTACTGAAAACCCGCATGGTGCGTAAGACTACTCCCATGCTACAGAACTCCCGTAAAGTGTTTCCTACACTCAGGATGCAGAACTCCTGTAAACTGCCTCTCCGTACTTCCAATGTACAGAAACCCTGTAAGCTGCTTCTCTTTTACTCACACTACTGAAAACCCGCATTGTGCGTAAGACTACTCCCATGCTACAGAACTCCCGTAAAGTGTTTCCTACACTCAGGATGCAGAACTCCTGTAAACTGCCTCTCACTACTTCCATTGTACAGAAATCCTGTAAGCTGCTTCTCTTTTACTCACACTACTGAAAACCCGCATGGTGCGTAAGACTACTCCCATGCTACAGAACTCCTGCAAAGTGTTTCCTACACTCAGGATGCAGAACTCCTGTAAACTGCCTCTCACTACTTCCAATGTACAGAAATCCTGTAAGCTGCTTCTCTTTCACTCAGACTACTGAAAACCCGCATAGTGCGTAAGACTACTCCCATGCTACAGAACTCCCGTAAAGTGTTTCCTACACTCAGGATGCAGAACTCCTGTAAACTGCCTCTCACTACTTCCATTGTACAGAAATCCTGTAAGCTGCTTCTGTTTTACTCAGATTACTGAAAACCCGCATGGTGCGTAAGACTACTCCCATGCTACAGAACTCCCGTAAAGTGTTTCCTACACTCAGGATGCAGAACTCCTGTAAACTGCCTCTCCGTACTTCCAATGTACAGAAACCCTGTAAGCTGCTTCTCTTTTACTCACACTACTGAAAACCCGCATTGTGCGTAAGACTACTCCCATGCTACAGAACTCCCGTAAAGTGTTTCCTACACTCAGGATGCAGAACTCCTGTAAACTGCCTCTCACTACTTCCATTGTACAGAAATCCTGTAAGCTGCTTCTCTTTTACTCACACTACTGAAAACCCGCATGGTGCGTAAGACTACTCCCATGCTACAGAACTCCTGCAAAGTGTTTCCTACACTCAGGATGCAGAACTCCTGTAAACTGCCTCTCACTACTTCCAATGTACAGAAATCCTGTAAGCTGCTTCTCTTTCACTCAGACTACTGAAAACCCGCATAGTGCGTAAGACTACTCCCATGCTACAGAACTCCCGTAAAGTGTTTCCTTCACTCAGGATGCAGAACTCCTGTAAACTGCCTCTCCGTACTTCCAATGTACAGAAACGCTGTAAGCTGTTTCTCTTTTACTCACACTACTGAAAACTCGCATGGTGCGTAAGACTACTCCCATGCTACAGAACTGCCGTAAAGTGTTTCCTACACTCAGGATGCAGAACTCCTGTAAACTGCCTCTCACTACTTCCATTGTACAGAAATCCTGTAAGCTGCTTCTCTTTCACTCAGACTACTGAAAACCCGCATGGTGCGTAAGACTACTCCCATGCTACAGAACTCCCGTAAAGTGTTTCCTACACTCAGGATGCAGAACTCCTGTAAACTGCCTCTCACTACTTCCAATGTACAGAAATCCTGTAAGCTGCTTCTCTTTTACTCAGACTACTGAAAACCCGCATGGTGCGTAAGACTACTCCCATGCTACAGAACTCCCGTATAGTGTTTCCTACACTCAGGATGCAGAACTCCTGTAAACTGCCTCTCACTACTTCCAATGTACAGAAACCCTGTAAGCTGCTTCTCTTTTACTCACACTACTGAAAACCCGCATTGTGCGTAAGACTACTCCCATGCTACAGAACTCCCGTAAAGTGTTTCCTACACTCAGGATGCAGAACTCCTGTAAACTGCCTCTCACTACTTCCATTGTACAGAAATCCTGTAAGCTGCTTCTCTTTCACTCAGACTACTGAAAACCCGCATAGTGCGTAAGACTACTCCCATGCTACAGAACTCCCGTAAAGTGTTTCCTACACTCAGGATGCAGAACTCCTGTAAACTGCCTCTCCGTACTTCCAATGTACAGAAACCCTGTAAGCTGCTTCTCTTTTACTCACACTACTGAAAACCCGCATTGTGCGTAAGACTACTCCCATGCTACAGAACTCCCGTAAAGTGTTTCCTACACTCAGGATGCAGAACTCCTGTAAACTGCCTCTCACTACTTCCATTGTACAGAAATCCTGTAAGCTGCTTCTCTTTTACTCACACTACTGAAAACCCGCATGGTGCGTAAGACTACTCCCATGCTACAGAACTCCTGCAAAGTGTTTCCTACACTCAGGATGCAGAACTCCTGTAAACTGCCTCTCACTACTTCCAATGTACAGAAATCCTGTAAGCTGCTTCTCTTTCACTCAGACTACTGAAAACCCGCATAGTGCGTAAGACTACTCCCATGCTACAGAACTCCCGTAAAGTGTTTCCTACACTCAGGATGCAGAACTCCTGTAAACTGCCTCTCCGTACTTCCAATGTACAGAAACCCTGTAAGCTGCTTCTCTTTTACTCACACTACTGAAAACCCGCATTGTGCGTAAGACTACTCCCATGCTACAGAACTCCCGTAAAGTGTTTCCTACACTCAGGATGCAGAACTCCTGTAAACTGCCTCTCACTACTTCCATTGTACAGAAATCCTGTAAGCTGCTTCTCTTTTACTCAGACTACTGAAAACCCGCATGGTGCGTAAGACTACTCCCATGCTACAGAACTCCCGTAAAGTGTTTCCTACACTCAGGATGCAGAACTCCTGTAAACTGCCTCTCACTACTTCCAATGTACAGAAATCCTGTAAGCTGCTTCTCTTTTACTCAGACTACTGAAAACCCGCATGGTGCGTAAGACTACTCCCATGCTACAGAACTCCCGTATAGTGTTTCCTACACTCAGGATGCAGAACTCCTGTAAACTGCCTCTCCGTACTTCCAATGTACAGAAACCCTGTAAGCTGCTTCTCTTTTACTCACACTACTGAAAACCCGCATTGTGCGTAAGACTACTCCCATGCTACAGAACTCCCGTAAAGTGTTTCCTACACTCAGGATGCAGAACTCCTGTAAACTGCCTCTCACTACTTCCATTGTACAGAAATCCTCTAAGCTGCTTCTCTTTCACTCAGACTACTGAAAACCCGCATAGTGCGTAAGGCTACTCCCATGCTACAGAACTCCCGTAAAGTGTTTCCTACACTCAGGATGCAGAACTCCTGTAAACTGCCTCTCCGTACTTCCAATGTACAGAAACCCTGTAAGCTGCTTCTCTTTTACTCACTCTACTGAAAACCCGCATTGTGCGTAAGACTACTCCCATGCTACAGAACTCCCGTAAAGTGTTTCCTACACTCAGGATGCAGAACTCCTGTAAACTGCCTCTCACTACTTCCATTGTACAGAAATCCTGTAAGCTGCTTCTCTTTTACTCACACTACTGAAAACCCGCATGGTGCGTAAGACTACTCCCATGCTACAGAACTCCTGCAAAGTGTTTCCTACACTCAGGATGCAGAACTCCTGTAAACTGCCTCTCCGTACTTCCAATGTACAGAAACGCTGTAAGCTGTTTCTCTTTTACTCACACTACTGAAAACTCGCATGGTGCGTAAGACTACTCCCATGCTACAGAACTGCCGTAAAGTGTTTCCTACACTCAGGATGCAGAACTCCTGTAAACTGCCTCTCACTACTTCCATTGTACAGAAATCCTGTAAGCTGCTTCTGTTTTACTCAGACTACTGAAAACCCGCATGGTGCGTAAGACTACTCCCATGCTACAGAACTCCCGTAAAGTGTTTCCTACACTCAGGATGCAGAACTCCTGTAAACTGCCTCTCACTACTTCCAATGTACAGAAATCCTGTAAGCTGCTTCTGTTTTACTCAGACTACTGAAAACCCGCATGGTGCGTAAGACTACTCCCATGCTACAGAACTCCCGTAAAGTGTTTCCTACACTCAGGATGCAGAACTCCTGTAAACTGCCTCTCACTACTTCCAATGTACAGAAATCCTGTAAGCTGCTTCTGTTTTACTCAGACTACTGAAAACCCGCATGGTGCGTAAGACTACTCCCATGCTACAGAACTCCCGTAAAGTGTTTCCTACACTCAGGATGCAGAACTCCTGTAAACTGCTTCTCCGTACTTCCAATGTACAGAAACCCTGTAAGCTGCTTCTCTTTTACTCACACTACTGAAAACCCACATTGTGCGTAAGACTACTCCCATGCTACAGAACTCCCGTAAAGTGTTTCCTACACTCAGGATGCAGAACTCCTGTAAACTGCCTCTCACTACTTCCAATGTACAGAAATCCTGTAAGCTGCTTCTCTTTTACTCACACTACTGAAAACCCGCATAGTGCGTAAGACTACTCCCATGCTACAGAACTCCCGTAAAGTGTTTCCTACACTCAGGATGCAGAACTCCTGTAAACTGCCTCTCCGTACTTCCAATGTACAGAAACCCTGTAAGCTGCTTCTATTTTACTCACACTACTGAAAACCCACATTGTGCGTAATACTACTCCCATGCTACAGAACTCCCGTAAAGTGTTTCCTACACTCAGGATGCAGAACTCCTGTAAACTGCCTCTCACTACTTCCATTGTACAGAAATCCTGTAAGCTGCTTCTGTTTTACTCAGATTACTGAAAACCCGCATGGTGCGTAAGACTACTCCCATGCTACAGAACTCCCGTAAAGTGTTTCCTACACTCAGGATGCAGAACTCCTGTAAACTGCCTCTCCGTACTTCCAATGTACAGAAACCCTGTAAGCTGCTTCTCTTTTACTCACACTACTGAAAACCCGCATTGTGCGTAAGACTACTCCCATGCTACAGAACTCCCGTAAAGTGTTTCCTACACTCAGGATGCAGAACTCCTGTAAACTGCCTCTCACTACTTCCATTGTATAGAAATCCTGTAAGCTGCTTCTCTTTTACTCACACTACTGAAAACCCGCATGGTGCGTAAGACTACTCCCATGCTACAGAACTCCTGCAAAGTGTTTCCTACACTCAGGATGCAGAACTCCTGTAAACTGCCTCTCACTACTTCCAATGTACAGAAATCCTGTAAGCTGCTTCTCTTTCACTCAGACTACTGAAAACCCGCATAGTGCGTAAGACTACTCCCATGCTACAGAACTCCCGTAAAGTGTTTCCTACACTCAGGATGCAGAACTCCTGTAAACTGCCTCTCCGTACTTCCAATGTACAGAAACGCTGTAAGCTGTTTCTCTTTTACTCACACTACTGAAAACTCGCATGGTGCGTAAGACTACTCCCATGCTACAGAACTGCCGTAAAGTGTTTCCTACACTCAGGATGCAGAACTCCTGTAAACTGCCTCTCACTACTTCCATTGTACAGAAATCCTGTAAGCTGCTTCTGTTTTACTCAGACTACTGAAAACCCGCATGGTGCGTAAGACTACTCCCATGCTACAGAACTCCCGTAAAGTGTTTCCTACACTCAGGATGCAGAACTCCTGTAAACTGCCTCTCACTACTTCCAATGTACAGAAATCCTGTAAGCTGCTTCTGTTTTACTCAGACTACTGAAAACCCGCATGGTGCGTAAGACTACTCCCATGCTACAGAACTCCCGTAAAGTGTTTCCTACACTCAGGATGCAGAACTCCTGTAAACTGCTTCTCCGTACTTCCAATGTACAGAAACCCTGTAAGCTGCTTCTCTTTTACTCACACTACTGAAAACCCACATTGTGCGTAAGACTACTCCCATGCTACAGAACTCCCGTAAAGTGTTTCCTACACTCAGGATGCAGAACTCCTGTAAACTGCCTCTCACTACTTCCAATGTACAGAAATCCTGTAAGCTGCTTCTCTTTTACTCACACTACTGAAAACCCGCATAGTGCGTAAGACTACTCCCATGCTACAGAACTCCCGTAAAGTGTTTCCTACACTCAGGATGCAGAACTCCTGTAAACTGCCTCTCCGTACTTCCAATGTACAGAAACCCTGTAAGCTGCTTCTCTTTCACTCAGACTACTGAAAACCCGCATAGTGCGTAAGACTACTCCCATGCTACAGAACTCCCGTAAAGTGTTTCCTACACTCAGGATGCAGAACTCCTGTAAACTGCCTCTCACTACTTCCATTGTACAGAAATCCTGTAAGCTGCTTCTGTTTTACTCAGATTACTGAAAACCCGCATGGTGCGTAAGACTACTCCCATGCTACAGAACTCCCGTAAAGTGTTTCCTACACTCAGGATGCAGAACTCCTGTAAACTGCCTCTCCGTACTTCCAATGTACAGAAACCCTGTAAGCTGCTTCTCTTTTACTCACACTACTGAAAACCCGCATTGTGCGTAAGACTACTCCCATGCTACAGAACTCCCGTAAAGTGTTTCCTACACTCAGGATGCAGAACTCCTGTAAACTGCCTCTCACTACTTCCATTGTACAGAAATCCTGTAAGCTGCTTCTCTTTTACTCACACTACTGAAAACCCGCATGGTGCGTAATACTACTCCCATGCTACAGAACTCCTGCAAAGTGTTTCCTACACTCAGGATGCAGAACTCCTGTAAACTGCCTCTCACTACTTCCAATGTACAGAAATCCTGTAAGCTGCTTCTCTTTCACTCAGACTACTGAAAACCCGCATAGTGCGTAAGACTACTCCCATGCTACAGAACTCCCGTAAAGTGTTTCCTACACTCAGGATGCAGAACTCCTGTAAACTGCCTCTCCGTACTTCCAATGTACAGAAACGCTGTAAGCTGTTTCTCTTTTACTCACACTACTGAAAACTCGCATGGTGCGTAAGACTACTCCCATGCTACAGAACTGCCGTAAAGTGTTTCCTACACTCAGGATGCAGAACTCCTGTAAACTGCCTCTCACTACTTCCATTGTACAGAAATCCTGTAAGCTGCTTCTGTTTTACTCAGACTACTGAAAACCCGCATGGTGCGTAAGACTACTCCCATGCTACAGAACTCCCGTAAAGTGTTTCCTACACTCAGGATGCAGAACTCCTGTAAACTGCCTCTCACTACTTCCAATGTACAGAAATCCTGTAAGCTGCTTCTCTTTTACTCAGACTACTGAAAACCCGCATGGTGCGTAAGACTACTCCCATGCTACAGAACTCCCGTATAGTGTTTCCTACACTCAGGATGCAGAACTCCTGTAAACTGCCTCTCCGTACTTCCAATGTACAGAAACCCTGTAAGCTGCTTCTCTTTTACTCACACTACTGAAAACGCGCATTGTGCGTAAGACTACTCCCATGCTACAGAACTCCCGTAAAGTGTTTCCTACACTCAGGATGCAGAACTCCTGTAAACTGCCTCTCACTACTTCCATTGTACAGAAATCCTGTAAGCTGCTTCTCTTTCACTCAGACTACTGAAAACCCGCATAGTGCGTAAGACTACTCCCATGCTACAGAACTCCCGTAAAGTGTTTCCTACACTCAGGATGCAGAACTCCTGTAAACTGCCTCTCACTACTTCCAATGTACAGAAATCCTGTAAGCTGCTTCTCTTTTACTCAGACTACTGAAAACCCGTATGGTGCATAAGACTACTCCCATGCTACAGATCTCCCGTATAGTGTTTCCTACACTCAGGATGCAGAACTCCTGTAAACTGCCTCTCCGTACTTCCAATGTACAGAAACCCTGTAAGCTGCTTCTCTTTTACTCACACTACTGAAAACGCGCATTGTGCGTAAGACTACTCCCATGCTACAGAACTCCCGTAAAGTGTTTCCTACACTCAGGATGCAGAACTCCTGTAAACTGCCTCTCACTACTTCCATTGTACAGAAATCCTGTAAGCTGCTTCTCTTTCACTCAGACTACTGAAAACCCGCATAGTGCGTAAGACTACTCCCATGCTACAGAACTCCCGTAAAGTGTTTCCTACACTCAGGATGCAGAACTCCTGTAAACTGCCTCTCACTACTTCCAATGTACAGAAACCCTGTAAGCTGCTTCTCTTTTACTCACACTACTGAAAACCCGCATTGTGCGTAAGACTACTCCCATGCTACAGAACTCCCGTAAAGTGTTTCCTACACTCAGGATGCAGAACTCCTGTAAACTGCCTCTCACTACTTCCATTGTACAGAAATCCTGTAAGCTGCTTCTCTTTTACTCACACTACTGAAAACCCGCATGGTGCGTAAGACTACTCCCATGCTACAGAACTCCTGCAAAGTGTTTCCTACACTCAGGATGCAGAACTCCTGTAAACTGCCTCTCACTACTTCCAATGTACAGAAATCCTGTAAGCTGCTTCTCTTTCACTCAGACTACTGAAAACCCGCATAGTGCGTAAGACTACTCCCATGCTACAGAACTCCCGTAAAGTGTTTCCTACACTCAGGATGCAGAACTTCTGTAAACTGCATCTCTGTACTTCCAATGTACAGAAACCCTGTAAGCTGTTTCTCTTTTACTCACACTACTGAAAACCCGCATTGTGCGTAAGACTACTCCCATGTTACAGAACTCCCGTAAAGTGTTTCCTACACTCAGGATGCAGAACTCCTGTAAACTGCCTCTCACTACTTCCATTGTACAGAAATCCTGTAAGCTGCTTCTGTTTTACTCAGACTACTGAAAACCCGCATGGTGCGTAAGACTACTCCCATGCTACAGAACTCCCGTAAAGTGTTTCCTACACTCAGGATGCAGAACTCCTGTAAACTGCCTCTCACTACTTCCAATGTACAGAAATCCTGTAAGCTGCTTCTCTTTTACTCAGACTACTGAAAACCCGCATGGTGCGTAAGACTACTCCCATGCTACAGAACTCCCGTATAGTGTTTCCTACACTCAGGATGCAGAACTCCTGTAAACTGCCTCTCCGTACTTCCAATGTACAGAAACCCTGTAAGCTGCTTCTCTTTTACTCACACTACTGAAAACGCGCATTGTGCGTAAGACTACTCCCATGCTACAGAACTCCCGTAAAGTGTTTCCTACACTCAGGATGCAGAACTCCTGTAAACTGCCTCTCACTACTTCCATTGTACAGAAATCCTGTAAGCTGCTTCTCTTTCACTCAGACTACTGAAAACCCGCATAGTGCGTAAGACTACTCCCATGCTACAGAACTCCCGTAAAGTGTTTCCTACACTCAGGATGCAGAACTCCTGTAAACTGCCTCTCACTACTTCCAATGTACAGAAACCCTGTAAGCTGCTTCTCTTTTACTCACACTACTGAAAACCCGCATTGTGCGTAAGACTACTCCCATGCTACAGAACTCCCGTAAAGTGTTTCCTACACTCAGGATGCAGAACTCCTGTAAACTGCCTCTCACTACTTCCATTGTACAGAAATCCTGTAAGCTGCTTCTCTTTTACTCACACTACTGAAAACCCGCATGGTGCGTAAGACTACTCCCATGCTACAGAACTCCTGCAAAGTGTTTCCTACACTCAGGATGCAGAACTCCTGTAAACTGCCTCTCACTACTTCCAATGTACAGAAATCCTGTAAGCTGCTTCTCTTTCACTCAGACTACTGAAAACTCGCATAGTGCGTAAGACTACTCCCATGCTACAGAACTCCCGTAAAGTGTTTCCTACACTCAGGATGCAGAACTCCTGTAAACTGCCTCTCCGTACTTCCAATGTACAGAAACCCTGTAAGCTGTTTCTCTTTTACTCACACTACTGAAAACCCGCATTGTGCGTAAGACTACTCCCATGTTACAGAACTCCCGTAAAGTGTTTCCTACACTCAGGATGCAGAACTCCTGTAAACTGCCTCTCACTACTTCCATTGTACAGAAATCCTGTAAGCTGCTTCTGTTTTACTCAGACTACTGAAAACCCGCATGGTGCGTAAGACTACTCCCATGCTACAGAACTCCCGTAAAGTGTTTCCTACACTCAGGATGCAGAACTCCTGTAAACTGCCTCTCACTACTTCCAATGTACAGAAATCCTGTAAGCTGCTTCACTTTTACTCAGACTACTGAAAACCCGCATGGTGCGTAAGACTACTCCCATGCTACAGAACTCCCGTATAGTGTTTCCTACACTCAGGATGCAGAACTCCTGTAAACTGCCTCTCCGTAATTCCAATGTACAGAAACCCTGTAAGCTGCTTCTCTTTTACTCACACTACTGAAAACGCGCATTGTGCGTAAGACTACTCCCATGCTACAGAACTCCCGTAAAGTGTTTCCTACACTCAGGATGCAGAACTCCTGTAAACTGCCTCTCACTACTTCCATTGTACAGAAATCCTGTAAGCTGCTTCTCTTTCACTCAGACTACTGAAAACCCGCATAGTGCGTAAGACTACTCCCATGCTACAGAACTCCCGTAAAGTGTTTCCTACACTCAGGATGCAGAACTCCTGTAAAGTGCCTCTCCGTACTTCCAATGTACTGAAACCCTGTAAGCTGCTTCTCTTTTACTCACACTACTGAAAACCCGCATTGTGCGTAAGACTACTCCCATGCTACAGAACTCCCGTAAAGTGTTTCCTACACTCAGGATGCAGAACTCCTGTAAACTGCCTCTCACTACTTCCATTGTACAGAAATCCTGTAAGCTGCTTCTCTTTTACTCACACTACTGAAAACCCGCATTGTGCGTAAGACTACTCCCATGCTACAGAACTCCTGCAAAGTGTTTCCTACACTCAGGATGCAGAACTCCTGTAAACTGCCTCTCCGTACTTCCAATGTACAGAAATCCTGTAAGCTGCTTCTCTTTCACTCAGACTACTGAAAACCCGCATAGTGCGTAAGACTACTCCCATGCTACAGAACTCCCGTAAAGTGTTTCCTACACTCAGGATGCAGAACTCCTGTAAACTGCCTCTCCGTACTTCCAATGTACAGAAACCCTGTAAGCTGTTTCTCTTTTACTCACACTACTGAAAACCCGCATTGTGCGTAAGACTACTCCCATGCTACAGAACTCCCGTAAAGTGTTTCCTACACTCAGGATGCAGAACTCCTGTAAACTGCCTCTCACTACTTCCAATGTACAGAAATCCTGTAAGCTGCTTCTGTTTTACTCAGACTACTGAAAACCCGCATGGTGCGTAAGACTACTCCCATGCTACAGAACTCCCGTAAAGTGTTTCCTACACTCAGGATGCAGAACTCCTGTAAACTGCTTCTCCGTACTTCCAATGTACAGAAACCCTGTAAGCTGCTTCTCTTTCACTCAGACTACTGAAAACCCGCATGGTGCGTAAGACTACTCCCATGCTACAGAACTCCTGCAAAGTGTTTCCTACACTCAGGATGCAGAACTCCTGTAAACTGCCTCTCACTACTTCCAATGTACAGAAATCCTGTAAGCTGCTTCTCTTTCACTCAGACTACTGAAAACCCGCATAGTGCGTAAGACTACTCCCATGCTACAGAACTCCCGTAAAGTGTTTCCTACACTCAGGATGCAGAACTCCTGTAAACTGCTTCTCCGTACTTCCAATGTACAGAAACCCTGTAAGCTGCTTCTCTTTTACTCACACTACTGAAAACCCACATTGTGCGTAAGACTACTCCCATGCTACAGAACTCCCGTAAAGTGTTTCCTACACTCAGGATGCAGAACTCCTGTAAACTGCCTCTCACTACTTCCAATGTACAGCAATCCTGTAAGCTGCTTCTCTTTTACTCACACTGCTGAAAACCCGCATAGTGCGTAAGACTACTCCCATGCTACAGAACTCCCGTAAAGTGTTTCCTACACTCAGGATGCAGAACTCCTGTAAACTGCCTCTCCGTACTTCCAATGTACAGAAACCCTGTAAGCTGCTTCTCTTTTACTCACACTACTGAAAACCCACATTGTGCGTAAGACTACTCCCATGCTACAGAACTCCCGTAAAGTGTTTCCTACACTCAGGATGCAGAACTCCTGTAAACTGCCTCTCACTACTTCCATTGTACAGAAATCCTGTAAGCTGCTTCTGTTTTACTCAGATTACTGAAAACCCGCATGGTGCGTAAGACTACTCCCATGCTACAGAACTCCCGTAAAGTGTTTCCTACACTCAGGATGCAGAACTGCTGTAAACTGCCTCTTACTACTTCCAATGTACAGAAATCCTGTAAGCTGCTTCTCTTTTACTCACACTACTGAAAACCCGCATAGTGCGTAAGACTACTCCCATGCTACAGAACTCCCGTAAAGTGTTTCCTACACTCAGGATGCAGAACTCCTGTAAACTGCCTCTCACTACTTCCATTGTACAGAAATCCTGTAAGCTGCTTCTCTTTCACTCAGACTACTGAAAACCCGCATAGTGCGTAAGACTACTCCCATGCTACAGAACTCCCGTAAAGTGTTTCCTACACTCAGGATGCAGAACTCCTGTAAACTGCCTCTCCGTACTTCCAATGTACAGAAACCCTGTAAGCTGCTTCTCTTTTACTCACACTACTGAAAACCCGCATTGTGCGTAAGACTACTCCCATGCTACAGAACTCCCGTAAAGTGTTTCCTACACTCAGGATGCAGAACTCCTGTAAACTGCCTCTCACTACTTCCATTGTACAGAAATCCTGTAAGCTGCTTCTCTTTTACTCACACTACTGAAAACCCGCATGGTGCGTAAGACTACTCCCATGCTACAGAACTCCTGCAAAGTGTTTCCTACACTCAGGATGCAGAACTCCTGTAAACTGCCTCTCACTACTTCCAATGTACAGAAATCCTGTAAGCTGCTTCTCTTTCACTCAGACTACTGAAAACCCGCATAGTGCGTAAGACTACTCCCATGCTACAGAACTCCCGTAAAGTGTTTCCTACACTCAGGATGCAGACCTCCTGTAAACTGCCTCTCCGTACTTCCAATGTACAGAAACGCTGTAAGCTGTTTCTCTTTTACTCACACTACTGAAAACTCGCATGGTGCGTAAGACTACTCCCATGCTACAGAACTGCCGTAAAGTGTTTCCTACACTCAGGATGCAGAACTCCTGTAAACTGCCTCTCACTACTTCCATTGTACAGAAATCCTGTAAGCTGCTTCTGTTTTACTCAGACTACTGAAAACCCGCATGGTGCGTAAGACTACTCCCATGCTACAGAACTCCCGTAAAGTGTTTCCTACACTCAGGATGCAGAACTCCTGTAAACTGCCTCTCACTACTTCCAATGTACAGAAATCCTGTAAGCTGCTTCTCTTTTATTCAGACTACTGAAAACCCGCATGGTGCGTAAGACTACTCCCATGCTACAGAACTCCCGTATAGTGTTTCCTACACTCAGGATGCAGAACTCCTGTAAACTGCCTCTCCGTACTTCCAATGTACAGAAACCCTGTAAGCTGCTTCTCTTTTACTCACACTACTGAAAACGCGCATTGTGCGTAAGACTACTCCCATGCTACAGAACTCCCGTAAAGTGTTTCCTACACTCAGGATGCAGAACTCCTGTAAACTGCCTCTCACTACTTCCATTGTACAGAAATCCTGTAAGCTGCTTCTCTTTCACTCAGACTACTGAAAACCCGCATAGTGCGTAAGACTACTCCCATGCTACAGAACTCCCGTAAAGTGTTTCCTACACTCAGGATGCAGAACTCCTGTAAACTGCCTCTCACTACTTCCAATGTACAGAAATCCTGTAAGCTGCTTCTCTTTTACTCACACTACTGAAAACCCGCATGGTGCGTAAGACTACTCCCATGCTACAGAACTCCCGTAAAGTGTTTCCTACACTCAGGATGCAGAACTCCTGTAAACTGCCTCTCACTACTTCCATTGTACAGAAATCCTGTAAGCTGCTTCTCTTTCACTCAGACTACTGAAAACCCGCATAGTGCGTAAGACTACTCCCATGCTACAGAACTCCCGTAAAGTGTTTCCTACACTCAGGATGCAGAACTCCTGTAAACTGCCTCTCACTACTTCCAATGTACAGAAACCCTCTAAGCTGCTTCTCTTTTACTCACACTACTGAAAACCCCCATGGTGCGTAAGACTACTCCCATGCTACAGAACTCCCGTAAAGTGTTTCCTACACTCAGGATGCAGAACTCCTGTAAACTGCCTCTCACTACTTCCATTGTACAGAAATCCTGTAAGCTGCTTCTCTTTTACTCACACTACTGAAAACCCGCATGGTGCGTAAGACTACTCCCATGCTACAGAACTCCTGCAAAGTGTTTCCTACACTCAGGATGCAGAACTCCTGTAAACTGCCTCTCACTACTTTCAATGTACAGAAACCCTGTAAGCTGTTTCTCTTTTACTCACACTACTGAAAACCCGCATTGTGCGTAAGACTACTCCCATGCTACAGAACTCCCGTAAAGTGTTTCCTACACTCAGAATGCAGAACTCCTGTAAACTGCCTCTCACTACTTCCAATGTACAGAAATCCTGTAAGCTGCTTCTCTTTTACTCAGACTACTGAAAACCCGCATGGTGCGTAAGACTACTCCCATGCTACAGAACTCCCGTAAAGTGTTTCCTACACTCAGGATGCAGAACTCCTGTAAACTGCCTCTCACTACTTCCAATGTACAGAAACCCTGTAAGCTGCTTCTCTTTTACTCACACTACTGAAAACCCACATTGTGCGTAAGACTACTCCCATGCTACAGAACTCCCGTAAAGTGTTTCCTACACTCAGGATGCAGAACTCCTGTAAACTGCCTCTCCGTACTTCCAATGTACAGAAATCCTGTAAGCTGCTTCTCTTTTACTCACACTACTGAAAACCCGCATTGTGCGTAAGACTACTCCCATGCTACAGAACTCCCGTAAAGTGTTTCCTACACTCAGGATGCAGAACTGCTGTAAACTGCCTCTTACTACTTCCAATGTACAGAAATCCTATAAGCTGCTTCTCTTTTACTCAGACTACTGAAAACCCGCATAGTGCGTAAGACTACTCCCATGCTACAGAACTCCCATAAAGTGTTTCCTACACTCAGGATGCAGAACTCCTGTAAACTGCCTCTCACTACTTCCATTGTACAGAAATCCTGTAAGCTGCTTCTCTTTTACTCAGACTACTGAAAACCCGCATAGTGCGTAAGACTACTCCCATGCTACAGAACTCCCGTAAAGTGTTTCCTACACTCAGGATGCAGAACTCCTGTAAACTGCCTCTCACTACTTCCATTGTACAGAAATCCTGTAAGCTGTTTCTCTTTTACTCACACTACTGAAAACCCGCATGGTGCGTAAGACTACTCCCATGCTACACAACTCCTGCAAAGTGTTTCCTACACTCAGGATGCAGAACTCCTGTAAACTGCCTCTCACTACTTCCAATGTACAGAAATCCTGTTAGCTGCTTCTCTTTCACTCAGACTACTGAAAACCCGCATAGTGCGTAAGACTACTCCCATGCTACAGAACTCCCGTAAAGTGTTTCCTACACTCAGGATGCAGAACTCCTGTAAACTGCCTCTCCGTACTTCCAATGTATAGAAACCCTGTAAGCTGTTTCTCTTTTACTCACACTCCTGAAAACCCGCATTGTGCGTAAGACTACTCCCATGCTACAGAACTCCCGTAAAGTGTTTCCTACACTCAGGATGCAGAACTCCTGTAAACTGCCTCTCACTACTTCCAATGTACAGAAATCCTGTAAGCTGCTTCTCTTTCACTCAGACTACTGAAAACCCGCATAGTGCGTAAGACTACTCCCATGCTACAGAACTCCTGTAAAGTGTTTCCTACACTCAGGATGCAGAACTGCTGTAAACTGCCTCTCACTACTTCCAATGTACAGAAATCCTGTAAGCTGCTTCTCTTTCACTCAGACTACTGAAAACCCGCATAGTGCGTAAGACTACTCCCATGCTACAGAACTCCCGTAAAGTGTTTCCTACACTCAGGATGCAGAACTCCTGTAAACTGCCTCTCACTACTTCCATTGTACAGAAATCCTGTAAGCTGCTTCTCTTTTACTTAGACTACTGAAAACCCGCATGGTGCGTAAGACTACTCCCATGCTACAGAACTCCCGTAAAGTGTTTCCTACACTCAGGATGCAGAACTCCTGTAAACTGCCTCTCACTACTTCCATTGTACAGAAATCCTGTAAGCTGCTTCTCTTTTACTCAGACTACTGAAAACCCGCATGGTGCGTAAGACTACTCCCATGCTACAGAACTCCCGTAAAGTGTTTCCTACACTCAGGATGCAGAACTCCTGTGAACTGCCTCTCACTACTTCCATTGTACAGAAATCCTGTAAGCTGCTTCTGTTTTACTCAGACTACTGAAAACCCGCATGGTGCGTAAGACTACTCCCATGCTACACAACTCCTGCAAAGTGTTTCCTACACTCAGGATGCAGAACTCCTGTAAACTGCCTCTCCCTACTTCCAATGTACAGAAATCCTGTAAGCTGCTTCTCTTTTACTCAGACTACTGAAAACCCGCATAGTGCGTAAGACTACTCCCATGCTACAGAACTCCCGTAAAGTGTTTCCTACACTCAGGATGCAGAACTCCTGTAAACTGCCTCTCCCTACTTCCAATGTACAGTAATCCTGTAAGCTGCTTCTCTTTTACTCAGACTACTGAAAACCCGCATAGTGCGTAAGACTACTCCCATGCTACAGAACTCCCGTAAAGTGTTTCCTACACTCAGGATGCAGAACTCCTGTAAACTGCCTCTCACTACTTCCAATGTACAGAAATCCTGTAAGCTGCTTCTCTTTTACTCACACTACTGAAAACCCACATTGTGCGTAAGACTACTCCCATGCTACAGAACTCCCGTAAAGTGTTTCCTACACTCAGGATGCAGAACTCCTGTAAACTGCCTCTCACTACTTCCAATGTACAGAAATCCTGTAAGCTGCTTCTCTTTTACTCACACTACTGAAAACCCGCATAGTGCGTAAGACTACTCCCATGCTACAGAACTCCCGTAAAGTGTTTCCTACACTCAGGATGCAGAACTCCTGTAAACTGCCTCTCCGTACTTCCAATGTACAGAAACCCTGTAAGCTGCTTCTCTTTTACTCACACTACTGAAAACCCACATTGTGCGTAAGACTACTCCCATGCTACAGAACTCCCGTAAAGTGTTTCCTACACTCAGGATGCAGAACTCCTGTAAACTGCCTCTCACTACTTCCATTGTACAGAAATCCTGTAAGCTGCTTCTCTTTTACTGAGACTACTGAAAACCCGCATGGTGCGTAAGACTACTCCCATGCTACAGAACTCCCGTATAGTGTTTCCTACACTCAGGATGCAGAACTCCTGTAAACTGCCTCTCCGTACTTCCAATGTACAGAAACCCTGTAAGCTGTTTCTCTTTTACTCACACTACTGAAAACCGGCATGGTGCGTAAGACTACTCCCATGCTACAGAACTCCCGTAAAGTGTTTCCTACACTCAGGATGCAGAACTCCTGTAAACTGCCTCTCACTACTTCCATTGTACAGAAATCCTGTAAGCTGCTTCTGTTTTACTCAGACTACTGAAAACCCGCATGGTGCGTAAGACTACTCCCATGCTACAGAACTCCCGTAAAGTGTTTCCTACACTCAGGATGCAGAACTCCTGTAAACTGCCTCTCACTACTTCCAATGTACAGAAATCCTGTAAGCTGCTTCTCTTTTACTCAGACTACTGAAAACCCGCACGGTGCGTAAGACTACTCCCATGCTACAGAACTCCCGTATAGTGTTTCCTACACTCAGGATGCAGAACTCCTGTAAACTGCCTCTCCGTACTTCCAATGTACAGAAACCCTGTAAGCTGCTTCTCTTTTACTCACACTACTGAAAACCCGCATTGTGCGTAAGACTATTCCCATGCTACAGAACTCCCTTAAAGTGTTTCCTACACTCAGGATGCAGAACTCCTGTAAACTGCCTCTCACTACTTCCATTGTACAGAAATCCTGTAAGCTGCTTCTCTTTCACTCAGACTACTGAAAACCCGCATAGTGCGTAAGACTACTCCCATGCTACAGAACTCCCGTAAAGTGTTTCCTACACTCAGGATGCAGAACTCCTGTAAACTGCCTCTCCGTACTTCCAATGTACAGAAACCCTGTAAGCTGCTTCTCTTTTACTCACACTACTGAAAACCCGCTTTGTGCGTAAGACTACTCCCATGCTACAGAACTCCCGTAAAGTGTTTCCTACACTCAGGATGCAGAACTCCTGTAAACTGCCTCTCACTACTTCCATTGTACAGAAATCCTGTAAGCTGCTTCTGTTTTACTCAGACTACTGAAAACCCGCATGGTGCGTAAGACTACTCCCATGCTACAGAACTCCTGCAAAGTGTTTCCTACACTCAGGATGCAGAACTCCTGTAAACTGCCTCTCCCTACTTCCAATGTACAGAAATCCTGTAAGCTGCTTCTCTTTTACTCAGACTACTGAAAACCCGCATAGTGCGTAAGACTACTCCCATGCTACAGAACTCCCGTAAAGTGTTTCCTACACTCAGGATGCAGAACTCCTGTAAACTGCCTCTCACTACTTCCAATGTACAGAAATCCTGTAAGCTGCTTCTCTTTTACTCACACTACTGAAAACCCGCATAGTGCGTAAGACTACTCCCATGCTACAGAACTCCCGTAAAGTGTTTCCTACACTCAGGATGCAGAACTCCTGTAAACTGCCTCTCCGTACTTCCAATGTACAGAAACCCTGTAAGCTGCTTCTCTTTTACTCACACTACTGAAAACCCACATTGTGCGTAAGACTACTCCCATGCTACAGAACTCCCGTAAAGTGTTTCCTACACTCAGGATGCAGAACTCCTGTAAACTGCCTCTCACTACTTCCATTGTACAGAAATCCTGTAAGCTGCTTCTCTTTTACTGAGACTACTGAAAACCCGCATGGTGCGTAAGACTACTCCCATGCTACAGAACTCCCGTATAGTGTTTCCTACACTCAGGATGCAGAACTCCTGTAAACTGCCTCTCCGTACTTCCAATGTACAGAAACCCTGTAAGCTGTTTCTCTTTTACTCACACTACTGAAAACCCGCATGGTGCGTAAGACTACTCCCATGCTACAGAACTCCCGTAAAGTGTTTCCTACACTCAGGATGCAGAACTCCTGTAAAGTGCCTCTCACTACTTCCATTGTACAGAAATCCTGTAAGCTGCTTCTCTTTCACTCAGACTACTGAAAACCCGCATAGTGCGTAAGACTACTCCCATGCTACAGAACTCCCGTAAAGTGTTTCCTACACTCAGGATGCAGAACTCCTGTAAACTGCCTCTCACTACTTCCAATGTACAGAAACCCTCTAAGCTGCTTCTCTTTTACTCACACTACTGAAAACCCCCATGGTGCGTAAGACTACTCCCATGCTACAGAACTCCCGTAAAGTGTTTCCTACACTCAGGATGCAGAACTCCTGTAAACTGCCTCTCACTACTTCCATTGTACAGAAATCCTGTAAGCTGCTTCTCTTTTACTCACACTACTGAAAACCCGCATGGTGCGTAAGACTACTCCCATGCTACAGAACTCCTGCAAAGTGTTTCCTACACTCAGGATGCAGAACTCCTGTAAACTGCCTCTCACTACTTTCAATGTACAGAAACCCTGTAAGCTGTTTCTCTTTTACTCACACTACTGAAAACCCGCATTGTGCGTAAGACTACTCCCATGCTACAGAACTCCCGTAAAGTGTTTCCTACACTCAGAATGCAGAACTCCTGTAAACTGCCTCTCACTACTTCCAATGTACAGAAATCCTGTAAGCTGCTTCTCTTTTACTCAGACTACTGAAAACCCGCATGGTGCGTAAGACTACTCCCATGCTACAGAACTCCCGTAAAGTGTTTCCTACACTCAGAATGCAGAACTCCTGTAAACTGCCTCTCACTACTTCCAATGTACAGAAACCCTGTAAGCTGCTTCTCTTTTACTCACACTACTGAAAACCCACATTGTGCGTAAGACTACTCCCATGCTACAGAACTCCCGTAAAGTGTTTCCTACACTCAGGATGCAGAACTCCTGTAAACTGCCTCTCCGTACTTCCAATGTACAGAAATCCTGTAAGCTGCTTCTCTTTTACTCACACTACTGAAAACCCGCATAGTGCGTAAGACTACTCCCATGCTACAGAACTCCCGTAAAGTGTTTCCTACACTCAGGATGCAGAACTGCTGTAAACTGCCTCTTACTACTTCCAATGTACAGAAATCCTATAAGCTGCTTCTCTTTTACTCAGACTACTGAAAACCCGCATAGTGCGTAAGACTACTCCCATGCTACAGAACTCCCGTAAAGTGTTTCCTACACTCAGGATGCAGAACTCCTGTAAACTGCCTCTCACTACTTCCATTGTACAGAAATCCTGTAAGCTGCTTCTCTTTTACTCAGACTACTGAAAACCCGCATGGTGCGTAAGACTACTCCCATGCTACAGAACTCCCGTAAAGTGTTTCCTACACTCAGGATGCAGAACTCCTGTAAACTGCCTCTCACTACTTCCATTGTACAGAAATCCTGTAAGCTGCTTCTCTTTCACTCAGACTACTGAAAACCCGCATAGTGCGTAAGACTACTCCCATGCTACAGAACTCCCGTAAAGTGTTTCCTACACTCAGGATGCAGAACTCCTGTAAACTGCCTCTCCGTACTTCCAATGTACAGAAACCCTGTAAGCTGCTTCTCTTTTACTCACACTACTGAAAACCCGCATAGTGCGTAAGACTACTCCCATGCTACAGAACTCCCGTAAAGTGTTTCCTACACTCAGGATGCAGAACTCCTGTAAACTGCCTCTCACTACTTCCATTGTACAGAAATCCTGTAAGGTGCTTCTCTTTCACTCAGACTACTGAAAACCCGCATAGTGCGTAAGACTACTCCCATGCTACAGAACTCCCGTAAAGTGTTTCCTACACTCAGGATGCAGAACTCCTGTAAACTGCCTCTCACTACTTCCATTGTACAGAAATCCTGTAAGCTGCTTCTCTTTTACTCAGACTACTGAAAACCCGCATAGTGCGTAAGACTACTCCCATGCTACAGAACTCCCGTAAAGTGTTTCCTACACTCAGGATGCAGAACTCCTGTAAACTGCCTCTCACTACTTCCATTGTACAGAAATCCTGTAAGCTGTTTCTCTTTTACTCACACTACTGAAAACCCGCATGGTGCGTAAGACTACTCCCATGCTACACAACTCCTGCAAAGTGTTTCCTACACTCAGGATGCAGAACTCCTGTAAACTGCCTCTCACTACTTCCAATGTACAGAAATCCTGTTAGCTGCTTCTCTTTCACTCAGACTACTGAAAACCCGCATAGTGCGTAAGACTACTCCCATGCTACAGAACTCCCGTAAAGTGTTTCCTACACTCAGGATGCAGAACTCCTGTAAACTGCCTCTCCGTACTTCCAATGTATAGAAACCCTGTAAGCTGTTTCTCTTTTACTCACACTCCTGAAAACCCGCATTGTGCGTAAGACTACTCCCATGCTACAGAACTCCCGTAAAGTGTTTCCTACACTCAGGATGCAGAACTCCTGTAAACTGCCTCTCACTACTTCCAATGTACAGAAATCCTGTAAGCTGCTTCTCTTTCACTCAGACTACTGAAAACCCGCATAGTGCGTAAGACTACTCCCATGCTACAGAACTCCTGTAAAGTGTTTCCTACACTCAGGATGCAGAACTGCTGTAAACTGCCTCTCACTACTTCCAATGTACAGAAATCCTGTAAGCTGCTTCTCTTTCACTCAGACTACTGAAAACCCGCATAGTGCGTAAGACTACTCCCATGCTACAGAACTCCCGTAAAGTGTTTCCTACACTCAGGATGCAGAACTCCTGTAAACTGCCTCTCACTACTTCCATTGTACAGAAATCCTGTAAGCTGCTTCTCTTTTACTCAGACTACTGAAAACCCGCATGGTGCGTAAGACTACTCCCATGCTACAGAACTCCCGTAAAGTGTTTCCTACACTCAGGATGCAGAACTCCTGTAAACTGCCTCTCACTACTTCCATTGTACAGAAATCCTGTAAGCTGCTTCTCTTTTACTCAGACTACTGAAAACCCGCATGGTGCGTAAGACTACTCCCATGCTACAGAACTCCCGTAAAGTGTTTCCTACACTCAGGATGCAGAACTCCTGTGAACTGCCTCTCACTACTTCCATTGTACAGAAATCCTGTAAGCTGCTTCTGTTTTACTCAGACTACTGAAAACCCGCATGGTGCGTAAGACTACTCCCATGCTACACAACTCCTGCAAAGTGTTTCCTACACTCAGGATGCAGAACTCCTGTAAACTGCCTCTCCCTACTTCCAATGTACAGAAATCCTGTAAGCTGCTTCTCTTTTACTCAGACTACTGAAAACCCGCATAGTGCGTAAGACTACTCCCATGCTACAGAACTCCCGTAAAGTGTTTCCTACACTCAGGATGCAGAACTCCTGTAAACTGCCTCTCCCTACTTCCAATGTACAGTAATCCTGTAAGCTGCTTCTCTTTTACTCAGACTACTGAAAACCCGCATAGTGCGTAAGACTACTCCCATGCTACAGAACTCCCGTAAAGTGTTTCCTACACTCAGGATGCAGAACTCCTGTAAACTGCCTCTCACTACTTCCAATGTACAGAAATCCTGTAAGCTGCTTCTCTTTTACTCACACTACTGAAAACCCACATTGTGCGTAAGACTACTCCCATGCTACAGAACTCCCGTAAAGTGTTTCCTACACTCAGGATGCAGAACTCCTGTAAACTGCCTCTCACTACTTCCAATGTACAGAAATCCTGTAAGCTGCTTCTCTTTTACTCACACTACTGAAAACCCGCATAGTGCGTAAGACTACTCCCATGCTACAGAACTCCCGTAAAGTGTTTCCTACACTCAGGATGCAGAACTCCTGTAAACTGCCTCTCCGTACTTCCAATGTACAGAAACCCTGTAAGCTGCTTCTCTTTTACTCACACTACTGAAAACCCACATTGTGCGTAAGACTACTCCCATGCTACAGAACTCCCGTAAAGTGTTTCCTACACTCAGGATGCAGAACTCCTGTAAACTGCCTCTCACTACTTCCATTGTACAGAAATCCTGTAAGCTGCTTCTCTTTTACTGAGACTACTGAAAACCCGCATGGTGCGTAAGACTACTCCCATGCTACAGAACACCCGTATAGTGTTTCCTACACTCAGGATGCAGAACTCCTGTAAACTGCCTCTCCGTACTTCCAATGTACAGAAACCCTGTAAGCTGTTTCTCTTTTACTCACACTACTGAAAACCGGCATGGTGCGTAAGACTACTCCCATGCTACAGAACTCCCGTAAAGTGTTTCCTACACTCAGGATGCAGAACTCCTGTAAACTGCCTCTCACTACTTCCATTGTACAGAAATCCTGTAAGCTGCTTCTGTTTTACTCAGACTACTGAAAACCCGCATGGTGCGTAAGACTACTCCTATGCTACAGAACTCCCGTAAAGTGTTTCCTACACTCAGGATGCAGAACTCCTGTAAACTGCCTCTCACTACTTCCAATGTACAGAAATCCTGTAAGCTGCTTCTCTTTTACTCAGACTACTGAAAACCCGCACGGTGCGTAAGACTACTCCCATGCTACAGAACTCCCGTATAGTGTTTCCTACACTCAGGATGCAGAACTCCTGTAAACTGCCTCTCCGTACTTCCAATGTACAGAAACCCTGTAAGCTGCTTCTCTTTTACTCACACTACTGAAAACCCGCATTGTGCGTAAGACTATTCCCATGCTACAGAACTCCCTTAAAGTGTTTCCTACACTCAGGATGCAGAACTCCTGTAAACTGCCTCTCACTACTTCCATTGTACAGAAATCCTGTAAGCTGCTTCTCTTTCACTCAGACTACTGAAAACCCGCATAGTGCGTAAGACTACTCCCATGCTACAGAACTCCCGTAAAGTGTTTCCTACACTCAGGATGCAGAACTCCTGTAAACTGCCTCTCCGTACTTCCAATGTACAGAAACCCTGTAAGCTGCTTCTCTTTTACTCACACTACTGAAAACCCGCTTTGTGCGTAAGACTACTCCCATGCTACAGAACTCCCGTAAAGTGTTTCCTACACTCAGGATGCAGAACTCCTGTAAACTGCCTCTCACTACTTCCATTGTACAGAAATCCTGTAAGCTGCTTCTGTTTTACTCAGACTACTGAAAACCCGCATGGTGCGTAAGACTACTCCCATGCTACAGAACTCCTGCAAAGTGTTTCCTACACTCAGGATGCAGAACTCCTGTAAACTGCCTCTCCCTACTTCCAATGTACAGAAATCCTGTAAGCTGCTTCTCTTTTACTCAGACTACTGAAAACCCGCATAGTGCGTAAGACTACTCCCATGCTACAGAACTCCCGTAAAGTGTTTCCTACACTCAGGATGCAGAACTCCTGTAAACTGCCTCTCCCTACTTCCAATGTACAGTAATCCTGTAAGCTGCTTCTCTTTTACTCAGACTACTGAAAACCCGCATAGTGCGTAAGACTACTCCCATGCTACAGAACTCCCGTAAAGTGTTTCCTACACTCAAGATGCAGAACTCCTGTAAACTGCCTCTCACTACTTCCAATGTACAGAAATCCTGTAAGCTGCTTCTCTTTTACTCACACTACTGAAAACCCACATTGTGCGTAAGACTACTCCCATGCTACAGAACTCCCGTAAAGTGTTTCCTACACTCAGGATGCAGAACTCCTGTAAACTGCCTCTCACTACTTCCAATGTACAGAAATCCTGTAAGCTGCTTCTCTTTTACTCACACTACTGAAAACCCGCATAGTGCGTAAGACTACTCCCATGCTACAGAACTCCCGTAAAGTGTTTCCTACACTCAGGATGCAGAACTCCTGTAAACTGCCTCTCCGTACTTCCAATGTACAGAAACCCTGTAAGCTGCTTCTCTTTTACTCACACTACTGAAAACCCACATTGTGCGTAAGACTACTCCCATGCTACAGAACTCCCGTAAAGTGTTTCCTACACTCAGGATGCAGAACTCCTGTAAACTGCCTCTCACTACTTCCATTGTACAGAAATCCTGTAAGCTGCTTCTCTTTTACTGAGACTACTGAAAACCCGCATGGTGCGTAAGACTACTCCCATGCTACAGAACTCCCGTATAGTGTTTCCTACACTCAGGATGCAGAACTCCTGTAAACTGCCTCTCCGTACTTCCAATGTACAGAAACCCTGTAAGCTGTTTCTCTTTTACTCACACTACTGAAAACCCGCATGGTGCGTAAGACTACTCCCATGCTACAGAACTCCCGTAAAGTGTTTCCTACACTCAGGATGCAGAACTCCTGTAAACTGCCTCTCACTACTTCCATTGTACAGAAATCCTGTAAGCTGCTTCTCTTTTACTCAGACTACTGAAAACCCGCATGGTGCGTAAGACTACTCCCATGCTACAGAACTCCCGTAAAGTGTTTCCTACATTCAGGATGCAGAACTCCTGTAAACTGCCTCTCACTACTTCCAATGTACAGAAATCCTGTAAGCTGCTTCTCTTTTACTCAGACTACTGAAAACCCGCACGGTGCGTAAGACTACTCCCATGCTACAGAACTCCCGTATAGTGTTTCCTACACTCAGGATGCAGAACTCCTGTAAACTGCCTCTCCGTACTTCCAATGTACAGAAACCCTGTAAGCTGCTTCTCTTTTACTCACACTACTGAAAACCCGCATTGTGCGTAAGACTATTCCCATGCTACAGAACTCCCTTAAAGTGTTTCCTACACTCAGGATGCAGAACTCCTGTAAACTGCCTCTCACTACTTCCATTGTACAGAAATCCTGTAAGCTGCTTCTCTTTCACTCAGACTACTGAAAACCCGCATAGTGCGTAAGACTACTCCCATGCTACAGAACTCCCGTAAAGTGTTTCCTACACTCAGGATGCAGAACTCCTGTAAACTGCCTCTCCGTACTTCCAATGTACAGAAACCCTGTAAGCTGCTTCTCTTTTACTCACACTACTGAAAACCCGCTTTGTGCGTAAGACTACTCCCATGCTACAGAACTCCCGTAAAGTGTTTCCTACACTCAGGATGCAGAACTCCTGTAAACTGCCTCTCACTACTTCCATTGTACAGAAATCCTGTAAGCTGCTTCTCTTTTACTCACACTACTGAAAACCCGCATGGTGCGTAAGACTACTCCCATGCTACAGAACTCCTGCAAAGTGTTTCCTACACTCAGGATGCAGAACTCCTGTAAACTGCCTCTCACTACTTCCAATGTACAGAAACCCTGTAAGCTGTTTCTCTTTTACTCACACTACTGAAAACCCGCATTGTGCGTAAGACTACTCCCATGCTACAGAACTCCCGTAAAGTGTTTCCTACACTCAGGATGCAGAACTCCTGTAAACTGCCTCTCACTACTTCCAATGTACAGAAATCCTGTAAGCTGCTTCTCTTTTACTCAGACTACTGAAAACCCGCATGGTGCGTAAGACTACTCCCATGCTACAGAACTCCCGTAAAGTGTTTCCTACACTCAGGATGCAGAACTCCTGTAAACTGCCTCTCACTACTTCCAATGTACAGAAATCCTGTAAGCTGCTTCTCTTTTACTCACACTACTGAAAACCCGCATAGTGCGTAAGACTACTCCCATGCTACAGAACTCCCGTAAAGTGTTTCCTACACTCAGGATGCAGAACTCCTGTACACTGGCACTCACTACTTCCAATGTACAGAAATCCTGTAAGCTGCTTCTCTTTTACTCAGACTACTGAAAACCCGCATAGTGCGTAAGACTACTCCCATGCTACAGAACTCCCGTAAAGTGTTTCCTACACTCAGGATGCAGAACTCCTGTAAACTGCCTCTCACTACTTCCATTGTACAGAAATCCTGTAAGCTGCTTCTCTTTTACTCAGACTAGTGAAAACCCGCATGGTGCGTAAGACTACTCCCATGCTACAGAACTCCCGTAAAGTGTTTCCTACACTCAGGATGCAGAACTCCTGTAAACTGCCTCTCACTACTTCCATTGTACAGAAATCCTGTAAGCTGCTTCTCTTTCACTCAGACTACTGAAAACCCGCATAGTGCGTAAGACTACTCCCATGCTACAGAACTCCCGTAAAGTGTTTCCTACACTCAGGATGCAGAACTCCTGTAAACTGCCTCTCCGTACTTCCAATGTACAGAAACCCTGTAAGCTGCTTCTCTTTTACTCACACTACTGAAAACCCGCATTGTGCGTAAGACTACTCCCATGCTACAGAACTCCCGTAAAGTGTTTCCTACACTCAGGATGCAGAACTCCTGTAAACTGCCTCTCACTACTTCCATTGTACAGAAATCCTGTAAGCTGCTTCTCTTTTACTCACACTACTGAAAACCCGCATGGTGCGTAAGACTACTCCCATGCTACAGAACTCCTGCAAAGTGTTTCCTACACTCAGGATGCAGAACTCCTGTAAACTGCCTCTCACTACTTCCAATGTACAGAAATCCTGTAAGCTGCTTCTCTTTCACTCAGACTACTGAAAACCCGCATAGTGCGTAAGACTACTCCCATGCTACAGAACTCCCGTAAAGTGTTTCCTACACTCAGGATGCAGAACTCCTGTAAACTGCCTCTCCGTACTTCCAATGTACAGAAACCCTGTAAGCTGTTTCTCTTTTACTCACACTACTGAAAACCCGCATGGTGCGTAAGACTACTCCCATGCTACAGAACTCCCGTAAAGTGTTTCCTACACTCAGGATGCAGAACTCCTGTAAACTGCCTCTCACTACTTCCATTGTACAGAAATCCTGTAAGCTGCTTCTGTTTTACTCACACTACTGAAAACCCGCATTGTGCGTAAGACTACTCCCATGCTACAGAACTCCCGTAAAGTGTTTCCTACACTCAGGATGCAGAACTCCTGTAAACTGCCTCTCACTATTCCAATGTACAGAAATCCTGTAAGCTGCTTCTCTTTTACTCAGACTACTGAAAACCCGCATAGTGCGTAAGACTACTCCCATGCTACAGAACTCCCGTAAAGTGTTTCCTACACTCAGGATGCAGAACTCCTGTAAACTGCCTCTCACTACTTCCAATGTACAGTAATCCTGTAAGCTGCTTCTCTTTTACTCAGACTACTGAAAACCCGCATAGTGCGTAAGACTACTCCCATGCTACAGAACTCCCGTAAAGTGTTTCCTACACTCAGGATGCAGAACTCCTGTAAACTGCCTCTCACTACTTCCAATGTACAGAAATCCTGTAAGCTGCTTCTCTTTTACTCACACTACTGAAAACCCACATTGTGCGTAAGACTACTCCCATGCTACAGAACTCCCGTAAAGTGTTTCCTACACTCAGGATGCAGAACTCCTGTAAACTGCCTCTCACTACTTCCATTGTACAGAAATCCTGTAAGCTGCTTCTGTTTTACTCAGACTACTGAAAACCCGCATGGTGCGTAAGACTACTCCCATGCTACAGAACTCCCGTAAAGTGTTTCCTACACTCAGGATGCAGAACTCCTGTAAACTGCTTCTGTGTACTTCCAAAGTACAGAAACCCTGTAAGCTGCTTCTCTTTTACTCACACTACTGAAAACCCACATTGTGCGTAAGACTACTCCCATGCTACAGAACTCCCGTAAAGTGTTTCCTACACTCAGGATGCAGAACTCCTGTAAACTGCCTCTCACTACTTCCATTGTACAGAAATCCTGTAAGGTGCTTCTCTTTTACTCACACTACTGAAAACCCGCATAGTGTGTAAGACTACTCCCATGCTACAGAACTCCCGTAAAGTGTTTCCTACACTCAGGATGCAGAACTGCTGTATACTGCCTCTCACTACTTCCAATGTACAGAAATCCTGTAAGCTGCTTCTGTTTTACTCAGACTACTGAAAACCTGCATAGTGCGTAAGACTACTCCCATGCTACAGAACTCCCGTAAAGTGTTTCCTACACTCAGGATGCAGAACTCCTGTAAACTGCCTCTCCGTACTTCCAATGTACAGAAACCCTGTAAGCTGCTTCTCTTTTACTCACACTACTGAAAACCCGCATGGTGCGTAAGACTACTCCCATGCTACAGAACTCCCGTAAAGTGTTTCCTACACTCAGGATGCAGAACTCCTGTAAACTGCCTCTCCGTACTTCCAATGTACAGAAACCCTGTAAGCTGCTTCTCTTTTACTCACACTACTGAAAACCCACATTGTGCGTAAGACTACTCCCATGCTACAGAACTCCCGTAAAGTGTTTCCTACACTCAGTATGCAGAACTCCTGTAAACTGCCTCTCCGTACTTCCAATGTACAGAAACCCTGTAAGCTGCTTCTCTTTTACTCACACTACTGAAAACCCACATTGTGCGTAAGACTTCTCCCATGCTACAGAACTCCCGTAAAGTGTTTCCTACACTCAGGATGCAGAACTCCTGTAAACTGCCTCTCACTACTTCCATTGTACAGAAATCCTGTAAGCTGCTTCTGTTTTACTCAGACTACTGAAAACCCGCATGGTGCGTAAGACTACTCCCATGCTACAGAACTCCCGTAAAGTGTTTCCTACACTCAGGATGCAGAACTCCTGTAAACTGCCTCTCACTACTTCCAATGTACAGAAATCCTGTAAGCTGCTTCTGTTTTACTCACACTACTGAAAACCCGCATAGTGCGTAAGACTACTCCCATGCTACAGAACTCCCGTAAAGTGTTTCCTACACTCAGGATGCAGAACTCCTGTAAACTGCCTCTCCGTACTTCCAATGTACAGAAACCCTCTAAGCTGCTTCTCTTTTACTCACACTACTGAAAACCCGCATAGTGCGTAAGACTACTCCCATGCTACAGAACTCCCGTAAAGTGTTTCCTACACTCAGGATGCAGAACTCCTGTAAACTGCCTCTCACTACTTCCAATGTACAGAAATCCTGTAAGCTGCTTCTCTTTCACTCAGACTACTGAAAACCCGCATAGTGCGTAAGACTACTCCCATGCTATAGAACTCCCGTAAAGTGTTTCCTACACTCAGGATGCAGAACTCCTGTAAACTGCCTCTCCGTACTTCCAATGTACAGAAACCCTGTAAGCTGTTTCTCTTTTACTCACACTACTGAAAACCCGCATGGTGCGTAAGACTACTCCCATGCTACAGAACTCCCGTAAAGTGTTTCCTACACTCAGGATGCAGAACTCCTGTAAACTGCCTCTCACTACTTCCATTGTACAGAAATCCTGTAAGCTGCTTCTGTTTTACTCAGACTACTGAAAACCCGCATGGTGCGTAAGACTACTCCCATGCTACAGAACTCCCGTAAAGTGTTTCCTACACTCAGGATGCAGAACTCCTGTAAACTGCCTCTCACTACTTCCATTGTACAGAAATCCTGTAAGCTGCTTCTCTTTTACTCAGACTACTGAAAACCCGCATGGTGCGTAAGACTACTCCCATGCTACAGAACTCCCTTATAGTGTTTCCTACACTCAGGATGCAGAACTCCTGTAAACTGCCTCTCCGTACTTCCAATGTACAGAAACCCTGTAAGCTGCTTCTCTTTTACTCACACTACTGAAAACCCGCATTGTGCGTAAGACTACTCCCATGCTACAGAACTCCCGTAAAGTGTTTCCTACACTCAGGATGCAGAACTCCTGTAAACTGCCTCTCACTACTTCCATTGTACAGAAATCCTCTAAGCTGCTTCTCTTTCACTCAGACTACTGAAAACCCGCATAGTGCGTAAGACTACTCCCATGCTACAGAACTCCCGTAAAGTGTTTCCTACACTCAGGATGCAGAACTCCTGTAAACTGCTTCTGTGTACTTCCAAAGTACAGAAACCCTGTAAGCTGCTTCTCTTTTACTCACACTACTGAAAACCCACATTGTGCGTAAGACTACTCCCATGCTACAGAACTCCCGTAAAGTGTTTCCTACACTCAGGATGCAGAACTCCTGTAAACTGCCTCTCACTACTTCCATTGTACAGAAATCCTGTAAGGTGCTTCTCTTTTACTCTCACTACTGAAAACCCGCATAGTGCGTAAGACTACTCCGATGCTACAGAACTCCCGTAAAGTGTTTCCTACACTCAGGATGCAGAACTGCTGTATACTGCCTCTCACTACTTCCATTGTACAGAAATCCTGTAAGCTGCTTCTGTTTTACTCAGACTACTGAAAACCTGCATAGTGCGTAAGACTACTCCCATGCTACAGAACTCCCGTAAAGTGTTTCCTACACTCAGGATGCAGAACTCCTGTAAACTGCCTCTCCGTACTTCCAATCTACAGAAACCCTGTAAGCTGCTTCTCTTTTACTCACACTACTGAAAACCCGCATGGTGCGTAAGACTACTCCCATGCTACAGAACTCCCGTAAAGTGTTTCCTACACTCAGGATGCAGAACTCCTGTAAACTGCCTCTCCGTACTTCCAATGTACAGAAACCCTGTAAGCTGCTTCTCTTTTACTCACACTACTGAAAACCCACATTGTGCGTAAGACTATTCCCATGCTACAGAACTCCCGTAAAGTGTTTCCTACACTCAGTATGCAGAACTCCTGTAAACTGCCTCTCCGTACTTCCAATGTACAGAAACCCTGTAAGCTGCTTCTCTTTTACTCAGACAACTGAAAACCCGCATAGTGCGTAAGACTTCTCCCATGCTACAGAACTCCCGTAAAGTGTTTCCTACACTCAGGATGCAGAACTCCTGTAAACTGCCTCTCACTACTTCCATTGTACAGAAATCCTGTAAGCTGCTTCTGTTTTACTCAGACTACTGAAAACCCGCATGGTGCGTAAGACTACTCCCATGCTACAGAACTCCCGTAAAGTGTTTCCTACACTCAGGATGCAGAACTCCTGTAAACTGCCTCTCCGTACTTCCAATGTACAGAAACCCTGTAAGCTGTTTCTCTTTTACTCACACTACTGAAAACCCGCATGGTGCGTAAGACTACTCCCATGCTACAGAACTCCCGTAAAGTGTTTCCTACACTCAGGATGCAGAACTCCTGTAAACTGCCTCTCACTACTTCCATTGTACAGAAATCCTGTAAGCTGCTTCTGTTTTACTCACACTACTGAAAACCCGCATTGTGCGTAAGACTACTCCCATGCTACAGAACTCCCGTAAAGTGTTTCCTACACTCAGGATGCAGAACTCCTGTAAACTGCCTCTCACTATTCCAATGTACAGAAATCCTGTAAGCTGCTTCTCTTTTACTCAGACTACTGAAAACCCGCATAGTGCGTAAGACTACTCCCATGCTACAGAACTCCCGTAAAGTGTTTCCTACACTCAGGATGCAGAACTCCTGTAAACTGCCTCTCCCTACTTCCAATGTACAGTAATCCTGTAAGCTGCTTCTCTTTTACTCAGACTACTGAAAACCCGCATAGTGCGTAAGACTACTCCCATGCTACAGAACTCCCGTAAAGTGTTTCCTACACTCAGGATGCAGAACTCCTGTAAACTGCCTCTCACTACTTCCAATGTACAGAAATCCTGTAAGCTGCTTCTCTTTTACTCACACTACTGAAAACCCACATTGTGCGTAAGACTACTCCCATGCTACAGAACTCCCGTAAAGTGTTTCCTACACTCAGGATGCAGAACTCCTGTAAACTGCCTCTCACTACTTCCATTGTACAGAAATCCTGTAAGCTGCTTCTGTTTTACTCAGACTACTGAAAACCCGCATGGTGCGTAAGACTACTCCCATGCTACAGAACTCCCGTAAAGTGTTTCCTACACTCAGGATGCAGAACTCCTGTAAACTGCTTCTGTGTACTTCCAAAGTACAGAAACCCTGTAAGCTGCTTCTCTTTTACTCACACTACTGAAAACCCACATTGTGCGTAAGACTACTCCCATGCTACAGAACTCCCGTAAAGTGTTTCCTACACTCAGGATGCAGAACTCCTGTAAACTGCCTCTCACTACTTCCATTGTACAGAAATCCTGTAAGGTGCTTCTCTTTTACTCACACTACTGAAAACCCGCATAGTGTGTAAGACTACTCCCATGCTACAGAACTCCCGTAAAGTGTTTCCTACACTCAGGATGCAGAACTGCTGTATACTGCCTCTCACTACTTCCAATGTACAGAAATCCTGTAAGCTGCTTCTGTTTTACTCAGACTACTGAAAACCTGCATAGTGCGTAAGACTACTCCCATGCTACAGAACTCCCGTAAAGTGTTTCCTACACTCAGGATGCAGAACTCCTGTAAACTGCCTCTCCGTACTTCCAATGTACAGAAACCCTGTAAGCTGCTTCTCTTTTACTCACACTACTGAAAACCCGCATGGTGCGTAAGACTACTCCCATGCTACAGAACTCCCGTAAAGTGTTTCCTACACTCAGGATGCAGAACTCCTGTAAACTGCCTCTCCGTACTTCCAATGTACAGAAACCCTGTAAGCTGCTTCTCTTTTACTCACACTACTGAAAACCCACATTTTGCGTAAGACTACTCCCATGCTACAGAACTCCCGTAAAGTGTTTCCTACACTCAGTATGCAGAACTCCTGTAAACTGCCTCTCCATACTTCCAATGTACAGAAACCCTGTAAGCTGCTTCTCTTTTACTCACACTACTGAAAACCCACATTGTGCGTAAGACTTCTCCCATGCTACAGAACTCCCGTAAAGTGTTTCCTACACTCAGGATGCAGAACTCCTGTAAACTGCCTCTCACTACTTCCATTGTACAGAAATCCTGTAAGCTGCTTCTGTTTTACTCAGACTACTGAAAACCCGCATGGTGCGTAAGACTACTCCCATGCTACAGAACTCCCGTAAAGTGTTTCCTACACTCAGGATGCAGAACTCCTGTAAACTGCCTCTCACTACTTCCAATGTACAGAAATCCTGTAAGCTGCTTCTGTTTTACTCACACTACTGAAAACCCGCATAGTGCGTAAGACTACTCCCATGCTACAGAACTCCCGTAAAGTGTTTCCTACACTCAGGATGCAGAACTCCTGTAAACTGCCTCTCCGTACTTCCAATGTACAGAAACCCTCTAAGCTGCTTCTCTTTTACTCACACTACTGAAAACCCGCATAGTGCGTAAGACTACTCCCATGCTACAGAACTCCCGTAAAGTGTTTCCTACACTCAGGATGCAGAACTCCTGTAAACTGCCTCTCACTACTTCCAATGTACAGAAATCCTGTAAGCTGCTTCTCTTTCACTCAGACTACTGAAAACCCGCATAGTGCGTAAGACTACTCCCATGCTATAGAACTCCCGTAAAGTGTTTCCTACACTCAGGATGCAGAACTCCTGTAAACTGCCTCTCCGTACTTCCAATGTACAGAAACCCTGTAAGCTGTTTCTCTTTTACTCACACTACTGAAAACCCGCATGGTGCGTAAGACTACTCCCATGCTACAGAACTCCCGTAAAGTGTTTCCTACACTCAGGATGCAGAACTCCTGTAAACTGCCTCTCACTACTTCCATTGTACAGAAATCCTGTAAGCTGCTTCTGTTTTACTCAGACTACTGAAAACCCGCATGGTGCGTAAGACTACTCCCATGCTACAGAACTCCCGTAAAGTGTTTCCTACACTCAGGATGCAGAACTCCTGTAAACTGCCTCTCACTACTTCCATTGTACAGAAATCCTGTAAGCTGCTTCTCTTTTACTCAGACTACTGAAAACCCGCATGGTGCGTAAGACTACTCCCATGCTACAGAACTCCCTTATAGTGTTTCCTACACTCAGGATGCAGAACTCCTGTAAACTGCCTCTCCGTACTTCCAATGTACAGAAACCCTGTAAGCTGCTTCTCTTTTACTCACACTACTGAAAACCCGCATTGTGCGTAAGACTACTCCCATGCTACAGAACTCCCGTAAAGTGTTTCCTACACTCAGGATGCAGAACTCCTGTAAACTGCCTCTCACTACTTCCATTGTACAGAAATCCTCTAAGCTGCTTCTCTTTCACTCAGACTACTGAAAACCCGCATAGTGCGTAAGACTACTCCCATGCTACAGAACTCCCGTAAAGTGTTTCCTACACTCAGGATGCAGAACTCCTGTAAACTGCTTCTGTGTACTTCCAAAGTACAGAAACCCTGTAAGCTGCTTCTCTTTTACTCACACTACTGAAAACCCACATTGTGCGTAAGACTACTCCCATGCTACAGAACTCCCGTAAAGTGTTTCCTACACTCAGGATGCAGAACTCCTGTAAACTGCCTCTCACTACTTCCATTGTACAGAAATCCTGTAAGGTGCTTCTCTTTTACTCTCACTACTGAAAACCCGCATAGTGCGTAAGACTACTCCGATGCTACAGAACTCCCGTAAAGTGTTTCCTACACTCAGGATGCAGAACTGCTGTATACTGCCTCTCACTACTTCCATTGTACAGAAATCCTGTAAGCTGCTTCTGTTTTACTCAGACTACTGAAAACCTGCATAGTGCGTAAGACTACTCCCATGCTACAGAACTCCCGTAAAGTGTTTCCTACACTCAGGATGCAGAACTCCTGTAAACTGCCTCTCCGTACTTCCAATCTACAGAAACCCTGTAAGCTGCTTCTCTTTTACTCACACTACTGAAAACCCGCATGGTGCGTAAGACTACTCCCATGCTACAGAACTCCCGTAAAGTGTTTCCTACACTCAGGATGCAGAACTCCTGTAAACTGCCTCTCCGTACTTCCAATGTACAGAAACCCTGTAAGCTGCTTCTCTTTTACTCACACTACTGAAAACCCACATTGTGCGTAAGACTATTCCCATGCTACAGAACTCCCGTAAAGTGTTTCCTACACTCAGTATGCAGAACTCCTGTAAACTGCCTCTCCGTACTTCCAATGTACAGAAACCCTGTAAGCTGCTTCTGTTTTACTCAGACAACTGAAAACCCGCATAGTGCGTAAGACTTCTCCCATGCTACAGAACTCCCGTAAAGTGTTTCCTACACTCAGGATGCAGAACTCCTGTAAACTGCCTCTCACTACTTCCATTGTACAGAAATCCTGTAAGCTGCTTCTGTTTTACTCAGACTACTGAAAACCCGCATGGTGCGTAAGACTACTCCCATGCTACAGAACTCCCGTAAAGTGTTTCCTACACTCAGGATGCAGAACTCCTGTAAACTGCCTCTCACTACTTCCAATGTACAGAAATCCTGTAAGCTGCTTCTGTTTTACTCACACTACTGAAAACCCGCATAGTGCGTAAGACTACTCCCATGCTACAGAACTCCCGTAAAGTGTTTCCTACACTCAGGATGCAGAACTCCTGTAAACTGCCTCTCCGTACTTCCAATGTACAGAAACCCTGTAAGCTGCTTCTCTTTTACTCACACTACTGAAAACCCACATTGTGCGTAAGACTATTCCCATGCTACAGAACTCCCGTAAAGTGTTTCCTACACTCAGGATGCAGAACTCCTGTAAACTGCCTCTCACTACTTCCAATGTACAGAAATCCTGTAAGCTGCTTCTCTTTCACTCAGACTACTGAAAACCCGCATAGTGCGTAAGACTACTCCCATGCTACAGAACTCCCGTAAAGTGTTTCCTACACTCAGGATGCAGAACTCCTGTAAACTGCCTCTCCGTACTTCCAATGTACAGAAACCCTGTAAGCTGTTTCTCTTTTACTCACACTACTGAAAACCCGCATGGTGCGTAAGACTACTCCCATGCTACAGAACTCCCGTAAAGTGTTTCCTACACTCAGGATGCAGAACTCCTGTAAACTGCCTCTCACTACTTCCATTGTACAGAAATCCTGTAAGCTGCTTCTGTTTTACTCAGACTACTGAAAACCCGCATGGTGCGTAAGACTACTCCCATGCTACAGAACTCCCGTAAAGTGTTTCCTACACTCAGGATGCAGAACTCCTGTAAACTGCCTCTCACTACTTCCATTGTACAGAAATCCTGTAAGCTGCTTCTCTTTTACTCAGACTACTGAAAACCCGCATGGTGCGTAAGACTACTCCCATGCTACAGAACTCCCGTATAGTGTTTCCTACACTCAGGATGCAGAACTCCTGTAAACTGCCTCTCCGTACTTCCAATGTACAGAAACCCTGTAAGCTGCTTCTCTTTTACTCACACTACTGAAAACCCGCATTGTGCGTAAGACTACTCCCATGCTACAGAACTCCCGTAAAGTGTTTCCTACACTCAGGATGCAGAACTCCTGTAAACTGCCTCTCACTACTTCCATTGTACAGAAATCCTGTAAGCTGCTTCTCTTTCACTCAGACTACTGAAAACCCGCATAGTGCGTAAGACTACTCCCATGCTACAGAACTCCCGTAAAGTGTTTCCTACACTCAGGATGCAGAACTCCTGTAAACTGCCTCTCCGTACTTCCATTGTACAGAAATCCTGTAAGCTGCTTCTCTTTTACTCACACTACTGAAAACCCGCATGGTGCGTAAGACTACTCCCATGCTACAGAACTCCTGCAAAGTGTTTCCTACACTCAGGATGCAGAACTCCTGTAAACTGCCTCTCACTACTTCCAATGTACAGAAACCCTGTAAGCTGTTTCTCTTTTACTCACACTACTGAAAACCCGCATTGTGCGTAAGACTACTCCCATGCTACAGAACTCCCGTAAAGTGTTTCCTACACTCAGGATGCAGAACTCCTGTAAACTGCCTCTCACTACTTCCAATGTACAGAAATCCTGTAAGCTGCTTCTCTTTTACTCAGACTACTGAAAACCCGCATGGTGCGTAAGACTACTCCCATGCTACAGAACTCCCGTAAAGTGTTTCCTACACTCAGGATGCAGAACTCCTGTAAACTGCTTCTCCGTACTTCCAATGTACAGAAACCCTGTAAGCTGCTTCTCTTTTACTCACACTACTGAAAACCCACATTGTGCGTAAGACTACTCCCATGCTACAGAACTCCCGTAAAGTGTTTCCTACACTCAGGATGCAGAACTCCTGTAAACTGCCTCTCACTACTTCCAATGTACAGAAATCCTGTAAGCTGCTTCTCTTTTACTCACACTACTGAAAACCCGCATAGTGCGTAAGACTACTCCCATGCTACAGAACTCCCGTAAAGTGTTTCCTACACTCAGGATGCAGAACTGCTGTAAACTGCCTCTTACTACTTCCAATGTACAGAAATCCTGTAAGCTGCTTCTCTTTTACTCAGACTACTGAAAACCCGCATAGTGCGTAAGACTACTCCCATGCTACAGAACTCCCGTAAAGTGTTTCCTACACTCAGGATGCAGAACTCCTGTAAACTGCCTCTCACTACTTCCATTGTACAGAAATCCTGTAAGCTGCTTCTCTTTCACTCAGACTACTGAAAACCCGCATAGTGCGTAAGACTACTCCCATGCTACAGAACTCCCGTAAAGTGTTTCCTACACTCAGGATGCAGAACTCCTGTAAACTGCTTCTGTGTACTTCCAAAGTACAGAAACCCTGTAAGCTGCTTCTCTTTTACTCACACTACTGAAAACCCACATTGTGCGTAAGACTACTCCCATGCTACAGAACTCCCGTAAAGTGTTTCCTACACTCAGGATGCAGAACTCCTGTAAACTGCCTCTCACTACTTCCATTGTACAGAAATCCTGTAAGGTGCTTCTCTTTTACTCACACTACTGAAAACCCGCATAGTGCGTAAGACTACTCCCATGCTACAGAACTCCCGTAAAGTGTTTCCTACACTCAGGATGCAGAACTGCTGTATACTGCCTCTCACTACTTCCAATGTACAGAAATCCTGTAAGCTGCTTCTGTTTTACTCAGACTACTGAAAACCTGCATAGTGCGTAAGACTACTCCCATGCTACAGAACTCCCGTAAAGTGTTTCCTACACTCAGGATGCAGAACTCCTGTAAACTGCCTCTCCGTACTTCCAATGTACAGAAACCCTGTAAGCTGCTTCTCTTTTACTCACACTACTGAAAACCCGCATGGTGCGTAAGACTACTCCCATGCTACAGAACTCCCGTAAAGTGTTTCCTACACTCAGGATGCAGAACTCCTGTAAACTGCCTCTCCGTACTTCCAATGTACAGAAACCCTGTAAGCTGCTTCTCTTTTACTCACACTACTGAAAACCCACATTGTGCGTAAGACTACTCCCATGCTACAGAACTCCCGTAAAGTGTTTCCTACACTCAGTATGCAGAACTCCTGTAAACTGCCTCTCCGTACTTCCAATGTACAGAAACCCTGTAAGCTGCTTCTCTTTTACTCACACTACTGAAAACCCACATTGTGCGTAAGACTTCTCCCATGCTACAGAACTCCCGTAAAGTGTTTCCTACACTCAGGATGCAGAACTCCTGTAAACTGCCTCTCACTACTTCCATTGTACAGAAATCCTGTAAGCTGCTTCTCTTTTACTCACACTACTGAAAACCCGCATGGTGCGTAAGACTACTCCCATGCTACAGAACTCCCGTAAAGTGTTTCCTACACTCAGGATGCAGAACTCCTGTAAACTGCCTCTCACTACTTCCAATGTACAGAAATCCTGTAAGCTGCTTCTGTTTTACTCACACTACTGAAAACCCGCATAGTGCGTAAGACTACTCCCATGCTACAGAACTCCCGTAAAGTGTTTCCTACACTCAGGATGCAGAACTCCTGTAAACTGCCTCTCCGTACTTCCAATGTACAGAAACCCTGTAAGCTGCTTCTCTTTTACTCACACTACTGAAAACCCGCATTGTGCGTAAGACTACTCCCATGCTACAGAACTCCCGTAAAGTGTTTCCTAAACTCAGGATGCAGAACTCCTGTAAACTGCCTCTCACTACTTCCATTGTACAGAAATCCTGTAAGCTGCTTCTCTTTCACTCAGACTACTGAAAACCCGCATAGTGCGTAAGACTACTCCCATGCTACAGAACTCCCGTAAAGTGTTTCCTACACTCAGGATGCAGAACTCCTGTAAACTGCCTCTCCGTACTTCCAATGTACAGAAACCCTGTAAGCTGCTTCTCTTTTACTCACACTACTGAAAACCCGCATTGTGCGTAAGACTACTCCCATGCTACAGAACTCCCGTAAAGTGTTTCCTACACTCAGGATGCAGAACTCCTGTAAACTGCCTCACACTACTTCCATTGTACAGAAATCCTGTAAGCTGCTTCTCTTTTACTCACACTACTGAAAACCCGCATGGTGCGTAAGACTACTCCCATGCTACAGAACTCCTGCAAAGTGTTTCCTACACTCAGGATGCAGAACTCCTGTAAACTGCCACTCACTACTTCCAATGTACAGAAACCCTGTAAGCTGTTTCTCTTTTACTCACACTACTGAAAACCCGCATTGTGCGTAAGACTACTCCCATGCTACAGAACTCCCGTAAAGTGTTTCCTACACTCAGGATGCAGAACTCCTGTAAACTGCCTCTCACTACTTCCAATGTACAGAAATCCTGTAAGCTGCTTCTCTTTTACTCAGACTACTGAAAACCCGCATGGTGCGTAAGACTACTCCCATGCTACAGAACTCCCGTAAAGTGTTTCTTACACTCAGGATGCAGAACTCCTGTAAACTGCTTCTCCGTACTTCCAATGTACAGAAACCCTGTAAGCTGCTTCTCTTTTACTCACACTACTGAAAACCCACATTGTGCGTAAGACTACTCCCATGCTACAGAACTCCCGTAAAGTGTTTCCTACACTCAGGATGCAGAACTCCTGTAAACTGCCTCTCACTACTTCCAATGTACAGAAATCCTGTAAGCTGCTTCTCTTTTACTCACACTACTGAAAACCCGCATAGTGCGTAAGACTACTCCCATGCTACAGAACTCCCGTAAAGTGTTTCCTACACTCAGGATGCAGAACTGCTGTAAACTGCCTCTTACTACTTCCAATGTACAGAAATCCTGTAAGCTGCTTCTCTTTTACTCAGACTACTGAAAACCCGCATAGTGCGTAAGACTACTCCCATGCTACAGAACTCCCGTAAAGTGTTTCCTACACTCAGGATGCAGAACTCCTGTAAACTGCCTCTCACTACTTCCATTGTACAGAAATCCTGTAAGCTGCTTCTCTTTTACTCAGACTACTGAAAACCCGCATTGTGCGTAAGACTACTCCCATGCTACAGAACTCCCGTAAAGTGTTTCCTACACTCAGGATGCAGAACTCCTGTAAACTGCCTCTCACTACTTCCATTGTACAGAAATCCTGTAAGCTGCTTCTCTTTCACTCAGACTACTGAAAACCCGCATAGTGCGTAAGACTACTCCCATGCTACAGAACTCCCGTAAAGTGTTTCCTACACTCAGGATGCAGAACTCCTGTAAACTGCCTCTCCGTACTTCCAATGTACAGAAACCCTGTAAGCTGCTTCTCTTTTACTCACACTACTGAAAACCCGCATTGTGCGTAAGACTACTCCCATGCTACAGAACTCCCGTAAAGTGTTTCCTACACTCAGGATGCAGAACTCCTGTAAACTGCCTCTCACTACTTCCATTGTACAGAAATCCTGTAAGCTGCTTCTCTTTTACTCACACTACTGAAAACCCGCATGGTGCGTAAGACTACTCCCATGCTACAGAACTCCTGCAAAGTGTTTCCTACACTCAGGATGCAGAACTGCTGTAAACTGCCTCTCACTACTTCCAATGTACAGAAATCCTGTAAGCTGCTTCTCTTTCACTCAGACTACTGAAAACCCGCATAGTGCGTAAGACTACTCCCATGCTACAGAACTCCCGTAAAGTGTTTCCTACACTCAGGATGCAGAACTCCTGTAAACTGCCTCTCCGTACTTCCAATGTACAGAAACCCTGTAAGCTGCTTCTCTTTTACTCACACTACTGAAAACCCGCATTGTGCGTAAGACTACTCCCATGCTACAGAACTCCCGTAAAGTGTTTCCTACACTCAGGATGCAGAACTCCTGTAAACTGCCTCTCCGTACTTCCAATGTACAGAAACCCTGTAAGCTGCTTCTCTTTTACTCACACTACTGAAAACCCGCATTGTGCGTAAGACTACTCCCATGCTACAGAACTGCCGTAAAGTGTTTCCTACACTCAGGATGCAGAACTCCTGTAAACTGCCTCTCACTACTTCCATTGTACAGAAATCCTGTAAGCTGCTTCTCTTTTACTCACACTACTGAAAACCCGCATGGTGCGTAAGACTACTCCCATGCTACAGAACTCCTGCAAAGTGTTTCCTACACTCAGGATGCAGAACTCCTGTAAACTGCCTCTCACTACTTCCAATGTACAGAAACCCTGTAAGCTGCTTCTCTTTTACTCACACTACTGAAAACCCGCATTGTGCGTAAGACTACTCCCATGCTACAGAACTCCCGTAAAGTGTTTCCTACACTCAGGATGCAGAACTCCTGTAAACTGCCTCTCACTACTTCCAATGTACAGAAATCCTGTAAGCTGCTTCTCTTTTACTCAGACTACTGAAAACCCGCATGGTGCGTAAGACTACTCCCATGCTACAGAACTCCCGTAAAGTGTTTCCTACACTCAGGATGCAGAACTCCTGTAAACTGCTTCTCCGTACTTCCAATGTACAGAAACCCTGTAAGCTGCTTCTCTTTTACTCACACTACTGAAAACCCACATTGTGCGTAAGACTACTCCCATGCTACAGAACTCCCGTAAAGTGTTTCCTACACTCAGGATGCAGAACTCCTGTAAACTGCCTCTCACTACTTCCAATGTATAGAAATCCTGTAAGCTGCTTCTCTTTTACTCACACTATTGAAAACCCGCATAGTGCGTAAGACTACTCCCATGCTACCGAACTCCCGTAAAGTGTTTCCTACACTCAGGATGCAGAACTGCTGTAAACTGCCTCTTACTACTTCCAATGTACAGAAATCCTGTAAGCTGCTTCTCTTTTACTCAGACTACTGAAAACCCGCATAGTGCGTAAGACTACTCCCATGCTACAGAACTCCCGTAAAGTGTTTCCTACACTCAGGATGCAGAACTCCTGTAAACTGCCTCTCACTACTTCCATTGTACAGAAATCCTGTAAGCTGCTTCTCTTTCACTCAGACTACTGAAAACCCGCATAGTGCGTAAGACTACTCCCATGCTACAGAACTCCCGTAAAGTGTTTCCTACACTCAGGATGCAGAACTCCTGTAAACTGCCTCTCCGTACTTCCAATGTACAGAAACCCTGTAAGCTGCTTCTCTTTTACTCACACTACTGAAAACCCGCATTGTGCGTAAGACTACTCCCATGCTACAGAACTCCCGTAAAGTGTTTCCTACACTCAGGATGCAGAACTCCTGTAAACTGCCTCTCACTACTTCCATTGTACAGAAATCCTGTAAGCTGCTTCTCTTTTACTCACACTACTGAAAACCCGCATGGTGCGTAAGACTACTCCCATGCTACAGAACTCCTGCAAAGTGTTTCCTACACTCAGGATGCAGAACTCCTGTAAACTGCCTCTCACTACTTCCATTGTACAGAAATCCTGTAAGCTGCTTCTCTTTCACTCAGACTACTGAAAACCCGCATAGTGCGTAAGACTACTCCCATGCTACAGAACTCCCGTAAAGTGTTTCCTACACTCAGGATGCAGAACTCCTGTAAACTGCCTCTCCATACTTCCAATGTACAGAAACCCTGTAAGCTGTTTCTCTTTTACTCACACTACTGAAAACCCGCATGGTGCGTAAGACTACTCCCATGCTACAGAACTCCCGTAAAGTGTTTCCTACACTCAGGATGCAGAACTGCTGTAAACTGCCTCTTACTACTTCCAATGTACAGAAATCCTGTAAGCTGCTTCTCTTTTACTCACACTACTGAAAACCCGCATAGTGCGTAAGACTACTCCCATGCTACAGAACTCCCGTAAAGTGTTTCCTACACTCAGGATGCAGAACTCCTGTAAACTGCCTCTCACTACTTCCATTGTACAGAAATCCTGTAAGCTGCTTCTCTTTTACTCAGACTACTGAAAACCCGCATGGTGCGTAAGACTACTCCCATGCTACAGAACTCCCGTAAAGTGTTTCCTACACTCAGGATGCAGAACTCCTGTAAACTGCCTCTCACTACTTCCATTGTACAGAAATCCTGTAAGCTGCTTCTCTTTCACTCAGACTACTGAAAACCCGCATAGTGCGTAAGACTACTCCCATGCTACAGAACTCCCGTAAAGTGTTTCCTACACTCAGGATGCAGAACTCCTGTAAACTGCCTCTCCGTACTTCCAATGTACAGAAACCCTGTAAGCTGCTTCTCTTTTACTCACACTACTGAAAACCCGCATTGTGCGTAAGACTACTCCCATGCTACAGAACTCCCGTAAAGTGTTTCCTACACTCAGGATGCAGAACTCCTGTAAACTGCCTCTCACTACTTCCATTGTACAGAAATCCTGTAAGCTGCTTCTGTTTTCCTCAGACTACTGAAAACCCGCATGGTGCGTAAGACTACTCCCATGCTACAGAACTCCCGTAAAGTGTTTCCTACACTCAGGATGCAGAACTCCTGTAAACTGCCTCTCCGTACTTCCAATGTACAGAAATCCTGTAAGCTGCTTCTGTTTTACTCACACTACTGAAAACCCGCATAGTGCGTAAGACTACTCCCATGCTACAGAACTCCCGTAAAGTGTTTCCTACACTCAGGATGCAGAACTCCTGTAAACTGCCTCTCCGTACTTCCAATGTACAGAAACCCTGTAAGCTGCTTCTCTTTTACTCACACTACTGAAAACCCACATTGTGCATAAGACTACTCCCATGCTACAGAACTCCCGTAAAGTGTTTCCTACACTCAGGATGCAGAACTCCTGTAAACTGCCTCTCACTACTTCCAATGTACAGAAATCCTGTAAGCTGCTTCTCTTTCACTCAGACTACTGAAAACCCACATAGTGCGTAAGACTACTCCCATGCTACAGAACTCCCGTAAAGTGTTTCCTACACTCAGGATGCAGAACTCCTGTAAACTGCCTCTCACTACTTCCAATGTACAGAAACCCTGTAAGCTGTTTCTCTTTTACTCACACTACTGAAAACCCGCATGGTGCGTAAGACTACTCCCATGCTACAGAACTCCCGTAAAGTGTTTCCTACACTCAGGATGCAGAACTCCTGTAAACTGCCTCTCACTACTTCCATTGTACAGAAATCCTGTAAGCTGCTTCTGTTTTACTCAGACTACTGAAAACCCGCATGGTGCATAAGACTACTCCCATGCTACAGAACTCCCGTAAAGTGTTTCCTACACTCAGGATGCAGAACTCCTGTAAACTGCCTCTCACTACTTCCATTGTACAGAAATCCTGTAAGCTGCTTCTCTTTTACTCAGACTACTGAAAACCCGCATGGTGCGTAAGACTACTCCCATGCTACAGAACTCCCGTATAGTGTTTCCTACACTCAGGATGCAGAACTCCTGTAAACTGCCTCTCCGTACTTCCAATGTACAGAAACCCTGTAAGCTGCTTCTCTTTTACTCACACTACTGAAAACCCGCATTGTGCGTAAGACTACTCCCATGCTACAGAACTCCCGTAAAGTGTTTCCTACACTCAGGATGCAGAACTCCTGTAAACTGCCTCTCACTACTTCCATTGTACAGAAATCCTGTAAGCTGCTTCTCTTTCACTCAGACAACTGAAAACCCGCATAGTGCGTAAGACTACTCCCATGCTACAGAACTCCCGTAAAGTGTTTCCTACACTCAGGATGCAGAACTCCTGTAAACTGCCTCTCCGTACTTCCAATGTACAGAAACCCTGTAAGCTGCTTCTCTTTTACTCACACTACTGAAAACCCGCATTGTGCGTAAGACTACTCCCATGCTACAGAACTCCCGTAAAGTGTTTCCTACACTCAGGATGCAGAACTCCTGTAAACTGCCTCTCACTACTTCCATTGTACAGAAATCCTGTAAGCTGCTTCTCTTTTACTCACACTACTGAAAACCCGCATGGTGCGTAAGACTACTCCAATGCTACAGAACTCCTGCAAAGTGTTTCCTACACTCAGGATGCAGAACTCCTGTAAACTGCCTCTCACTACTTCCAATGTACAGAAACCCTGTAAGCTGTTTCTCTTTTACTCACACTACTGAAAACCCGCATTGTGCGTAAGACTACTCCCATGCTACAGAACTCCCGTAAAGTGTTTCCTACACTCAGGATGCAGAACTCCTGTAAACTGCCTCTCACTACTTCCAATGTACAGAAATCCTGTAAGCTGCTTCTCTTTTACTCAGACTACTGAAAACCCGCATGGTGCGTAAGACTACTCCCATGCTACAGAACTCCCGTAAAGTGTTTCCTACACTCAGGATGCAGAACTCCTGTAAACTGCTTCTCCGTACTTCCAATGTACAGAAACCCTGTAAGCTGCTTCTCTTTTACTCACACTACTGAAAACCCACATTGTGCGTAAGACTACTCCCATGCTACAGAACTCCCGTAAAGTGTTTCCTACACTCAGGATGCAGAACTCCTGTAAACTGCCTCTCACTACTTCCAATGTACAGAAATCCTGTAAGCTGCTTCTCTTTTACTCACACTACTGAAAACCCGCATAGTGCGTAAGACTACTCCCATGCTACAGAACTCCCGTAAAGTGTTTCCTACACTCAGGATGCAGAACTGCTGTAAACTGCCTCTTACTACTTCCAATGTACAGAAATCCTGTAAGCTGCTTCTCTTTTACTCAGACTACTGAAAACCCGCATAGTGCGTAAGACTACTCCCATGCTACAGAACTCCCGTAAAGTGTTTCCTACACTCAGGATGCAGAACTCCTGTAAACTGCCTCTCACTACTTCCATTGTACAGAAATCCTGTAAGCTGCTTCTCTTTTACTCAGACTAGTGAAAACCCGCATGGTGCGTAAGACTACTCCCATGCTACAGAACTCCCGTAAAGTGTTTCCTACACTCAGGATGCAGAACTCCTGTAAACTGCCTCTCACTACTTCCATTGTACAGAAATCCTGTAAGCTGCTTCTCTTTCACTCAGACTACTGAAAACCCGCATAGTGCGTAAGACTACTCCCATGCTACAGAACTCCCGTAAAGTGTTTCCTACACTCAGGATGCAGAACTCCTGTAAACTGCCTCTCCGTACTTCCAATGTACAGAAACCCTGTAAGCTGCTTCTCTTTTACTCACACTACTGAAAACCCGCATTGTGCGTAAGACTACTCCCATGCTACAGAACTCCCGTAAAGTGTTTCCTACACTCAGGATGCAGAACTCCTGTAAACTGCCTCTCACTACTTCCATTGTACAGAAATCCTGTAAGCTGCTTCTCTTTTACTCACACTACTGAAAACCCGCATGGTGCGTAAGACTACTCCCATGCTACAGAACTCCTGCAAAGTGTTTCCTACACTCAGGATGCAGAACTCCTGTAAACTGCCTCTCACTACTTCCAATGTACAGAAATCCTGTAAGCTGCTTCTCTTTCACTCAGACTACTGAAAACCCGCATAGTGCGTAAGACTACTCCCATGCTACAGAACTCCCGTAAAGTGTTTCCTACACTCAGGATGCAGAACTCCTGTAAACTGCCTCTCCGTACTTCCAATGTACAGAAACCCTGTAAGCTGTTTCTCTTTTACTCACACTACTGAAAACCCGCATGGTGCGTAAGACTACTCCCATGCTACAGAACTCCCGTAAAGTGTTTCCTACACTCAGGATGCAGAACTCCTGTAAACTGCCTCTCACTACTTCCATTGTACAGAAATCCTGTAAGCTGCTTCTGTTTTACTCACACTACTGAAAACCCGCATTGTGCGTAAGACTACTCCCATGCTACAGAACTCCCGTAAAGTGTTTCCTACACTCAGGATGCAGAACTCCTGTAAACTGCCTCTCACTATTCCAATGTACAGAAATCCTGTAAGCTGCTTCTCTTTTACTCAGACTACTGAAAACCCGCATAGTGCGTAAGACTACTCCCATGCTACAGAACTCCCGTAAAGTGTTTCCTACACTCAGGATGCAGAACTCCTGTAAACTGCCTCTCCCTACTTCCAATGTACAGTAATCCTGTAAGCTGCTTCTCTTTTACTCAGACTACTGAAAACCCGCATAGTGCGTAAGACTACTCCCATGCTACAGAACTCCCGTAAAGTGTTTCCTACACTCAGGATGCAGAACTCCTGTAAACTGCCTCTCACTACTTCCAATGTACAGAAATCCTGTAAGCTGCTTCTCTTTTACTCACACTACTGAAAACCCACATTGTGCGTAAGACTACTCCCATGCTACAGAACTCCCGTAAAGTGTTTCCTACACTCAGGATGCAGAACTCCTGTAAACTGCCTCTCACTACTTCCATTGTACAGAAATCCTGTAAGCTGCTTCTGTTTTACTCAGACTACTGAAAACCCGCATGGTGCGTAAGACTACTCCCATGCTACAGAACTCCCGTAAAGTGTTTCCTACACTCAGGATGCAGAACTCCTGTAAACTGCTTCTGTGTACTTCCAAAGTACAGAAACCCTGTAAGCTGCTTCTCTTTTACTCACACTACTGAAAACCCACATTGTGCGTAAGACTACTCCCATGCTACAGAACTCCCGTAAAGTGTTTCCTACACTCAGGATGCAGAACTCCTGTAAACTGCCTCTCACTACTTCCATTGTACAGAAATCCTGTAAGGTGCTTCTCTTTTACTCACACTACTGAAAACCCGCATAGTGTGTAAGACTACTCCCATGCTACAGAACTCCCGTAAAGTGTTTCCTACACTCAGGATGCAGAACTGCTGTATACTGCCTCTCACTACTTCCAATGTACAGAAATCCTGTAAGCTGCTTCTGTTTTACTCAGACTACTGAAAACCTGCATAGTGCGTAAGACTACTCCCATGCTACAGAACTCCCGTAAAGTGTTTCCTACACTCAGGATGCAGAACTCCTGTAAACTGCCTCTCCGTACTTCCAATGTACAGAAACCCTGTAAGCTGCTTCTCTTTTACTCACACTACTGAAAACCCGCATGGTGCGTAAGACTACTCCCATGCTACAGAACTCCCGTAAAGTGTTTCCTACACTCAGGATGCAGAACTCCTGTAAACTGCCTCTCCGTACTTCCAATGTACAGAAACCCTGTAAGCTGCTTCTCTTTTACTCACACTACTGAAAACCCACATTGTGCGTAAGACTACTCCCATGCTGCAGAACTCCCGTAAAGTGTTTCCTACACTCAGTATGCAGAACTCCTGTAAACTGCCTCTCCGTACTTCCAATGTACAGAAACCCTGTAAGCTGCTTCTCTTTTACTCACACTACTGAAAACCCACATTGTGCGTAAGACTTCTCCCATGCTACAGAACTCCCGTAAAGTGTTTCCTACACTCAGGATGCAGAACTCCTGTAAACTGCCTCTCACTACTTCCATTGTACAGAAATCCTGTAAGCTGCTTCTGTTTTACTCAGACTACTGAAAACCCGCATGGTGCGTAAGACTACTCCCATGCTACAGAACTCCCGTAAAGTGTTTCCTACACTCAGGATGCAGAACTCCTGTAAACTGCCTCTCACTACTTCCAATGTACAGAAATCCTGTAAGCTGCTTCTGTTTTACTCACACTACTGAAAACCCGCATAGTGCGTAAGACTACTCCCATGCTACAGAACTCCCGTAAAGTGTTTCCTACACTCAGGATGCAGAACTCCTGTAAACTGCCTCTCCGTACTTCCAATGTACAGAAACCCTCTAAGCTGCTTCTCTTTTACTCACACTACTGAAAACCCGCATAGTGCGTAAGACTACTCCCATGCTACAGAACTCCCGTAAAGTGTTTCCTACACTCAGGATGCAGAACTCCTGTAAACTGCCTCTCACTACTTCCAATGTACAGAAATCCTGTAAGCTGCTTCTCTTTCACTCAGACTACTGAAAACCCGCATAGTGCGTAAGACTACTCCCATGCTATAGAACTCCCGTAAAGTGTTTCCTACACTCAGGATGCAGAACTCCTGTAAACTGCCTCTCCGTACTTCCAATGTACAGAAACCCTGTAAGCTGTTTCTCTTTTACTCACACTACTGAAAACCCGCATGGTGCGTAAGACTACTCCCATGCTACAGAACTCCCGTAAAGTGTTTCCTACACTCAGGATGCAGAACTCCTGTAAACTGCCTCTCCGTACTTCCAATGTACAGAAACCCTGTAAGCTGCTTCTCTTTTACTCACACTACTGAAAACCCGCATGGTGCGTAAGACTACTCCCATGCTACAGAACTCCCGTAAAGTGTTTCCTACACTCAGGATGCAGAACTCCTGTAAACTGCCTCTCCGTACTTCCAATGTACAGAAACCCTGTAAGCTGCTTCTCTTTTACTCACACTACTGAAAACCCACATTGTGCGTAAGACTACTCCCATGCTGCAGAACTCCCGTAAAGTGTTTCCTACACTCAGTATGCAGAACTCCTGTAAACTGCCTCTCCGTACTTCCAATGTACAGAAACCCTGTAAGCTGCTTCTCTTTTACTCACACTACTGAAAACCCACATTGTGCGTAAGACTTCTCCCATGCTACAGAACTCCCGTAAAGTGTTTCCTACACTCAGGATGCAGAACTCCTGTAAACTGCCTCTCACTACTTCCATTGTACAGAAATCCTGTAAGCTGCTTCTGTTTTACTCAGACTACTGAAAACCCGCATGGTGCGTAAGACTACTCCCATGCTACAGAACTCCCGTAAAGTGTTTCCTACACTCAGGATGCAGAACTCCTGTAAACTGCCTCTCACTACTTCCAATGTACAGAAATCCTGTAAGCTGCTTCTGTTTTACTCACACTACTGAAAACCCGCATAGTGCGTAAGACTACTCCCATGCTACAGAACTCCCGTAAAGTGTTTCCTACACTCAGGATGCAGAACTCCTGTAAACTGCCTCTCCGTACTTCCAATGTACAGAAACCCTCTAAGCTGCTTCTCTTTTACTCACACTACTGAAAACCCGCATAGTGCGTAAGACTACTCCCATGCTACAGAACTCCCGTAAAGTGTTTCCTACACTCAGGATGCAGAACTCCTGTAAACTGCCTCTCACTACTTCCAATGTACAGAAATCCTGTAAGCTGCTTCTCTTTCACTCAGACTACTGAAAACCCGCATAGTGCGTAAGACTACTCCCATGCTATAGAACTCCCGTAAAGTGTTTCCTACACTCAGGATGCAGAACTCCTGTAAACTGCCTCTCCGTACTTCCAATGTACAGAAACCCTGTAAGCTGTTTCTCTTTTACTCACACTACTGAAAACCCGCATGGTGCGTAAGACTACTCCCATGCTACAGAACTCCCGTAAAGTGTTTCCTACACTCAGGATGCAGAACTCCTGTAAACTGCCTCTCACTACTTCCATTGTACAGAAATCCTGTAAGCTGCTTCTGTTTTACTCAGACTACTGAAAACCCGCATGGTGCGTAAGACTACTCCCATGCTACAGAACTCCCGTAAAGTGTTTCCTACACTCAGGATGCAGAACTCCTGTAAACTGCCTCTCACTACTTCCATTGTACAGAAATCCTGTAAGCTGCTTCTCTTTTACTCAGACTACTGAAAACCCGCATGGTGCGTAAGACTACTCCCATGCTACAGAACTCCCTTATAGTGTTTCCTACACTCAGGATGCAGAACTCCTGTAAACTGCCTCTCCGTACTTCCAATGTACAGAAACCCTGTAAGCTGCTTCTCTTTTACTCACACTACTGAAAACCCGCATTGTGCGTAAGACTACTCCCATGCTACAGAACTCCCGTAAAGTGTTTCCTACACTCAGGATGCAGAACTCCTGTAAACTGCCTCTCACTACTTCCATTGTACAGAAATCCTCTAAGCTGCTTCTCTTTCACTCAGACTACTGAAAACCCGCATAGTGCGTAAGACTACTCCCATGCTACAGAACTCCCGTAAAGTGTTTCCTACACTCAGGATGCAGAACTCCTGTAAACTGCTTCTGTGTACTTCCAAAGTACAGAAACCCTGTAAGCTGCTTCTCTTTTACTCACACTACTGAAAACCCACATTGTGCGTAAGACTACTCCCATGCTACAGAACTCCCGTAAAGTGTTTCCTACACTCAGGATGCAGAACTCCTGTAAACTGCCTCTCACTACTTCCAATGTACAGAAATCCTGTAAGCTGCTTCTCTTTTACTCACACTACTGAAAACCCGCATAGTGCGTAAGACTACTCCCATGCTACAGAACTCCCGTAAAGTGTTTCCTACACTCAGGATGCAGAACTCCTGTAAACTGCCTCTCACTACTTCCATTGTACAGAAATCCTGTAAGGTGCTTCTCTTTTACTCACACTACTGAAAACCCGCATAGTGTGTAAGACTACTCCCATGCTACAGAACTCCCGTAAAGTGTTTCCTACACTCAGGATGCAGAACTGCTGTATACTGCCTCTCACTACTTCCAATGTACAGAAATCCTGTAAGCTGCTTCTGTTTTACTCAGACTACTGAAAACCTGCATAGTGCGTAAGACTACTCCCATGCTACAGAACTCCCGTAAAGTGTTTCCTACACTCAGGATGCAGAACTCCTGTAAACTGCCTCTCCGTACTTCCAATGTACAGAAACCCTGTAAGCTGCTTCTCTTTTACTCACACTACTGAAAACCCGCATGGTGCGTAAGACTACTCCCATGCTACAGAACTCCCGTAAAGTGTTTCCTACACTCAGGATGCAGAACTCCTGTAAACTGCCTCTCCGTACTTCCAATGTACAGAAACCCTGTAAGCTGCTTCTCTTTTACTCACACTACTGAAAACCCACATTGTGCGTAAGACTACTCCCATGCTACAGAACTCCCGTAAAGTGTTTCCTACACTCAGTATGCAGAACTCCTGTAAACTGCCTCTCCGTACTTCCAATGTACAGAAACCCTGTAAGCTGCTTCTCTTTTACTCACACTACTGAAAACCCACATTGTGCGTAAGACTTCTCCCATGCTACAGAACTCCCGTAAAGTGTTTCCTACACTCAGGATGCAGAACTCCTGTAAACTGCCTCTCACTACTTCCATTGTACAGAAATCCTGTAAGCTGCTTCTGTTTTACTCAGACTACTGAAAACCCGCATGGTGCGTAAGACTACTCCCATGCTACAGAACTCCCGTAAAGTGTTTCCTACACTCAGGATGCAGAACTCCTGTAAACTGCCTCTCACTACTTCCAATGTACAGAAATCCTGTAAGCTGCTTCTGTTTTACTCACACTACTGAAAACCCGCATAGTGCGTAAGACTACTCCCATGCTACAGAACTCCCGTAAAGTGTTTCCTACACTCAGGATGCAGAACTCCTGTAAACTGCCTCTCCGTACTTCCAATGTACAGAAACCCTCTAAGCTGCTTCTCTTTTACTCACACTACTGAAAACCCGCATAGTGCGTAAGACTACTCCCATGCTACAGAACTCCCGTAAAGTGTTTCCTACACTCAGGATGCAGAACTCCTGTAAACTGCCTCTCACTACTTCCAATGTACAGAAATCCTGTAAGCTGCTTCTCTTTCACTCAGACTACTGAAAACCCGCATAGTGCGTAAGACTACTCCCATGCTATAGAACTCCCGTAAAGTGTTTCCTACACTCAGGATGCAGAACTCCTGTAAACTGCCTCTCCGTACTTCCAATGTACAGAAACCCTGTAAGCTGTTTCTCTTTTACTCACACTACTGAAAACCCGCATGGTGCGTAAGACTACTCCCATGCTACAGAACTCCCGTAAAGTGTTTCCTACACTCAGGATGCAGAACTCCTGTAAACTGCCTCTCACTACTTCCATTGTACAGAAATCCTGTAAGCTGCTTCTGTTTTACTCAGACTACTGAAAACCCGCATGGTGCGTAAGACTACTCCCATGCTACAGAACTCCCGTAAAGTGTTTCCTACACTCAGGATGCAGAACTCCTGTAAACTGCCTCTCACTACTTCCATTGTACAGAAATCCTGTAAGCTGCTTCTCTTTTACTCAGACTACTGAAAACCCGCATGGTGCGTAAGACTACTCCCATGCTACAGAACTCCCTTATAGTGTTTCCTACACTCAGGATGCAGAACTCCTGTAAACTGCCTCTCCGTACTTCCAATGTACAGAAACCCTGTAAGCTGCTTCTCTTTTACTCACACTACTGAAAACCCGCATTGTGCGTAAGACTACTCCCATGCTACAGAACTCCCGTAAAGTGTTTCCTACACTCAGGATGCAGAACTCCTGTAAACTGCCTCTCACTACTTCCATTGTACAGAAATCCTCTAAGCTGCTTCTCTTTCACTCAGACTACTGAAAACCCGCATAGTGCGTAAGACTACTCCCATGCTACAGAACTCCCGTAAAGTGTTTCCTACACTCAGGATGCAGAACTCCTGTAAACTGCTTCTGTGTACTTCCAAAGTACAGAAACCCTGTAAGCTGCTTCTCTTTTACTCACACTACTGAAAACCCACATTGTGCGTAAGACTACTCCCATGCTACAGAACTCCCGTAAAGTGTTTCCTACACTCAGGATGCAGAACTCCTGTAAACTGCCTCTCACTACTTCCATTGTACAGAAATCCTGTAAGGTGCTTCTCTTTTACTCACACTACTGAAAACCCGCATAGTGCGTAAGACTACTCCCATGCTACAGAACTCCCGTAAAGTGTTTCCTACACTCAGGATGCAGAACTGCTGTATACTGCCTCTCACTACTTCCATTGTACAGAAATCCTGTAAGCTGCTTCTGTTTTACTCAGACTACTGAAAACCTGCATAGTGCGTAAGACTACTCCCATGCTACAGAACTCCCGTAAAGTGTTTCCTACACTCAGGATGCAGAACTCCTGTAAACTGCCTCTCCGTACTTCCAATCTACAGAAACCCTGTAAGCTGCTTCTCTTTTACTCACACTACTGAAAACCCGCATGGTGCGTAAGACTACTCCCATGCTACAGAACTCCCGTAAAGTGTTTCCTACACTCAGGATGCAGAACTCCTGTAAACTGCCTCTCCGTACTTCCAATGTACAGAAACCCTGTAAGCTGCTTCTCTTTTACTCACACTACTGAAAACCCACATTGTGCGTAAGACTATTCCCATGCTACAGAACTCCCGTAAAGTGTTTCCTACACTCAGTATGCAGAACTCCTGTAAACTGCCTCTCCGTACTTCCAATGTACAGAAACCCTCTAAGCTGCTTCTCTTTTACTCAGACAACTGAAAACCCGCATAGTGCGTAAGACTTCTCCCATGCTACAGAACTCCCGTAAAGTGTTTCCTACACTCAGGATGCAGAACTCCTGTAAACTGCCTCTCACTACTTCCATTGTACAGAAATCCTGTAAGCTGCTTCTGTTTTACTCAGACTACTGAAAACCCGCATGGTGCGTAAGACTACTCCCATGCTACAGAACTCCCGTAAAGTGTTTCCTACACTCAGGATGCAGAACTCCTGTAAACTGCCTCTCACTACTTCCAATGTACAGAAATCCTGTAAGCTGCTTCTGTTTTACTCACACTACTGAAAACCCGCATAGTGCGTAAGACTACTCCCATGCTACAGAACTCCCGTAAAGTGTTTCCTACACTCAGGATGCAGAACTCCTGTAAACTGCCTCTCCGTACTTCCAATGTACAGAAACCCTGTAAGCTGCTTCTCTTTTACTCACACTACTGAAAACCCACATTGTGCGTAAGACTACTCCCATGCTACAGAACTCCCGTAAAGTGTTTCCTACACTCAGGATGCAGAACTCCTGTAAACTGCCTCTCACTACTTCCAATGTACAGAAATCCTGTAAGCTGCTTCTCTTTCACTCAGACTACTGAAAACCCGCATAGTGCGTAAGACTACTCCCATGCTACAGAACTCCCGTAAAGTGTTTCCTACACTCAGGATGCAGAACTCCTGTAAACTGCCTCTCCGTACTTCCAATGTACAGAAACCCTGTAAGCTGTTTCTCTTTTACTCACACTACTGAAAACCCGCATGGTGCGTAAGACTACTCCCATGCTACAGAACTCCCGTAAAGTGTTTCCTACACTCAGGATGCAGAACTCCTGTAAACTGCCTCTCACTACTTCCATTGTACAGAAATCCTGTAAGCTGCTTCTGTTTTACTCAGACTACTGAAAACCCGCATGGTGCGTAAGACTACTCCCATGCTACAGAACTCCCGTAAAGTGTTTCCTACACTCAGGATGCAGAACTCCTGTAAACTGCCTCTCACTACTTCCATTGTACAGAAATCCTGTAAGCTGCTTCTCTTTTACTCAGACTACTGAAAACCCGCATGGTGCGTAAGACTACTCCCATGCTACAGAACTCCCGTATAGTGTTTCCTACACTCAGGATGCAGAACTCCTGTAAACTGCCTCTCCGTACTTCCAATGTACAGAAACCCTGTAAGCTGCTTCTCTTTTACTCACACTACTGAAAACCCGCATTGTGCGTAAGACTACTCCCATGCTACAGAACTCCCGTAAAGTGTTTCCTACACTCAGGATGCAGAACTCCTGTAAACTGCCTCTCACTACTTCCATTGTACAGAAATCCTGTAAGCTGCTTCTCTTTCACTCAGACTACTGAAAACCCGCATAGTGCGTAAGACTACTCCCATGCTACAGAACTCCCGTAAAGTGTTTCCTACACTCAGGATGCAGAACTCCTGTAAACTGCCTCTCCGTACTTCCATTGTACAGAAATCCTGTAAGCTGCTTCTCTTTTACTCACACTACTGAAAACCCGCATGGTGCGTAAGACTACTCCCATGCTACAGAACTCCTGCAAAGTGTTTCCTACACTCAGGATGCAGAACTCCTGTAAACTGCCTCTCACTACTTCCAATGTACAGAAATCCTGTAAGCTGTTTCTCTTTTACTCACACTACTGAAAACCCGCATTGTGCGTAAGACTACTCCCATGCTACAGAACTCCCGTAAAGTGTTTCCTACACTCAGGATGCAGAACTCCTGTAAACTGCCTCTCACTACTTCCAATGTACAGAAATCCTGTAAGCTGCTTCTCTTTTACTCAGACTACTGAAAACCCGCATGGTGCGTAAGACTACTCCCATGCTACAGAACTCCCGTAAAGTGTTTCCTACACTCAAGATGCAGAACTCCTGTAAACTGCTTCTCCGTACTTCCAATGTACAGAAACCCTGTAAGCTGCTTCTCTTTTACTCACACTACTGAAAACCCACATTGTGCGTAAGACTACTCCCATGCTACAGAACTCCCGTAAAGTGTTTCCTACACTCAGGATGCAGAACTCCTGTAAACTGCCTCTCACTACTTCCAATGTACAGAAATCCTGTAAGCTGCTTCTCTTTTACTCACACTACTGAAAACCCGCATAGTGCGTAAGACTACTCCCATGCTACAGAACTCCCGTAAAGTGTTTCCTACACTCAGGATGCAGAACTGCTGTAAACTGCCTCTCCGTACTTCCAATGTACAGAAACCCTGTAAGCTGCTTCTCTTTTACTCACACTACTGAAAACCCGCATTGTGCGTAAGACTACTCCCATGCTACAGAACTCCCGTAAAGTGTTTCCTACACTCAGGATGCAGAACTCCTGTAAACTGCCTCTCACTACTTCCATTGTACAGAAATCCTCTAAGCTGCTTCTCTTTCACTCAGACTACTGAAAACCCGCATAGTGCGTAAGACTACTCCCATGCTACAGAACTCCCGTAAAGTGTTTCCTACACTCAGGATGCAGAACTCCTGTAAACTGCTTCTGTGTACTTCCAAAGTACAGAAACCCTGTAAGCTGCTTCTCTTTTACTCACACTACTGAAAACCCACATTGTGCGTAAGACTACTCCCATGCTACAGAACTCCCGTAAAGTGTTTCCTACACTCAGGATGCAGAACTCCTGTAAACTGCCTCTCACTACTTCCATTGTACAGAAATCCTGTAAGGTGCTTCTCTTTTACTCACACTACTGAAAACCCGCATAGTGCGTAAGACTACTCCCATGCTACAGAACTCCCGTAAAGTGTTTCCTACACTCAGGATGCAGAACTGCTGTATACTGCCTCTCACTACTTCCAATGTACAGAAATCCTGTAAGCTGCTTCTGTTTTACTCAGACTATTGAAAACCTGCATAGTGCGTAAGACTACTCCCATGCTACAGAACTCCCGTAAAGTGTTTCCTACACTCAGGATGCAGAACTCCTGTAAACTGCCTCTCCGTACTTCCAATGTACAGAAACCCTGTAAGCTGCTTCTCTTTTACTCACACTACTGAAAACCCGCATGGTGCGTAAGACTACTCCCATGCTACAGAACTCCCGTAAAGTGTTTCCTACACTCAGGATGCAGAACTCCTGTAAACTGCCTCTCCGTACTTCCAATGTACAGAAACCCTGTAAGCTGCTTCTCTTTTACTCACACTACTGAAAACCCACATTGTGCGTAAGACTACTCCCATGCTACAGAACTCCCGTAAAGTGTTTCCTACACTCAGTATGCAGAACTCCTGTAAACTGCCTCTCCGTACTTCCAATGTACAGAAACCCTGTAAGCTGCTTCTCTTTTACTCACACTACTGAAAACCCACATTGTGCGTAAGACTTCTCCCATGCTACAGAACTCCCGTAAAGTGTTTCCTACACTCAGGATGCAGAACTCCTGTAAACTGCCTCTCACTACTTCCATTGTACAGAAATCCTGTAAGCTGCTTCTGTTTTACTCAGACTACTGAAAACCCGCATGGTGCGTAAGACTACTCCCATGCTACAGAACTCCCGTAAAGTGTTTCCTACACTCAGGATGCAGAACTCCTGTAAACTGCCTCTCACTACTTCCAATGTACAGAAATCCTGTAAGCTGCTTCTGTTTTACTCACACTACTGAAAACCCGCATAGTGCGTAAGACTACTCCCATGCTACAGAACTCCCGTAAAGTGTTTCCTACACTCAGGATGCAGAACTCCTGTAAACTGCCCCTCCGTACTTCCAATGTACAGAAACCCTGTAAGCTGCTTCTCTTTTACTCACACTACTGAAAACCCGCATTGTGCGTAAGACTACTCCCATGCTACAGAACTCCCGTAAAGTGTTTCCTACACTCAGGATGCAGAACTCCTGTAAACTGCCTCTCACTACTTCCATTGTACAGAAATCCTGTAAGCTGCTTCTCTTTCACTCAGACTACTGAAAACCCGCATAGTGCGTAAGACTACTCCCATGCTACAGAACTCCCGTAAAGTGTTTCCTACACTCAGGATGCAGAACTCCTGTAAACTGCCTCTCCGTACTTCCAATGTACAGAAACCCTGTAAGCTGCTTCTCTTTTACTCACACTACTGAAAACCCGCATTGTGCGTAAGACTACTCCCATGCTACAGAACTCCCGTAAAGTGTTTCCTACACTCAGGATGCAGAACTCCTGTAAACTGCCTCTCACTACTTCCATTGTACAGAAATCCTGTAAGCTGCTTCTCTTTTACTCACACTACTGAAAACCCGCATGGTGCGTAAGACTACTCCCATGCTACAGAACTCCTGCAAAGTGTTTCCTACACTCAGGATGCAGAACTCCTGTAAACTGCCACTCACTACTTCCAATGTACAGAAACCCTGTAAGCTGTTTCTCTTTTACTCACACTACTGAAAACCCGCATTGTGCGTAAGACTACTCCCATGCTACAGAACTCCCGTAAAGTGTTTCCTACACTCAGGATGCAGAACTCCTGTAAACTGCCTCTCACTACTTCCAATGTACAGAAATCCTGTAAGCTGCTTCTCTTTTACTCAGACTACTGAAAACCCGCATGGTGCGTAAGACTACTCCCATGCTACAGAACTCCCGTAAAGTGTTTCTTACACTCAGGATGCAGAACTCCTGTAAACTGCTTCTCCGTACTTCCAATGTACAGAAACCCTGTAAGCTGCTTCTCTTTTACTCACACTACTGAAAACCCACATTGTGCGTAAGACTACTCCCATGCTACAGAACTCCCGTAAAGTGTTTCCTACACTCAGGATGCAGAACTCCTGTAAACTGCCTCTCACTACTTCCAATGTACAGAAATCCTGTAAGCTGCTTCTCTTTTACTCACACTACTGAAAACCCGCATAGTGCGTAAGACTACTCCCATGCTACAGAACTCCCGTAAAGTGTTTCCTACACTCAGGATGCAGAACTGCTGTAAACTGCCTCTCCGTACTTCCAATGTACAGAAATCCTGTAAGCTGCTTCTCTTTTACTCAGACTACTGAAAACCCGCATAGTGCGTAAGACTACTCCCATGCTACAGAACTCCCGTAAAGTGTTTCCTACACTCAGGATGCAGAACTCCTGTAAACTGCCTCTCACTACTTCCATTGTACAGAAATCCTGTAAGCTGCTTCTCTTTTACTCAGACTACTGAAAAACCGCATTGTGCGTAAGACTACTCCCATGCTACAGAACTCCCGTAAAGTGTTTCCTACACTCAGGATGCAGAACTCCTGTAAACTGCCTCTCACTACTTCCATTGTACAGAAATCCTGTAAGCTGCTTCTCTTTCACTCAGACTACTGAAAACCCGCATAGTGCGTAAGACTACTCCCATGCTACAGAACTCCCGTAAAGTGTTTCCTACACTCAGGATGCAGAACTCCTGTAAACTGCCTCTCCGTACTTCCAATGTACAGAAACCCTGTAAGCTGCTTCTCTTTTACTCACACTACTGAAAACCCGCATTGTGCGTAAGACTACTCCCATGCTACAGAACTCCCGTAAAGTGTTTCCTACACTCAGGATGCAGAACTCCTGTAAACTGCCTCTCACTACTTCCATTGTACAGAAATCCTGTAAGCTGCTTCTCTTTTACTCACACTACTGAAAACCCGCATGGTGCGTAAGACTACTCCCATGCTACAGAACTCCTGCAAACATTGTACAGAAATCCTGTAAGCTGCTTCTCTTTCACTCAGACTACTGAAAACCCGCATAGTGCGTAAGACTACTCCCATGCTACAGAACTCCCGTAAAGTGTTTCCTACACTCAGGATGCAGAACTCCTGTAAACTGCCTCTCCCTACTTCCAATGTACAGAAATCCTGTAAGCTGCTTCTCTTTTACACAGACTACTGAAAACCCGCATAGTGCGTAAGACTACTCCCATGCTACAGAACTCCCGTAAAGTGTTTCCTACACTCAGGATGCAGAACTCCTGTAAACTGCCTCTCACTACTTCCAATGTACAGAAACCCTGTAAGCTGCTTCTCTTTTACTCACACTACTGAAAACCCACATTGTGCATAAGACTACTCCCATGCTACAGAACTCCCGTAAAGTGTTTCCTACACTCAGGATGCAGAACTCCTGTAAACTGCCTCTCACTACTTCCATTGTACAGAAATCCTGTAAGCTGCTTCTCTTTTACTCAGACTACTGAAAACCCGCATGGTGCGTAAGACTACTCCCATGCTACAGAACTCCCGTAAAGTGTTTCCTACACTCAGGATGCAGAACTCCTGTAAACTGCTTCTCTGTACTTCCAATGTACAGAAACCCTGTAAGCTGCTTCTCTTTTACTCACACTACTGAAAACCCGCATAGTGCGTAAGACTACTCCCATGCTACAGAACTCCCGTAAAGTGTTTCCTACACTCAGGATGCAGAACTCCTGTAAACTGCCTCTCACTACTTCCAATGTACAGAAATCCTGTAAGCTGCTTCACTTTTACTCACACTACTGAAAACCCGCATAGTGCGTAAGACTACTCCCATGCTACAGAACTCCCGTAAAGTGTTTCCTACACTCAGGATGCAGAACTCCTGTAAACTGCCTCTCACTACTTCCATTGTACAGAAATCCTGTAAGCTGCTTCTCTTTCACTCAGACTACTGAAAACCCGCATAGTGCGTAAGACTACTCCCATGCTACAGAACTCCCGTAAAGTGTTTCCTACACTCAGGATGCAGAACTCCTGTAAACTGCCTCTCACTACTTCCATTGTACAGAAATCCTGTAAGCTGCTTCTCTTTCACTCAGACTACTGAAAACCCGCATAGTGCGTAAGACTACTCCCATGCTACAGAACTCCCGTAAAGTGTTTCCTACACTCAGGATGCAGAACTCCTGTAAACTGCCTCTCCGTACTTCCAATGTACAGAAACCCTGTAAGCTGCTTCTCTTTTACTCACACTACTGAAAACCCGCATTGTGCGTAAGACTACTCCCATGCTACAGAACTCCCGTAAAGTGTTTCCTACACTCAGGATGCAGAACTCCTGTAAACTGCCTCTCACTACTTCCATTGTACAGAAATCCTGTAAGCTGCTTCTCTTTCACTCAGACTACTGAAAACCCGCATAGTGCGTAAGACTACTCCCATGCTACAGAACTCCCGTAAAGTGTTTCCTACACTCAGGATGCAGAACTCCTGTAAACTGCCTCTCCGTACTTCCAATGTACAGAAACCCTGTAAGCTGCTTCTCTTTTACTCACACTACTGAAAACCCGCATTGTGCGTAAGACTACTCCCATGCTACAGAACTCCCGTAAAGTGTTTCCTACACTCAGGATGCGGAACTCCTGTAAACTGCCTCTCACTACTTCCAATGTACAGAAATCCTGTAAGCTGCTTCTCTTTTACTCACACTACTGAAAACACGCATAGTGCGTAAGACTACTCCCATGCTACACAACTCCCGTAAAGTGTTTCCTACACTCAGGATGCAGAACTCCTGTAAACTGCCTCTCACTACTTCCATTGTACAGAAATCCTGTAAGCTGCTTCTCTTTTACTCAGACTACTGAAAACCCGCATTGTGCGTAAGACTACTCCCATGCTACAGAACTCCCGTAAAGTGTTTCCTACACTCAGGATGCAGAACTCCTGTAAACTGCCTCTCACTACTTCCATTGTACAGAAATCCTGTAAGCTGCTTCTCTTTCACTCAGACTACTGAAAACCCGCATAGTGCGTAAGACTACTCCCATGCTACAGAACTCCCGTAAAGTGTTTCCTACACTCAGGATGCAGAACTCCTGTAAACTGCCTCTCCCTACTTCCAATGTACAGAAATCCTGTAAGCTGCTTCTCTTTTACACAGACTACTGAAAACCCGCATAGTGCGTAAGACTACTCCCATGCTACAGAACTCCCGTAAAGTGTTTCCTGCACTCAGGATGCAGAACTCCTGTAAACTGCCTCTCACTACTTCCAATGTACAGAAACCCTGTAAGCTGCTTCTCTTTTACTCACACTACTGAAAACCCACATTGTGCATAAGACTACTCCCATGCTACAGAACTCCCGTAAAGTGTTTCCTACACTCAGGATGCAGAACTCCTGTAAACTGCCTCTCACTACTTCCATTGTACAGAAATCCTGTAAGCTGCTTCTCTTTTACTCAGACTACTGAAAACCCGCATGGTGCGTAAGACTACTCCCATGCTACAGAACTCCCGTAAAGTGTTTCCTACACTCAGGATGCAGAACTCCTGTAAACTGCTTCTCTGTACTTCCAATGTACAGAAACCCTGTAAGCTGCTTCTCTTTTACTCACACTACTGAAAACCCACATTGTGCGTAAGACTACTCCCATGCTACAGAACTCCCGTAAAGTGTTTCCTACACTCAGGATGCAGAACTCCTGTAAACTGCCTCTCACTACTTCCAATGTACAGAAATCCTGTAAGCTGCTTCTCTTTTACTCACACTACTGAAAACCCGCATAGTGCGTAAGACTACTCCCATGCTACAGAACTCCCGTAAAGTGTTTCCTACACTCAGGATGCAGAACTGCTGTAAACTGCCTCTCACTACTTCCAATGTACAGAAACCCTGTAAGCTGCTTCTCTTTTACTCACACTACTGAAAACCCGCATTCTGCGTAAGACTACTCCCATGCTACAGAACTCCCGTAAAGTGTTTCCTACACTCAGGATGCAGAACTCCTGTAAACTGCCTCTCACTACTTCCATTGTACAGAAATCCTGTAAGCTGCTTCTGTTTTACTCAGACTACTGAAAACTCGCATGGTGCGTAAGACTACTCCCATGCTACAGAACTCCCGTAAAGTGTTTCCTACACTCAGGATGCAGAACTCCTGTAAACTGCTTCTCTGTACTTCCAATGTACAGAAACCCTGTAAGCTGCTTCTCTTTTACTCACACTACTGAAAACCCACATTGTGCGTAAGACTACTCCCATGCTACAGAACTCCCGTAAAGTGTTTCCTACACTCAGGATGCAGAACTCCTGTAAACTGCCTCTCACTACTTCCTTTGTACAGAAATCCTGTAAGCTGCTTCTGTTTTACTCAGACTACTGAAAACCCGCATGGTGCGTAAGACTACTCCCATGCTACAGAACTCCCGTAAAGTGTTTCCTACACTCAGGATGCAGAACTCCTGTAAACTGCCTCTCACTACTTCCAATGTACAGAAATCCTGTAAGCTGCTTCTCTTTTACTCAGACTACTGAAAACCCGCATAGTGCGTAAGACTACTCCCATGCTACAGAACTCCCGTAAAGTGTTTCCTACACTCAGGATGCAGAACTCCTGTAAACTGCCTCTCACTACTTCCAATGTACAGAAATCCTGTAAGCTGCTTCACTTTTACTCACACTACTGAAAACCCGCATAGTGCGTAAGACTACTCCCATGCTACAGAACTCCCGTAAAGTGTTTCCTACACTCAGGATGCAGAACTCCTGTAAACTGCCTCTCACTACTTCCAATGTACAGAAACCCTGTAAGCTGCTTCTCTTTTACTCACACTACTGAAAACCCGCATGGTGCGTAAGACTACTCCCATGCTACAGAACTCCCGTAAAGTGTTTCCTACACTCAGGATGCAGAACTCCTGTAAACTGCCTCTCCCTACTTCCAATGTACAGAAATCCTGTAAGCTGCTTCTCTTTCACTCAGACTACTGAAAACCCGCATAGTGCGTAAGACTACTCCCATGCTACAGAACTCCCGTAAAGTGTTTCCTACACTCAGGATGCAGAACTCCTGTAAACTGCCTCTCCGTACTTCCAATGTACAGAAACCCTGTAAGCTGCTTCTCTTTTACTCACACTACTGAAAACCCGCATGGTGCGTAAGACTACTCCCATGCTACAGAACTCCCGTAAAGTGTTTCCTACACTCAGGATGCAGAACTCCTGTAAACTGCCTCTCACTACTTATATTGTACAGAAATCCTGTAAGCTGCTTCTCTTTTACTCAGATTACTGAAAACCCGCATAGTGCGTAAGACTACTACCATGCTGCAGAACTCCCGTAAAGTGTTTCCTACACTCAGGATGCAGAACTCCTGTAAACTGCCTCTCACTACTTCCAATGTACAGAAATCCTGTAAGCTGCTTCTCTTTTAAACACACTACTGAAAACCCGCATAGTGCGTAATACTACTCCCATGCTACAGAACTCCCGTAAAGTGTTTCCTACACTCAGGATGCAGAACTCCTGTAAAGTGCCTCTCACTACTTCCAATGTACAGAAACCCTGTAAGCTGTTTCTCTTTTACTCACACCACTGAAAACCCGCATGGTGCGTAAGACTACTCCCATGCTACAGAACTCCCGTAAAGTGTTTCCTACACTCAGGATGCAGAACTCCTGTAAACTGCCTCTCACTACTTCCATTGTACAGAAATCCTGTAAGCTGCTTCTGTTTTACTCAGAGTACTGAAAACCCGCATGGTGCGTAAGACTACTCCCATGCTACAGAACTCCCGTAAAGTGTTTTCTACACTCAGGATGCAGAACTCCTGTAAACTGCCTCTCACTACTTCCAATGTACAGAAATCCTGTAAGCTGCTTCTCTTTTACTCAGACTACTGAAAACCCGCATGGTGCGTAAGACTACTCCCATGCTACAGAACTCCCGTAAAGTGTTTCCTACACTCAGGATGCAGAACTCCTGTAAACTGCCTCTCCCTACTTCCAATGTACAGAAATCCTGTAAGCTGCTTCTCTTTTACTCAGACTACTGAAAACCCGCATTGTGCGTAAGACTACTCCCATGCTACAGAACTCCCGTAAAGTGTTTCCTACACTCAGGATGCAGAACTCCTGTAAACTGCTTCTCCGTACTTCCAATGTACAGAAACCCTGTAAGCTGCTTCTCTTTTACTCACACTACTGAAAACCCACATTGTGCGTAAGACTACTCCCATGCTACAGAACTCCCGTAAAGTGTTTCCTACACTCAGGATGCAGAACTCCTGTAAACTGCCTCTCACTACTTCCATTGTACAGAAATCCTGTAAGCTGCTTCTCTTTCACTCAGACTACTGAAAACCCGCATGGTGCGTAAGACTACTCCCATGCTACAGAACTCCCGTAAAGTGTTTCCTACACTCAGGATGCAGAACTCCTGTAAACTGCCTCTCACTACTTATATTGTACAGAAATCCTGTAAGCTGCTTCTCTTTTACTCAGACTACTGAAAACCCGCATAGTGCGTAAGACTACTCCCATGCTACAGAACTCCCGTAAAGTGTTTCCTACACTCAGGATGCAGAACTCCTGTAAACTGCCTCCCACTACTTCCAATGTACAGATATCCTGTAAGCTGCTTCTCTTTTACTCACACTACTGAAAACCCGCATAGTGTGTAAGACTACTCCCATGCTACAGAACTCCCGTAAAGTGTTTCCTACACTCAGGATGCAGAACTCCTGTAAACTGCCTCTCACTACTTATATTGTACAGAAATCCTGTAAGCTGCTTCTCTTTTACTCAGACTACTGAAAACCCGCATAGTGCGTAAGACTACTCCCATGCTACAGAACTCCCGTAAAGTGTTTCCTACACTCAGGATGCAGAACTCCTGTAAACTGCCTCTCACTACTTCCATTGTACAGAAATCTCGTAAGCTGCTTCTCTTTTACTCAGACTACTGAAAACCCGCATGGTGCGTAAGACTACTCCCATGCTACAGAACTCCCGTAAAGTGTTTCCTACACTAAGGATGCAGAACTCCTGTAAACTGCCTCTCACTACTTATATTGTACAGAAATCCTGTAAGCTGCTTCTCTTTTACTCACACTACTGAAAACCCGCATAGTGCGTAAGACTACTCCCATGCTACAGAACTCCCGTAAAGTGTTTCCTACACTCAGGATGCAGAACTCCTGTAAACTGCCTCTCACTACTTCCAATGTATAGAAATCCTGTAAGCTGCTTCTCTTTTACTCACACTACTGAAAACCCGCATAGTGCGTAAGACTACTCCCATGCTACACAACTCCCGTAAAGTGTTTCCTACACTCAGGATGCAGAACTCCTGTAAACTGCCTCTCACTGCTTCCAATATACAGAAATCCTGTAAGCTGCTTCTCTTTTACTCAGACTACTGAAAACCCGCATTGTGCGTAAGACTACTCCCATGATACAGAACTCCCGTAAAGTGTTTCCTACACTCAGGATGCAGAACTCCTGTAAAGTGCCTCTCACTACTTCCAATGTACAGAAACCCTGTAAGCTGTTTCTCTTTTACTCACACTACTGAAAACCCGCATGGTGCGTAAGACTACTCCCATGCTACAGAACTCCCGTAAAGTGTTTCCTACACTCAGGATGCAGAACTCCTGTAAACTGCCTCTCACTACTTCCATTGTACAGAAATCCTGTAAGCTGCTTCTGTTTTACTCAGACTACTGAAAACACGCATAGTGCGTAAGACTACTCCCATGCTACAGAACTCCCGTAAAGTGTTTCCTACACTCAGGATGCAGAACTCCTGTAAACTGCCTCTCCCTACTTCCAATGTACAGAAATCCTGTAAGCTGCTTCTCTTTTACTCAGACTACTGAAAACACGCATAGTGCGTAAGACTACTCCCATGCTACAGAACTCCCGTAAAGTGTTTCCTCCACTCAGGATGCAGAACTCCTGTAAACTGCTTCTCCGTACTTCCAATGTACAGAAACCCTGTAAGCTGCTTCTCTTTTACTCACACTACTGAAAACCCACATTGTGCGTAAGACTACTCCCATACTACAGAACTCCCGTAAAGTGTTTCCTACACTCAGGATGCAGAACTCCTGTAAACTGCCTCTCACTACTTCCATTGTACAGAAATCCTGTAAGCTGCTTCTCTTTTACTCAGACTACTGAAAACCCGCATGGTGCGTAAGACTACTCCCATGCTACAGAACTCCCGTAAAGTGTTTCCTACACTCAGGATGCAGAACTCCTGTAAACTGCCTCTCACTACTTATATTGTACAGAAATCCTGTAAGCTGCTTCTCTTTTACTCAGACTACTGAAAACCCGCATAGTGCGTAAGACTACTCCCATGCTACAGAACTCCCGTAAAGTGTTTCCTACACTCAGGATGCAGAACTCCTGTAAACTGCCTCTCACTACTTCCAATGTATAGAAATCCTGTAAGCTGCTTCTCTTTTACTCACACTACTGAAAACCCGCATAGTGCGTAAGACTACTCCCATGCTACACAACTCCCGTAAAGTGTTTCCTACACTCAGGATGCAGAACTCCTGTAAACTGCCTCTCACTGCTTCCAATGTACAGAAATCCTGTAAGCTGCTTCTCTTTTACTCAGACTACTGAAAACCCGCATTGTGCGTAAGACTACTCCCATGATACAGAACTCCCGTAAAGTGTTTCCTACACTCAGGATGCAGAACTCCTGTAAAGTGCCTCTCACTACTTCCAATGTACAGAAACCCTGTAAGCTGTTTCTCTTTTACTCACACTACTGAAAACCCGCATGGTGCGTAAGACTACTCCCATGCTACAGAACTCCCGTAAAGTGTTTCCTACACTCAGGATGCAGAACTCCTGTAAACTGCCTCTCACTACTTCCATTGTACAGAAATCCTGTAAGCTGCTTCTGTTTTACTCAGACTACTGAAAACCCGCATGGTGCGTAAGACTACTCCCATGCTACAGAACTCCCGTAAAGTGTTTTCTACACTCAGGATGCAGAACTCCTGTAAACTGCCTCTCACTACTTCCAATGTACAGAAATCCTGTAAGCTGCTTCTCTTTTACTCAGACTACTGAAAACCCGCATTGTGCGTAAGACTACTCCCATGCTACAGAACTCCCGTAAAGTGTTTCCTACACTCAGGATGCAGAACTCCTGTAAACTGCTTCTCCGTACTTCCAATGTACAGAAACCCTGTAAGCTGCTTCTCTTTTACTCACACTACTGAAAACCCACATTGTGCGTAAGACTACTCCCATGCTACAGAACTCCCGTAAAGTGTTTCATACACTCAGCATGCAGAACTCCTGTAAACTGCCTCTCACTACTTCCATTGTACAGAAATCCTGTAAGCTGCTTCTGTTTTACTCAGACTAGTGAAAACCCGCATGGTGCGTAAGACTACTCCCATGCTACAGAACTCCCGTAAAGTGTTTTCTACACTCAGGATGCAGAACTCCTGTAAACTGCCTCTCACTACTTCCAATGTACAGAAATCCTGTAAGCTGCTTCTCTTTTACTCAGACTACTGAAAACCCGCATAGTGCGTAAGACTACTCCCATGCTACAGAACTCCCGTAAAGTGTTTCCTACACTCAGGATGCAGAACTCCTGTAAACTGCCTCTCCCTACTTCCAATGTACAGAAATCCTGTAAGCTGCTTCTCTTTTACTCAGACTACTGAAAACCCGCATTGTGCGTAAGACTACTCCCATGCTACAGAACTCCCGTAAAGTGTTTCCTACACTCAGGATGCAGAACTCCTGTAAACTGCTTCTCCGTACTTCCAATGTACAGAAACCCTGTAAGCTGCTTCTCTTTTACTCACACTACTGAAAACCCACATTGTGCGTAAGACTACTCCCATGCTACAGAACTCCCGTAAAGTGTTTCATACACTCAGCATGCAGAACTCCTGTAAACTGCCTCTCACTACTTCCATTGTACAGAAATCCTGTAAGCTGCTTCTCTTTCACTCAGACTACTGAAAACCCGCATGGTGCGTAAGACTACTCCCATGCTACAGAACTCCCGTAAAGTGTTTCCTACACTCAGGATGCAGAACTCCTGTAAACTGCCTCTCACTACTTATATTGTACAGAAATCCTGTAAGCTGCTTCTCTTTTACTCAGACTAATGAAAACCCGCATAGTGCGTAAGACTACTCCCATGCTACAGAACTCCCGTAAAGTGTTTCCTACACTCAGGATGCAGAACTCCTGTAAACTGCCTCTCACTACTTCCAATGTACAGAAATCCTGTAAGCTGTTTCTCTTTTACTCACACTACTGAAAACCCGCATAGTGTGTAAGACTACTCCCATGCTACAGAACTCCCGTAAAGTGTTTCCTACACTCAGGATGCAGAACTCCTGTAAACTGCCTCTCACTACTTCCAATGTACAGAAATCCTGTAAGCTGCTTCTCTTTTACTCACACTACTGAAAACACGCATAGTGCGTAAGACTACTCCCATGCTACAGAACTCCCGTAAAGTGTTTCCTACACTCAGGATGCAGAACTCCTGTAAACTGCCTCTCACTACTTCCGTTGTACAGAAATCCTGTAAGCTGCTTCTCTTTTACTCAGACTACTGAAAACCCGCATGGTGCGTAAGACTACTCCCATGCTACAGAACTCCCGTAAAGTGTTTCCTACACTCAGGATGCAGAACTCCTGTAAACTGCCTCTCACTACTTCCATTGTACAGAAATCCTGTAAGCTGCTTCTCTTTCACTCAGACTACTGAAAACCCGCATAGTGCGTAAGACTACTCCCATGCTACAGAACTCCCGTATAGTGTTTCCTACACTCAGGATGCAGAACTCCTGTAAACTGCCTCTCCGTACTTCCAATGTACAGAAACCCTGTAAGCTGCTTCTCTTTTACTCACACTACTGAAAACCCGCATTGTGCGTAAGACTACTCCCATGCTACAGAACTCCCGTAAAGTGTTTCCTACACTCAGGATGCAGAACTCCTCTAAACTGCCTCTCACTACTTCCAATGTACGGAAATCCTGTAAGCTGCTGCTCTTTCACTCAGACTACTGAAAACCCGCATAGTGCGTAAGACTACTCCCATGCTACAGAACTCCCGTAAAGTGTTTCCTACACTCAGGATGCAGAACTCCTGTAATCTGCCTCTCACTACTTCCATTGTACAGAAACCCTGTAAGCTGCTTCTCTTTTACTCAGACTACTGAAAACCCGCATGGTGCGTAAGACTACTCCCATGCTACAGAACTCCCGAAAAGTGTTTCCTACACTCAGGATGCAGAACTCCTGTAAACTGCCTCTCACTACTTCCATTGTACAGAAATCCTGTAAGCTGCTTCTCTTTTACTCAGACTACTGAAAACCCGCATAGTGCGTAAGACTACTCCCATGCTACAGAACTCCCGTAAAGTGTTTCCTACACTCAGGATGCAGAACTCCTGTAAACTGCCTCTCCCTACTTCCAATGTACAGAAATCCTGTAAGCTGCTTCTCTTTTACTCAGACTACTGAAAACACGCATAGTGCGTAAGACTACTCCCATGCTACAGAACTCCCGTAAAGTGTTTCCTACACTCAGGATGCAGAACTCCTGTAAACTGCTTCTCCGTACTTCCAATGTACAGAAACCCTGTAAGCTGCTTCTCTTTTACTCACACTACTGAAAACCCACATTGTGCGTAAGACAACTCCCATGCTACAGAACTCCCGTAAAGTGTTTCCTACACTCAGGATGCAGAACTCCTGTAATCTGACTCTCACTACTTCCATTGTACAGAAATCCTGTAAGCTGCTTCTGTTTTACTCAGACTACTGAAAACCCGCATGGTGCGTAAGACTACTCCCATGCTACAGAACTCCCGTAAAGTGTTTCCTACACTCAGGATGCAGAACTCCTGTAAACTGCCTCTCACTACTTATATTGTACAGAAATCCTGTAAGCTGCTTCTCTTTTACTCACACTACTGAAAACCCGCATAGTGCGTAAGACTACTCCCATGCTACAGAACTCCCGTAAAGTGTTTCCTACACTCAGGATGCAGAACTGCTGTAAACTGCCTCTCACTACTTCCAATGTACAGAAATCCTGTAAGCTGCTTCTCTTTTACTCATACTACTGAAAACCCGCATAGTGCGTAAGACTACTCCCATGCTACACAACTCCCGTAAAGTGTTTCCTACACTCAGGATGCAGAACTCCTGTAAACTGCCTCTCCCTACTTCCAATGTACAGAAACCCTGTAAGCTGTTTCTCTTTTACTCACACTACTGAAAACCCGCATGGTGCGTAAGACTACTCCCATGCTACAGAACTCCCGTAAAGTGTTTCCTACACTCAGGATGCAGAACTCCTGTAAACTGCCTCTCACTACTTCCATTGTACAGAAATCCTGTAAGCTGCTTCTGTTTTACTCAGACTACTGAAAACCCGCATGGTGCGTAAGACTACTCCCATGCTACAGAACTCCCGTAAAGTGTTTCCTACACTCAGGATGCAGAACTCCTGTAAACTGCTTCTCCGTACTTCCAATGTACAGAAACCCTGTAAGCTGCTTCTCTTTTACTCACACTACTGAAAACCCACATTGTGCGTAAGACTACTCCCATGCTACCGAACCCCCGTAAAGTGTTTCCTACACTCAGGATGCAGAACTCCTGTAAACTGCCTCTCACTACTTCCATTGTACAGAAATCCTGTAAGCTGCTTCTCTTTCACTCAGACTACTGAAAACCCGCATGGTGCGTAAGACTACTCCCATGCTGCAGAACTCCCGTAAAGTGTTTCCTACACTCAGGATGCAGAACTCCTGTAAACTGCCTCTCACTACTTATATTGTACAGAAATCCTGTAAGCTGCTTCTCTTTTACTCAGACTACTGAAAACCCGCATAGTGCGTAAGACTACTCCCATGCTACAGAACTCCCGTAAAGTGTTTCCTACACTCAGGATGCAGAACTCCTGTAAACGGCCTCTCACTACTTCCAATGTACAGAAATCCTGTAAGGTGCTTCTCTTTTACTCACACTACTGAAAACCCGCATAGTGTGTAAGACTACTCCCATGCTACAGAACTCCCGTAAAGTGTTTCCTACACTCAGGATGCAGAACTCCTGTAAACTGCCTCTCACTACTTCCAATGTACAGAAATCCTGTAAGCTGCTTCTCTTTTACTCACACTACTGAAAACCCGCATTGTGCCTAAGACTACTCCCATGCTACAGAACTCCCGTAAAGTGTTTCCTACACTCAGGATGCAGAACTCCTGTAAACTGCCTCTCACTACTTCCATTGTACAGAAATCCTGTAAGCTGCTTCTCTTTTACTCACACTACTGAAAACCCGCATGGTGAGTAAGACTACTCCCATGCTACAGAACTCCCGTAAAGTGTTTCCTACACTCAGGATGCAGAACTCCTGTAAACTGCCTCTCACTACTTCCATTGTACAGAAATCCTGTAAGCTGCTTCTCTTTTACTCAGACTACTGAAAACCCGCATAGTGCGTAAGACTACTCCCATGCTACAGAACTCCCGTAAAGTGTTTCCTACACTCAGGATGCAGAACTCCTGTAAAGTGCCTCTCACTACTTCCAATGTACAGAAATCCTGTAAGCTGCTTCTCTTTTACTCACACTACTGAAAACCCGCATAGTGCGTAAGACTACTCCCATGCTACAGAACTCCCGTAAAGTGTTTCCTACACTCAGGATGCAGAACTCCTGTAAACTGCCTCTCACTACTTCCAATGTACAGAAATCCTGTAAGCTGCTTCTCTTTTACTCACACTAGTGAAAACCCGCATTGTGCGTATGACCACTCCCATGCTACAGAACTCCCGTAAAGTGTTTCCTACACTCAGGATGCAGAACTCCTGTAAACTGCCTCTCACTACTTATATTGTACAGAAATCCTGTAAGCTGCTTCTCTTTTACTCACACTACTGAAAACCCGCATAGTGCGTAAGACTACTCCCATGCTACAGAACTCCCGTAAAGTGTTTCCTACACTCAGGATGCAGAACTCCTGTAAACTGCCTCTCACTACTTCCATTGTACAAAAATCCTGTAAGCTGCTTCTCTTTCACTCAGACTACTGAAAACCCGCATAGTGCGTAAGACTACTCCCATGCTACAGAACTCCCGTAAAGTGTTTCCTACACTCAGGATGCAGAACTCCTGTAAACTGCCTCTCCGTACTTCCAATGTACAGAAACCCTGTAAGCTGTTTCTCTTTTACTCACACTACTGAAAACCCGCATGGTGCGTAAGACTACTCCCATGCTACAGAACTCCCGTAAAGTGTTTCCTACACTCAGGATGCAGAACTCCTGTAAACTGCCTCTCACTACTTATATTGTACAGAAATCCTGTAAGCTGCTTCTCTTTTACTCAGACTACTGAAAACCCGCATAGTGCGTAAGACTACTCCCATGCTACACAACTCCCGTAAAGTGTTTCCTACACTCAGGATGCAGAACTCCTGTAAACTGCCTCTCACTACTTCCAATGTACAGAAATCCTGTAAGCTGCTTCTCTTTTACTCAGACTACTGAAAACCCGCATGGTGCGTAAGACTACTCCCATGCTACAGAACTCCCGTAAAGTGTTTCCTACACTCAGGATGCAGAACTCCTGTAAACTGCCTCTCTCTACTTATATTGTACAGAAATCCTGTAAGCTGCTTCTCTTTTACTCAGACTACTGAAAACCCGCATGGTGCGTAAGACTACTCCCATGCTACAGAACTCCCGTAAAGTGTTTCCTACACTCAGGATGCAGAACTCCTGTAAACTGCCTCTCACTACTTCCATTGTACAGAAATCCTGTAAGCTGCTTCTCTTTAACTCAGACTACTGAAAACCCGCATAGTGCGTAAGACTACTCCCATGCTACAGAACTCCCGTAAAGTGTTTCCTACACTCAGGATGCAGAACTCCTGTAAACTGCCTCTCCGTACTTCCAATGTACAGAAACCCTGTAAGCTGTTTCTCTTTTACTCACACTACTGAAAACCCGCATTGTGCCTAAGACAACTCCCATGCTACAGAACTCCCGTAAAGTGTTTCCTACACTCAGGATGCAGAACTCCTGTAAACTGCCTCTCACTACTTCCATTGTACAGAAATCCTGTAAGCTGCTTCTCTTTTACTCACACTACTGAAAACCCGCATGGTGCGTAAGACTACTCCCATGCTACAGAACTCCCGTAAAGTGTTTCCTACACTCAGGATGCAGAACTCCTGTAAACTGCCTCTCACTACTTCCATTGTACAGAAATCCTGTAAGCTGCTTCTCTTTTACTCAGACTACTGAAAACCCGCATAGTGCGTAAGACTACTCCCATGCTACAGAACTCCCGTAAAGTGTTTCCTACACTCAGGATGCAGAACTCCTGTAAAGTGCCTCTCACTACTTCCAATGTACAGAAATCCTGTAAGCTGCTTCTCTTTTACTCACACTACTGAAAACCCGCATAGTGCGTAAGACTACTCCCATGCTACAGAACTCCCGTAAAGTGTTTCCTACACTCAGGATGCAGAACTCCTGTAAACTGCCTCTCACTACTTCCAATGTACAGAAATCCTGTAAGCTGCTTCTCTTTTACTCACACTAGTGAAAACCCGCATTGTGCGTATGACTACTCCCATGCTACAGAACTCCCGTAAAGTATTTCCTACACTCAGGATGCAGAACTCCTGTAAACTGCCTCTCACTACTTATATTGTACAGAAATCTTGTAAGCTGCTTCTCTTTTACTCACACTACTGAAAACCCGCATAGTGCGTAAGACTACTCCCATGCTACAGAACTCCCGTAAAGTGTTTCCTACACTCAGGATGCAGAACTCCTGTAAACTGCCTCTCACTACTTCCATTGTACAGAAATCCTGTAAGCTGCTTCTCTTTTACTCAGACTACTGAAAACCCGCATGGTGCGTAAGACTACTCCCATGCTACAGAACTCCCGTAAAGTGTTTCCTACACTCAGGATGCAGAACTCCTGTAAACTGCCTCTCACTACTTCCATTGTACAGAAATCCTGTAAGCTGCTTCTCTTTTACTCAGACTACTGAAAACCCGCATAGTCTGTAAGACTACTCCCATGCTACAGAACTCCCGTAAAGTGTTTCCTACACTCAGGATGCAGAACTCCTGTAAACTGCCTCTCACTACTTCCATTGTACAGAAATCCTGTAAGCTGCTTCTCTTTAACTCAGACTACTGAAAACCCGCATAGTGCGTAAGACTACTCCCATGCTACAGAACTCCCGTAAAGTGTTTCCTACACTCAGGATGCAGAACTCCTGTAAACTGCCTCTCCGTACTTCCAATGTACAGAAACCCTGTAAGCTGTTTCTCTTTTACTCACACTACTGAAAACCCGCATTGTGCGTAAGACTACTCCCATGCTACAGAACTCCCGTAAAGTGTTTCCTACACTCAGGATGCAGAACTGCTGTAAACTGCCTCTCACTACTTCCAATGTACAGAAATCCTGTAAGCTGCTTCTCTTTTACTCAGACTACTGAAAACCCGCATAGTGCGTAAGACTACTCCCATGATACACAACTCCCGTAAAGTGTTTCCTACACTCAGGATGCAGAACTCCTGTAAACTGCCTCTCACTACTTCCAATGTACAGAAATCCTGTAAGCTGCTTCTCTTTTACTCAGACTACTGAAAACCCGCATAGTGCGTAAGACTACTCCCATGCTACAGAACTCCCGTAAAGTGTTTCCTACACTCAGGATGCAGAACTCCTGTAAACTGCCTCTCACTACTTCCAATGTACAGAAATCCTGTAAGCTGCTTCTCTTTTACTCAGACTACTGAAAACCCGCATGGTGCGTAAGACTACTCCCATGCTACACAACTCCCGTGAAGTGTTTCCTACACTCAGGATGCAGAACTCCTGTAAACTGCCTCTCACTACTTCCATTGTACAGAAATCCTGTAAGCTGCTTCTCTTTTACTCAGACTACTGAAAACCCGCATAGTGCGTAAGACTACTCCCATGCTACAGAACTCCCGTAAAGTGTTTCCTACACTCAGGATGCAGAACTCCTGTAAACTGCCTCTCACTACTTCCATTGTACAGAAATCCTGTAAGCTGCTTCTCTTTAACTCAGACTACTGAAAACCCGCATAGTGCGTAAGACTACTCCCATGCTACACAACTCCCGTAAAGTGTTTCCTACACTCAGGATGCAGAACTCCTGTAAACTGCCTCTCCGTACTTCCAATGTACAGAAACCCTGTAAGCTGTTTCTCTTTTACTCACACTACTGAAAACCCGCATTGTGCGTAAGACTACTCCCATGCTACAGAACTCCCGTAAAGTGTTTCCTACACTCAGGATGCAGAACTCCTGTAAACTGCCTCTCACTACTTCCAATGTACAGAAATCCTGTAAGCTGCTTCTCTTTTACTCACACTACTGAAAACCCGCATAGTGCGTAAGACTACTCCCATGATACACAACTCCCGTAAAGTGTTTCCTACACTCAGGATGCAGAACTCCTGTAAACTGCCTCTCACTACTTCCAATGTACAGAAATCCTGTAAGCTGCTTCTCTTTTACTCAGACTACTGAAAACCCGCATAGTGCGTAAGACTACTCCCATGCTACAGAACTCCCGTAAAGTGTTTCCTACACTCAGGATGCAGAACTCCTGTAAACTGCCTCTCCCTACTTCCAATGTACAGAAATCCTGTAAGCTGCTTCTCTTTTACTCAGACTACTGAAAACACGCATAGTGCGTAAGACTACTCCCATGCTACAGAACTCCCGTAAAGTGTTTCCTACACTCAGGATGCAGAACTCCTGTAAACTGCTTCTCCGTACTTCCAATGTACAGAAACCCTGTAAGCTGCTTCTCTTTTACTCAGACTACTGAAAACCCGCATGGTGCGTAAGACTACTCCCATGCTACAGAACTCCCGTAAAGTGTTTCCTACACTCAGGATGCAGAACTCCTGTAAACTGCCTCTCACTACTTCCATTGTACAGAAATCCTGTAAGCTGCTTCTCTTTCACTCAGACTACTGAAAACCCGCATGGTGCGTAAGACTACTCCCATGCTACAGAACTCCCGCAAAGTGTTTCCTACACTCAGGATGCAGATCTCCTGTAAACTGCCTCTCACTACTTCCAATGTACAGAAATCCTGTAAGCTGCTTCTGTTTTACTCAGACTACTGAAAACCCGCATGGTGCGTAAGACTACTCCCATGCTACAGAACTCCCGTAAAGTGTTTCATACACTCAGGATGCAGAACTCCTGTAAACTGCCTCTCCGCACTTCCAATGTACAGAAACCCTGTAAGCTGCTTCTCTTTTACTCACACTACTGAAAACCCGCATTGTGCGTAAGACTACTCCCATGCTACAGAACTCCCGTAAAGTGTTTCCTACACTCAGGATGCAGAACTCCTGTAAACTGCCTCTCCGTACTTCCAATGTACAGAAACCCTCTAAGCTGCTTCTCTTTTACTCACACTACTGAAAACCCGCATTATGCGTAAGACTACTCCCATGCTACAGAACTCCCGTAAAGTGTTTCCTACACTCAGGATGCAGAACTCCTGTAAACTGCCTCTCACTACTTCCATTGTACAGAAATCCTGTAAGCTGCTTCTGTTTTACTCAGACTACTGAAAACCCGCATGGTGCGTAAGACTACTCCCATGCTACAGAACTCCCGCAAAGTGTTTCCTACACTCAGGATGCAGATCTCCTGTAAACTGCCTCTCACTACTTCCAATGTACAGAAATCCTGTAAGCTGCTTCTCTTTTACTCAGACTACTGAAAACCCGCATAGTGCGTAAGACTACTCCCATGCTACAGAACTCCCGTAAAGTGTTTCCTACACTCAGGATGCAGAACTCCTGTAAACTGCCTCTCCCTACTTCCAATGTACAGTAATCCTGTAAGCTGCTTCTCTTTTACTCAGACTACTGAAAACCCGCATAGTGCGTAAGACTACTCCCATGCTACAGAACTCCCGTAAAGTGTTTCCTACACTCAGGATGCAGAACTCCTGTAAACTGCTTCTCCGTACTTCCAATGTACAGAAACCCTGTAAGCTGCTTCTCTTTTACTCACACTACTGAAAACCCACATTGTGCGTAAGACTACTCCCATGCTACAGAACTCCCGTAAAGTGTTTCCTTCACTCAGGATGCAGAACTCCTGTAAACTGCTTCTCCGTACTTCCAACGTACAGAAACCCTGTAAGCTGTTTCTCTTTTACTCACACTACTGAAAACCCGCATTGTGCCTAAGACTACTCCCATGCTACACAACTCCCGTAAAGTGTTTCCTACACTCAGGATGCAGAACTCCTGTAAACTGCCTCTCACTACTTCCATTGTACAGAAATCCTGTAAGCTGCTTCTCTTTTACTCACACTACTGAAAACCCGCATGGTGCGTAAGACTACTCCCATGCTACAGAACTCCCGTAAAGTGTTTCTTACACTCAGGATGCAGAACTCCTGTAAACTGCCTCTCACTACTTCCAATGTACAGAAATCCTGTAAGCTGCTTCTGTTTTACTCAGACTACTGAAAACCCGCATGGTGCGTAAGACTACTCCCATGCTACAGAACTCCCGTAAAGTGTTTCCTACACTCAGGATGCAGAACTCCTGTAAACTGCCTCTCACTACTTCCATTGTACAGAAATCCTGTAAGCTGCTTCTCTTTTACTCACACTACTGAAAACCCGCATGGTGCGTAAGACTACTCCCATGCTACAGAACTCCCGTTAAGTGTTTCCTACACTCAGGATGTAGAACTCCTGTAAACTGCATCTCCGTACTTCCAATGTACAGAAACCCTGTAAGCTGTTTCTCTTTTACTCACACTACTGAAAACCCGCATGGTGCGTAAGACTACTCCCATGCTACAGAACTCCCGTAAAGTGTTTCCTACACTCAGGATGCAGAACTCCTGTAAACTGCCTCTCACTACTTCCATTTTACAGAAACCCTGTAAGCTGCTTCTGTTTTACTCAGACTACTGAAAACCCGCATGGTGCGTAAGACTACTCCCATGCTACAGAACTCCCGTAAAGTGTTTCCTACACTCAGGATGCAGAACTCCTGTAAACTGCCTCTCACTACTTCCATTGTACAGAAATCCTGTAAGCTGCTTCTCTTTAACTCAGACTACTGAAAACCCGCATAGTGCGTAAGACTACTCCCATGCTACAGAACTCCCGTAAAGTGTTTCCTACACTCAGGATGCAGAACTCCTGTAAACTGCCTCTCCGTACTTCCAATGTACAGAAACCCTGTAAGCTGTTTCTCTTTTACTCACACTACTGAAAACCCGCATTGTGCGTAAGACTACTCCCATGCTACAGAACTCCCGTAAAGTGTTTCCTACACTCAGGATGCAGAAGTGCTGTAAACTGCCTCTCACTACTTCCAATGTACAGAAATCCTGTAAGCTGCTTCTCTTTTACTCAGACTACTGAAAACCCGCATGGTGCGTAAGACTACTCCCATGCTACACAACTCCCGTGAAGTGTTTCCTACACTCAGGATGCAGAACTCCTGTAAACTGCCTCTCACTACTTCCAATGTACAGAAATCCTGTAAGCTGCTTCTCTTTTACTCAGACTACTGAAAACCCGCATGGTGCGTAAGACTACTCCCATGCTACAGAACTCCCGTAAAGTGTTTCCTACACTCAGGATGCAGAACTCCTGTAAACTGCCTCTCACTACTTCCATTGTACAGAAATCCTGTAAGCTGCTTCTCTTTTACTCAGACTACTGAAAACCCGCATAGTGTGTAAGACTACTCCCATGCTACAGAACTCCCGTAAAGTGTTTCCTACATTCAGGATGCAGAACTCCTGTAAACTGCCTCTCCGTACTTCCAATGTACAGAAATCCTGTAAACTACTTCTCTTTTACTCACACTACTGAAAACCCGCATAGTCTGTAAGACTACTCCCATGCTACAGAACTCCCATAAAGTGTTTCCTACACTCAGGATGCAGAACTCCTGTAAACTGCCTCTCACTACTTCCATTGTACAGAAATCCTGTAAGCTGCTTCTCTTTTACTCAGACTACTGAAAACCCGCATGGTGCGTAAGACTACTCCCATGCTACAGAACTCCCGTAAAGTGTTTCCTACACTCAGGATGCAGAACTCCTGTAAACTGCCTCTCCCTACTTCCAATGTACAGAAATCCTGTAAGCTGCTTCTCTTTTACTCAGACTACTGAAAACATGCATAGTGCGTAAGACTCCTCCATGCTACAGAACTCCCGTAAAGTGTTTCCTACACTCAGGATGCAGAACTCCTGTAAACTGCTTCTCCGTACTTCCAATGTACAGAAACCCTGTAAGCTGCTTCTCTTTTACTCACACTACTGAAAACCCACATTGTGCGTAAGACTACTCCCATGCTACAGAACTCCCGTAAAGTGTTTCCTACACTCAGGATGCAGAACTCCTGTAAACTGCCTCTCTCTACTTCCAATGTACAGAAATCCTGTAAGCTGCTTCTCTTTCACTCACACTACTGAAAACCCGCATAGTGCGTAAGACTACTCCCATGCTACAGAACTCCCGTAAAGTGTTTCCTACACTCAGGATGCAGAACTCCTGTAAACTGCCTCTCACTACTTCCAATGTACAGAAATCCTGTAAGCTGCTTCTCTTTCACTCAGACTACTGAAAACCCGCATAGTGCGTAAGACTACTCCCATGCTACAGAACTCCCGTAAAGTGTTTCCTACACTCAGGATGCAGAACTCCTGTAAACTGCCTCTCCCTACTTCCAATGTACAGTAATCCTGTAAGCTGCTTCTCTTTTACTCAGACTACTGAAAACCCGCATAGTGCGTAAGACTACTCCCATGCTACAGAACTCCCGTAAAGTGTTTCCTACACTCAGGATGCAGAACTCCTGTAAACTGCTTCTCCGTACTTCCAATGTACAGAAACCCTGTAAGCTGCTTCTCTTTTACTCACACTACTGAAAACCCACATTGTGCGTAAGACTACTCCCATGCTACAGAACTCCCGTAAAGTGTTTCCTTCACTCAGGATGCAGAACTCCTGTAAACTGCTTCTCCGTACTTCCAACGTACAGAAACCCTGTAAGCTGTTTCTCTTTTACTCACACTACTGAAAACCCGCATTGTGCCTAAGACTACTCCCATGCTACACAACTCCCGTAAAGTGTTTCCTACACTCAGGATGCAGAACTCCTGTAAACTGCCTCTCACTACTTCCATTGTACAGAAATCCTGTAAGCTGCTTCTCTTTTACTCACACTACTGAAAACCCGCATGGTGCGTAAGACTACTCCCATGCTACAGAACTCCCGTAAAGTGTTTCTTACACTCAGGATGCAGAACTCCTGTAAACTGCCTCTCACTACTTCCAATGTACAGAAATCCTGTAAGCTGCTTCTGTTTTACTCAGACTACTGAAAACCCGCATGGTGCGTAAGACTACTCCCATGCTACAGAACTCCCGTAAAGTGTTTCCTACACTCAAGATGCAGAACTCCTGTAAACTGCCTCTCACTACTTCCATTGTACAGAAATCCTGTAAGCTGCTTCTCTTTTACTCACACTACTGAAAACCCGCATGGTGCGTAAGACTACTCCCATGCTACAGAACTCCCGTTAAGTGTTTCCTACACTCAGGATGTAGAACTCCTGTAAACTGCATCTCCGTACTTCCAATGTACAGAAACCCTGTAAGCTGTTTCTCTTTTACTCACACTACTGAAAACCCGCATGGTGCGTAAGACTACTCCCATGCTACAGAACTCCCGTAAAGTGTTTCCTACACTCAGGATGCAGAACTCCTGTAAACTGCCTCTCACTACTTCCATTTTACAGAAACCCTGTAAGCTGCTTCTGTTTTACTCAGACTACTGAAAACCCGCATGGTGCGTAAGACTACTCCCATGCTACAGAACTCCCGTAAAGTGTTTCCTACACTCAGGATGCAGAACTCCTGTAAACTGCCTCTCACTACTTCCATTGTACAGAAATCCTGTAAGCTGCTTCTCTTTCACTCAGACTACTGAAAACCCGCATAGTGCGTAAGACTACTCCCATGCTACAGAACTCCCGTAAAGTGTTTCCTACACTCAGGATGCAGAACTCCTGTAAACTGCCTCTCCGTACTTCCAATGTACAGAAACCCTGTAAGCTGTTTCTCTTTTACTCACACTACTGAAAACCCGCATTGTGCGTAAGACTACTCCCATGCTACAGAACTCCCGTAAAGTGTTTCCTACACTCAGGATGCAGAAGTGCTGTAAACTGCCTCTCACTACTTCCAATGTACAGAAATCCTGTAAGCTGCTTCTCTTTTACTCAGACTACTGAAAACCCGCATGGTGCGTAAGACTACTCCCATGCTACACAACTCCCGTGAAGTGTTTCCTACACTCAGGATGCAGAACTCCTGTAAACTGCCTCTCACTACTTCCATTGTACAGAAATCCTGTAAGCTGCTTCTCTTTTACTCAGACTACTGAAAACCCGCATAGTGCGTAAGACTACTCCCATGCTACAGAACTCCCGTAAAGTGTTTCCTACACTCAGGATGCAGAACTCCTGTAAACTGCCTCTCACTACTTCCATTGTACAGAAATCCTGTAAGCTGCTTCTCTTTTACTCAGACTACTGAAAACCCGCATAGTGCGTAAGACTACTCCCATGCTACAGAACTCCCGTAAAGTGTTTCCTACACTCAGGATGCAGAACTCCTGTAAACTGCCTCTCACTACTTCCATTGTACAGAAATCCTGTAAGCTGCTTCTCTTTAACTCAGACTACTGAAAACCCGCATAGTGCGTAAGACTACTCCCATGCTACAGAACTCCCGTAAAGTGTTTCCTACACTCAGGATGCAGAACTCCTGTAAACTGCCTCTCCGTACTTCCAATGTACAGAAACCCTGTAAGCTGTTTCTCTTTTACTCACACTACTGAAAACCCGCATTGTGCGTAAGACTACTCCCATGCTACAGAACTCCCGTAAAGTGTTTCCTACACTCAGGATGCAGAACTGCTGTAAACTGCCTCTCACTACTTCCAATGTACAGAAATCCTGTAAGCTGCTTCTCTTTTACTCAGACTACTGAAAACCCGCATAGTGCGTAAGACTACTCCCATGATACACAACTCCCGTAAAGTGTTTCCTACACTCAGGATGCAGAACTCCTGTAAACTGCCTCTCACTACTTCCAATGTACAGAAATCCTGTAAGCTGCTTCTCTTTTACTCAGACTACTGAAAACCCGCATAGTGCGTAAGACTACTCCCATGCTACAGAACTCCCGTAAAGTGTTTCCTACACTCAGGATGCAGAACTCCTGTAAACTGCCTCTCCCTACTTCCAATGTACAGAAATCCTGTAAGCTGCTTCTCTTTTACTCAGACTACTGAAAACACGCATAGTGCGTAAGACTACTCCCATGCTACAGAACTCCCGTAAAGTGTTTCCTACACTCAGGATGCAGAACTCCTGTAAACTGCTTCTCCGTACTTCCAATGTACAGAAACCCTGTAAGCTGCTTCTCTTTTACTCAGACTACTGAAAACCCGCATGGTGCGTAAGACTACTCCCATGCTACAGAACTCCCGTAAAGTGTTTCCTACACTCAGGATGCAGAACTCCTGTAAACTGCCTCTCACTACTTCCATTGTACAGAAATCCTGTAAGCTGCTTCTCTTTCACTCAGACTACTGAAAACCCGCATGGTGCGTAAGACTACTCCCATGCTACAGAACTCCCGCAAAGTGTTTCCTACACTCAGGATGCAGATCTCCTGTAAACTGCCTCTCACTACTTCCAATGTACAGAAATCCTGTAAGCTGCTTCTGTTTTACTCAGACTACTGAAAACCCGCATGGTGCGTAAGACTACTCCCATGCTACAGAACTCCCGTAAAGTGTTTCATACACTCAGGATGCAGAACTCCTGTAAACTGCCTCTCCGCACTTCCAATGTACAGAAACCCTGTAAGCTGCTTCTCTTTTACTCACACTACTGAAAACCCGCATTGTGCGTAAGACTACTCCCATGCTACAGAACTCCCGTAAAGTGTTTCCTACACTCAGGATGCAGAACTCCTGTAAACTGCCTCTCCGTACTTCCAATGTACAGAAACCCTCTAAGCTGCTTCTCTTTTACTCACACTACTGAAAACCCGCATTATGCGTAAGACTACTCCCATGCTACAGAACTCCCGTAAAGTGTTTCCTACACTCAGGATGCAGAACTCCTGTAAACTGCCTCTCACTACTTCCAATGTACAGAAATCCTGTAAGCTGCTTCTGTTTTACTCAGACTACTGAAAACCCGCATGGTGCGTAAGACTACTCCCATGCTACAGAACTCCCGCAAAGTGTTTCCTACACTCAGGATGCAGATCTCCTGTAAACTGCCTCTCACTACTTCCAATGTACAGAAATCCTGTAAGCTGCTTCTCTTTTACTCAGACTACTGAAAACCCGCATAGTGCGTAAGACTACTCCCATGCTACAGAACTCCCGTAAAGTGTTTCCTACACTCAGGATGCAGAACTCCTGTAAACTGCCTCTCCCTACTTCCAATGTACAGTAATCCTGTAAGCTGCTTCTCTTTTACTCAGACTACTGAAAACCCGCATAGTGCGTAAGACTACTCCCATGCTACAGAACTCCCGTAAAGTGTTTCCTACACTCAGGATGCAGAACTCCTGTAAACTGCTTCTCCGTACTTCCAATGTATAGAAACCCTGTAAGCTGCTTCTCTTTTACTCACACTACTGAAAACCCACATTGTGCGTAAGACTACTCCCATGCTACAGAACTCCCGTAAAGTGTTTCCTACACTCAGGATGCAGAACTCCTGTAAACTGCCTCTCCCTACTTCCAATGTACAGTAATCCTGTAAGCTGCTTCTCTTTCACTCAGACTACTGAAAACCCGCATAGTGCGTAAGACTACTCCCATGCTACAGAACTCCCGTAAAGTGTTTCCTACACTCAGGATGCAGAACTCCTGTAAACTGCTTCTCCGTACTTCCAATGTACAGAAACCCTGTAAGCTGCTTCTCTTTTACTCACACTACTGAAAACCCACATTGTGCGTAAGACTACTCCCATGCTACAGAACTCCCGTAAAGTGTTTCCTACACTCAGGATGCAGAACTCCTGTAAACTGCCTCTCCCTACTTCCAATGTACAGAAATCCTGTAAGCTGCTTCTCTTTCACTCACACTACTGAAAACCCGCATAGTGCGTAAGACTACTCCCATGCTACAGAACTCCCGTAAAGTGTTTCCTACACTCAGGATGCAGAACTCCTGTAAACTGCCTCTCACTACTTCCAATGTACAGAAATCCTGTAAGCTGCTTCTCTTTCACTCAGACTACTGAAAACCCGCATAGTGCGTAAGACTACTCCCATGCTACAGAACTCCCGTAAAGTGTTTCCTACACTCAGGATGCAGAACTCCTGTAAACTGCCTCTCCCTACTTCCAATGTACAGTAATCCTGTAAGCTGCTTCTCTTTTACTCAGACTACTGAAAACCCGCATAGTGCGTAAGACTACTCCCATGCTACAGAACTCCCGTAAAGTGTTTCCTACACTCAGGATGCAGAACTCCTGTAAACTGCTTCTCCGTACTTCCAATGTACAGAAACCCTGTAAGCTGCTTCTCTTTTACTCACACTACTGAAAACCCACATTGTGCGTAAGACTACTCCCATGCTACAGAACTCCCGTAAAGTGTTTCCTTCACTCAGGATGCAGAACTCCTGTAAACTGCTTCTCCGTACTTCCAACGTACAGAAACCCTGTAAGCTGTTTCTCTTTTACTCACACTACTGAAAACCCGCATTGTGCCTAAGACTACTCCCATGCTACACAACTCCCGTAAAGTGTTTCCTACACTCAGGATGCAGAACTCCTGTAAACTGCCTCTCACTACTTCCATTGTACAGAAATCCTGTAAGCTGCTTCTCTTTTACTCACACTACTGAAAACCCGCATGGTGCGTAAGACTACTCCCATGCTACAGAACTCCCGTAAAGTGTTTCTTACACTCAGGATGCAGAACTCCTGTAAACTGCCTCTCACTACTTCCAATGTACAGAAATCCTGTAAGCTGCTTCTGTTTTACTCAGACTACTGAAAACCCGCATGGTGCGTAAGACTACTCCCATGCTACAGAACTCCCGTAAAGTGTTTCCTACACTCAGGATGCAGAACTCCTGTAAACTGCCTCTCACTACTTCCATTGTACAGAAATCCTGTAAGCTGCTTCTCTTTTACTCACACTACTGAAAACCCGCATGGTGCGTAAGACTACTCCCATGCTACAGAACTCCCGTTAAGTGTTTCCTACACTCAGGATGTAGAACTCCTGTAAACTGCATCTCCGTACTTCCAATGTACAGAAACCCTGTAAGCTGTTTCTCTTTTACTCACACTACTGAAAACCCGCATGGTGCGTAAGACTACTCCCATGCTACAGAACTCCCGTAAAGTGTTTCCTACACTCAGGATGCAGAACTCCTGTAAACTGCCTCTCACTACTTCCATTTTACAGAAACCCTGTAAGCTGCTTCTGTTTTACTCAGACTACTGAAAACCCGCATGGTGCGTAAGACTACTCCCATGCTACAGAACTCCCGTAAAGTGTTTCCTACACTCAGGATGCAGAACTCCTGTAAACTGCCTCTCACTACTTCCATTGTACAGAAATCCTGTAAGCTGCTTCTCTTTCACTCAGACTACTGAAAACCCGCATAGTGCGTAAGACTACTCCCATGCTACAGAACTCCCGTAAAGTGTTTCCTACACTCAGGATGCAGAACTCCTGTAAACTGCCTCTCCGTACTTCCAATGTACAGAAACCCTGTAAGCTGTTTCTCTTTTACTCACACTACTGAAAACCCGCATTGTGCGTAAGACTACTCCCATGCTACAGAACTCCCGTAAAGTGTTTCCTACACTCAGGATGCAGAAGTGCTGTAAACTGCCTCTCACTACTTCCAATGTACAGAAATCCTGTAAGCTGCTTCTCTTTTACTCAGACTACTGAAAACCCGCATGGTGCGTAAGACTACTCCCATGCTACACAACTCCCGTGAAGTGTTTCCTACACTCAGGATGCAGAACTCCTGTAAACTGCCTCTCACTACTTCCATTGTACAGAAATCCTGTAAGCTGCTTCTCTTTTACTCAGACTACTGAAAACCCGCATAGTGCGTAAGACTACTCCCATGCTACAGAACTCCCGTAAAGTGTTTCCTACACTCAGGATGCAGAACTCCTGTAAACTGCCTCTCACTACTTCCATTGTACAGAAATCCTGTAAGCTGCTTCTCTTTTACTCAGACTACTGAAAACCCGCATAGTGCGTAAGACTACTCCCATGCTACAGAACTCCCGTAAAGTGTTTCCTACACTCAGGATGCAGAACTCCTGTAAACTGCCTCTCACTACTTCCATTGTACAGAAATCCTGTAAGCTGCTTCTCTTTAACTCAGACTACTGAAAACCCGCATAGTGCGTAAGACTACTCCCATGCTACAGAACTCCCGTAAAGTGTTTCCTACACTCAGGATGCAGAACTCCTGTAAACTGCCTCTCCGTACTTCCAATGTACAGAAACCCTGTAAGCTGTTTCTCTTTTACTCACACTACTGAAAACCCGCATTGTGCGTAAGACTACTCCCATGCTACAGAACTCCCGTAAAGTGTTTCCTACACTCAGGATGCAGAACTGCTGTAAACTGCCTCTCACTACTTCCAATGTACAGAAATCCTGTAAGCTGCTTCTCTTTTACTCAGACTACTGAAAACCCGCATAGTGCGTAAGACTACTCCCATGATACACAACTCCCGTAAAGTGTTTCCTACACTCAGGATGCAGAACTCCTGTAAACTGCCTCTCACTACTTCCAATGTACAGAAATCCTGTAAGCTGCTTCTCTTTTACTCAGACTACTGAAAACCCGCATAGTGCGTAAGACTACTCCCATGCTACAGAACTCCCGTAAAGTGTTTCCTACACTCAGGATGCAGAACTCCTGTAAACTGCCTCTCCCTACTTCCAATGTACAGAAATCCTGTAAGCTGCTTCTCTTTTACTCAGACTACTGAAAACACGCATAGTGCGTAAGACTACTCCCATGCTACAGAACTCCCGTAAAGTGTTTCCTACACTCAGGATGCAGAACTCCTGTAAACTGCTTCTCCGTACTTCCAATGTACAGAAACCCTGTAAGCTGCTTCTCTTTTACTCAGACTACTGAAAACCCGCATGGTGCGTAAGACTACTCCCATGCTACAGAACTCCCGTAAAGTGTTTCCTACACTCAGGATGCAGAACTCCTGTAAACTGCCTCTCACTACTTCCATTGTACAGAAATCCTGTAAGCTGCTTCTCTTTCACTCAGACTACTGAAAACCCGCATGGTGCGTAAGACTACTCCCATGCTACAGAACTCCCGCAAAGTGTTTCCTACACTCAGGATGCAGATCTCCTGTAAACTGCCTCTCACTACTTCCAATGTACAGAAATCCTGTAAGCTGCTTCTGTTTTACTCAGACTACTGAAAACCCGCATGGTGCGTAAGACTACTCCCATGCTACAGAACTCCCGTAAAGTGTTTCATACACTCAGGATGCAGAACTCCTGTAAACTGCCTCTCCGCACTTCCAATGTACAGAAACCCTGTAAGCTGCTTCTCTTTTACTCACACTACTGAAAACCCGCATTGTGCGTAAGACTACTCCCATGCTACAGAACTCCCGTAAAGTGTTTCCTACACTCAGGATGCAGAACTCCTGTAAACTGCCTCTCCGTACTTCCAATGTACAGAAACCCTCTAAGCTGCTTCTCTTTTACTCACACTACTGAAAACCCGCATTATGCGTAAGACTACTCCCATGCTACAGAACTCCCGTAAAGTGTTTCCTACACTCAGGATGCAGAACTCCTGTAAACTGCCTCTCCCTACTTCCAATGTACAGTAATCCTGTAAGCTGCTTCTCTTTTACTCAGACTACTGAAAACCCGCATAGTGCGTAAGACTACTCCCATGCTACAGAACTCCCGTAAAGTGTTTCCTACACTCAGGATGCAGAACTCCTGTAAACTGCTTCTCCGTACTTCCAATGTACAGAAACCCTGTAAGCTGCTTCTCTTTTACTCACACTACTGAAAACCCACATTGTGCGTAAGACTACTCCCATGCTACAGAACTCCCGTAAAGTGTTTCCTTCACTCAGGATGCAGAACTCCTGTAAACTGCTTCTCCGTACTTCCAACGTACAGAAACCCTGTAAGCTGTTTCTCTTTTACTCACACTACTGAAAACCCGCATTGTGCCTAAGACTACTCCCATGCTACACAACTCCCGTAAAGTGTTTCCTACACTCAGGATGCAGAACTCCTGTAAACTGCCTCTCACTACTTCCATTGTACAGAAATCCTGTAAGCTGCTTCTCTTTTACTCACACTACTGAAAACCCGCATGGTGCGTAAGACTACTCCCATGCTACAGAACTCCCGTAAAGTGTTTCTTACACTCAGGATGCAGAAGTCCTGTAAACTGCCTCTCACTACTTCCAATGTACAGAAATCCTGTAAGCTGCTTCTGTTTTACTCAGACTACTGAAAACCCGCATGGTGCGTAAGACTACTCCCATGCTACAGAACTCCCGTAAAGTGTTTCCTACACTCAGGATGCAGAACTCCTGTAAACTGCCTCTCACTACTTCCATTGTACAGAAATCCTGTAAGCTGCTTCTCTTTTACTCACACTACTGAAAACCCGCATGGTGCGTAAGACTACTCCCATGCTACAGAACTCCCGTTAAGTGTTTCCTACACTCAGGATGTAGAACTCCTGTAAACTGCATCTCCGTACTTCCAATGTACAGAAACCCTGTAAGCTGTTTCTCTTTTACTCACACTACTGAAAACCCGCATGGTGCGTAAGACTACTCCCATGCTACAGAACTCCCGTAAAGTGTTTCCTACACTCAGGATGCAGAACTCCTGTAAACTGCCTCTCACTACTTCCATTTTACAGAAACCCTGTAAGCTGCTTCTGTTTTACTCAGACTACTGAAAACCCGCATGGTGCGTAAGACTACTCCCATGCTACAGAACTCCCGTAAAGTGTTTCCTACACTCAGGATGCAGAACTCCTGTAAACTGCCTCTCACTACTTCCATTGTACAGAAATCCTGTAAGCTGCTTCTCTTTAACTCAGACTACTGAAAACCCGCATAGTGCGTAAGACTACTCCCATGCTACAGAACTCCCGTAAAGTGTTTCCTACACTCAGGATGCAGAACTCCTGTAAACTGCCTCTCCGTACTTCCAATGTACAGAAACCCTGTAAGCTGTTTCTCTTTTACTCACACTACTGAAAACCCGCATTGTGCGTAAGACTACTCCCATGCTACAGAACTCCCGTAAAGTGTTTCCTACACTCAGGAGGCAGAAGTGCTGTAAACTGCCTCTCACTACTTCCAATGTACAGAAATCCTGTAAGCTGCTTCTCTTTTACTCAGACTACTGAAAACCCGCATGGTGCGTAAGACTACTCCCATGCTACACAACTCCCGTGAAGTGTTTCCTACACTCAGGATGCAGAACTCCTGTAAACTGCCTCTCACTACTTCCAATGTACAGAAATCCTGTAAGCTGCTTCTCTTTTACTCAGACTACTGAAAACCCGCATGGTGCGTAAGACTACTCCCATGCTACAGAACTCCCGTAAAGTGTTTCCTACACTCAGGATGCAGAACTCCTGTAAACTGCCTCTCACTACTTCCATTGTACAGAAATCCTGTAAGCTGCTTCTCTTTTACTCAGACTACTGAAAACATGCATAGTGCGTAAGACTCCTCCATGCTACAGAACTCCCGTAAAGTGTTTCCTACACTCAGGATGCAGAACTCCTGTAAACTGCTTCTCCGTACTTCCAATGTACAGAAACCCTGTAAGCTGCTTCTCTTTTACTCACACTACTGAAAACCCACATTGTGCGTAAGACTACTCCCATGCTACAGAACTCCCGTAAAGTGTTTCCTACACTCAGGATGCAGAACTCCTGTAAACTGCCTCTCTCTACTTCCAATGTACAGAAATCCTGTAAGCTGCTTCTCTTTCACTCACACTACTGAAAACCCGCATAGTGCGTAAGACTACTCCCATGCTACAGAACTCCCGTAAAGTGTTTCCTACACTCAGGATGCAGAACTCCTGTAAACTGCCTCTCACTACTTATATTGTACAGAAATCCTGTAAGCTGCTTCTCTTTTACTCACACTACTGAAAACCCGCATAGTGCGTAAGACTACTCCCATGCTACAGAACTCCCGTAAAGTGTTTCCTACACTCAGGATGCAGAACTCCTGTAAACTGCCTCTCACTACTTCCAATGTACAGAAATCCTGTAAGCTGCTTCTCTTTCACTCAGACTACTGAAAACCCGCATAGTGCGTAAGACTACTCCCATGCTACAGAACTCCCGTAAAGTGTTTCCTACACTCAGGATGCAGAACTCCTGTAAACTGCCTCTCCGTACTTCCAATGTACAGAAACCCTGTAAGCTGTTTCTCTTTTACTCACACTACTGAAAACCCGCATTGTGCGTAAGAGTACTCCCATGCTACAGAACTCCCGTAAAGTGTTTCCTACACTCAGGATGCAGAACTCCTGTAAACTGCCTCTCACTACTTATATTGTACAGAAATCCTGTAAGCTGCTTCTCTTTTACTCAGACTACTGAAAACCCGCATAGTGCGTAAGACTACTCCCATGCTACACAACTCCCGTGAAGTGTTTCCTACACTCAGGATGCAGAACTCCTGTAAACTGCCTCTTACTACTTCCAATGTACAGAAATCCTGTAAGCTGCTTCTCTTTTACTCAGACTACTGAAAACCCGCATAGTGCGTAAGACTACTCCCATGCTACAGAACTCCCGTAAAGTGTTTCCTACACTCAGGATGCAGAACTCCTGTAAACTGCCTCTCCCTACTTAAAATGTACAGAAATCCTGTAAGCTGCTTCTCTTTTACTCACACTACTGAAAACACGCATAGTGCGTAAGACTACTCCCATGCTACAGAACTCCCGTAAAGTGTTTCCTACACTCAGGATGCAGAACTCCTGTAAACTGCTTCTCCGTACTTCCAATGTACAGAAACCCTGTAAGCTGCTTCTCTTTTACTCACACTACTGAAAACCCACATTGTGCGTAAGACTACTCCCATGCTACAGAACTCCCGTAAAGTGTTTCCTACACTCAGGATGCAGAACTCCTGTAAACTGCCTCTCACTACTTCCATTGTACAGAAATCCTGTAAGCTGCTTCTCTTTTACTCACACTACTGAAAACCCTCATTGTGCGTATGACTACTCCCATGCTACAGAACTCCCGTAAAGTGTTTCCTACACTCAGGATGCAGAACTCCTGTAAACTGCCTCTCACTACTTCCATTGTACAGAAATCCTGTAAGCTGCTTCTGTTTCACTCAGACTACTGAAAACTCGCATGGTGCGTAAGACTACTCCCATGCTACAGAACTCCCGTAAAGTGTTTCCTACACTCAGGATGCAGAACTCCTGTAAACTGCCTCTCACTACTTCCATTGTACAGAAATCCTGTAAGCTGCTTCTCTTTTACTCAGACTACTGAAAACCCGCATAGTGTGTAAGACTACTCCCATGCTACAGAACTCCCGTAAAGTGTTTCCTACATTCAGGATGCAGAACTCCTGTAAACTGCCTCTCACTACTTCCATTGTACAGAAATCCTGTAAGCTGCTTCTCTTTTACTCAGACTACTGAAAACCCGCATAGTCTGTAAGACTACTCCCATGCTACAGAACTCCCGTAAAGTGTTTCCTACACTCAGGATGCAGAACTCCTGTAAACTGCCTCTCACTACTTCCATTGTACAGAAATCCTGTAAGCTGCTTCTCTTTTACTCAGACTACTGAAAACCCGCATAGTGCGTAAGACTACTCCCATGCTACAGAACTCCCGTAAAGTGTTTCCTACACTCAGGATGCAGAACTCCTGTAAACTGCCTCTCACTACTTCCATTGTACAGAAATCCTGTAAGCTGCTTCTCTTTTACTCACACTACTGAAAACCCTCATTGTGCGTATGACTACTCCCATGCTACAGAACTCCCGTAAAGTGTTTCCTACACTCAGGATGCAGAACTCCTGTAAACTGCCTCTCACTACTTCCATTGTACAGAAATCCTGTAAGCTGCTTCTGTTTCACTCAGACTACTGAAAACCCGCATGGTGCGTAAGACTACTCCCATGCTACAGAACTCCCGTAAAGTGTTTCCTACACTCAGGATGCAGAACTCCTGTATACTGCCTCTCACTACTTCCATTGTACAGAAATCCTGTAAGCTGCTTCTCTTTTACTCAGACTACTGAAAACCCGCATAGTGTGTAAGACTACTCCCATGCTACAGAACTCCCGTAAAGTGTTTCCTACATTCAGGATGCAGAACTCCTGTAAACTGCCTCTCACTACTTCCAATGTACAGAAATCCAGTAAGCTACTTCTCTTTTACTCACACTACTGAAAACCCGCATAGTCTGTAAGACTACTCCCATGCTACAGAACTCCCGTAAAGTGTTTCCTACACTCAGGATGCAGAACTCCTGTAAACTGCCTCTCACTACTGCCAATGTACAGAAATCCTGTAAGCTGCTTCTCTTTTACTCACACTACTGAAAACACGCATAGTGCGTAAGACTACTCCCATGCTACAGAACTCCCGTAAAGTGTTTCCTACACTCAGGATGCAGAACTCCTGTAAACTGCTTCTCCGTACTTCCAATGTACAGAAACCCTGTAAGCTGCTTCTCTTTTACTCACACTACTGAAAACCCACATTGTGCGTAAGACTACTCCCATGCTACAGAACTCCCGTAAAGTGTTTCCTACACTCAGGATGCAGAACTCCTGTAAACTGCCTCTCACTACTTCCATTGTACAGAAATCCTGTAAGCTGCTTCTCTTTTACTCACACTACTGAAAACCCTCATTGTGCGTATGACTACTCCCATGCTACAGAACTCCCGTAAAGTGTTTCCTACACTCAGGATGCAGAACTCCTGTAAACTGCCTCTCACTACTTCCATTGTACAGAAATCCTGTAAGCTGCTTCTGTTTCACTCAGACTACTGAAAACCCGCATGGTGCGTAAGACTACTCCCATGCTACAGAACTCCCGTAAAGTGTTTCCTACACTCAGGATGCAGAACTCCTGTAAACTGCCTCTCACTACTTCCATTGTACAGAAATCCTGTAAGCTGCTTCTCTTTTACTCAGACTACTGAAAACCCGCATAGTGTGTAAGACTACTCCCATGCTACAGAACTCCCGTAAAGTGTTTCCTACATTCAGGATGCAGAACTCCTGTAAACTGCCTCTCACTACTTCCATTGTACAGAAATCCTGTAAGCTGCTTCTCTTTTACTCAGACTACTGAAAACCCGCATAGTCTGTAAGACTACTCCCATGCTACAGAACTCCCGTAAAGTGTTTCCTACACTCAGGATGCAGAACTCCTGTAAACTGCCTCTCACTACTTCCATTGTACAGAAATCCTGTAAGCTGCTTCTCTTTTACTCAGACTACTGAAAACCTGCATGGTGCGTAAGACTACTCCCATGCTACAGAACTCCCGTAAAGTGTTTCCTACACTCAGGATGCAGAACTCCTGTAAACTGCCTCTCACTACTTCCATTGTACAGAAATCCTGTAAGCTGCTTCTCTTTCACTCAGACTACTGAAAACCCGCATAGTGCGTAAGACTACTCCCATGCTACAGAACTCCCGTATAGTGTTTCCTACACTCAGGATGCAGAACTCCTGTAAACTGCCTCTCCGTACTTCCAATGTACAGAAACCCTGTAAGCTGCTTCTCTTTTACTCACACTACTGAAAACCCGCATTGTGCGTAAGACTACTCCCATGCTACAGAACTCCCGTAAAGTGTTTCCTACACTCAGGATGCAGAACTCCTGTAAACTGCCTCTCACTACTTCCAATGTACAGAAATCCTGTAAGCTGCTTCTCTTTCACTCAGACTACTGAAAACCCGCATAGTGCGTAAGACTACTCCCATGCTACAGAACTCCCGTAAAGTGTTTCCTACACTCAGGATGCAGAACTCCTGTAAACTGCCTCTCACTACTTCCATTGTACAGAAATCCTGTAAGCTGCTTCTCTTTTACTCACACTACTGAAAACCCTCATTGTGCGTATGACTACTCCCATGCTACAGAACTCCCGTAAAGTGTTTCCTACACTCAGGATGCAGAACTCCTGTAAACTGCCTCTCACTACTTCCATTGTACAGAAATCCTGTAAGCTGCTTCTGTTTCACTCAGACTACTGAAAACCCGCATGGTGCGTAAGACTACTCCCATGCTACAGAACTCCCGTAAAGTGTTTCCTACACTCAGGATGCAGAACTCCTGTATACTGCCTCTCACTACTTCCATTGTACAGAAATCCTGTAAGCTGCTTCTCTTTTACTCAGACTACTGAAAACCCGCATAGTGTGTAAGACTACTCCCATGCTACAGAACTCCCGTAAAGTGTTTCCTACATTCAGGATGCAGAACTCCTGTAAACTGCCTCTCACTACTTCCAATGTACAGAAATCCAGTAAGCTGCTTCTCTTTTACTCAGACTACTGAAAACCCGCATAGTCTGTAAGACTACTCCCATGCTACAGAACTCCCGTAAAGTGTTTCCTACACTCAGGATGCAGAACTCCTGTAAACTGCCTCTCACTACTGCCAATGTACAGAAATCCTGTAAGCTGCTTCTCTTTTACTCACACTACTGAAAACCCGCATAGTGCATAAGACTACTCCCATGCTTCAGAACTCCCGTAAAGTGTTTCCTACACTAAGGATGCAGAACTCCTGTAAACTGCCTCTCACTACTTCCAATGTACAGAAATCCTGTAAGCTGCTTCTCTTTTACTCACACTACTGAAAACCCGCATAGTGCGTAAGACTAATCCCATGCTACAGAACTCCCGTAAAGTGTTTCCTACACTCAGGATGCAGAACTCCTGTAAACTGCCTCTTACTACTTCCAATGTACAGAAATCCTGTAAGCTGCTTCTCTTTTACTCAGACTACTGAAAACCCGCATAGTGCGTAAGACTACTCCCATGCTACAGAACTCCCGTAAAGTGTTTCCTACACTCAGGATGCAGAACTCCTGTAAACTGCCTCTCCCTACTTAAAATGTACAGAAATCCTGTAAGCTGCTTCTCTTTTACTCACACTACTGAAAACACGCATAGTGCGTAAGACTACTCCCATGCTACAGAACTCCCGTAAAGTGTTTCCTACACTCAGGATGCAGAACTCCTGTAAACTGCTTCTCCGTACTTCCAATGTACAGAAACCCTGTAAGCTGCTTCTCTTTTACTCACACTACTGAAAACCCACATTGTGCGTAAGACTACTCCCATGCTACAGAACTCCCGTAAAGTGTTTCCTACACTCAGGATGCAGAACTCCTGTAAACTGCCTCTCACTACTTCCATTGTACAGAAATCCTGTAAGCTGCTTCTCTTTTACTCACACTACTGAAAACCCTCATTGTGCGTATGACTACTCCCATGCTACAGAACTCCCGTAAAGTGTTTCCTACACTCAGGATGCAGAACTCCTGTAAACTGCCTCTCACTACTTCCATTGTACAGAAATCCTGTAAGCTGCTTCTGTTTCACTCAGACTACTGAAAACCCGCATGGTGCGTAAGACTACTCCCATGCTACAGAACTCCCGTAAAGTGTTTCCTACACTCAGGATGCAGAACTCCTGTAAACTGCCTCTCACTACTTCCATTGTACAGAAATCCTGTAAGCTGCTTCTCTTTTACTCAGACTACTGAAAACCCGCATAGTGTGTAAGACTACTCCCATGCTACAGAACTCCCGTAAAGTGTTTCCTACATTCAGGATGCAGAACTCCTGTAAACTGCCTCTCACTACTTCCATTGTACAGAAATCCTGTAAGCTGCTTCTCTTTTACTCAGACTACTGAAAACCCGCATAGTCTGTAAGACTACTCCCATGCTACAGAACTCCCGTAAAGTGTTTCCTACACTCAGGATGCAGAACTCCTGTAAACTGCCTCTCACTACTTCCATTGTACAGAAATCCTGTAAGCTGCTTCTCTTTTACTCAGACTACTGAAAACCCGCATAGTGCGTAAGACTACTCCCATGCTACAGAACTCCCGTAAAGTGTTTCCTACACTCAGGATGCAGAACTCCTGTAAACTGCCTCTCACTACTTCCATTGTACAGAAATCCTGTAAGCTGCTTCTCTTTTACTCACACTACTGAAAACCCTCATTGTGCGTATGACTACTCCCATGCTACAGAACTCCCGTAAAGTGTTTCCTACACTCAGGATGCAGAACTCCTGTAAACTGCCTCTCACTACTTCCATTGTACAGAAATCCTGTAAGCTGCTTCTGTTTCACTCAGACTACTGAAAACCCGCATGGTGCGTAAGACTACTCCCATGCTACAGAACTCCCGTAAAGTGTTTCCTACACTCAGGATGCAGAACTCCTGTATACTGCCTCTCACTACTTCCATTGTACAGAAATCCTGTAAGCTGCTTCTCTTTTACTCAGACTACTGAAAACCCGCATAGTGTGTAAGACTACTCCCATGCTACAGAACTCCCGTAAAGTGTTTCCTACATTCAGGATGCAGAACTCCTGTAAACTGCCTCTCACTACTTCCAATGTACAGAAATCCAGTAAGCTACTTCTCTTTTACTCACACTACTGAAAACCCGCATAGTCTGTAAGACTACTCCCATGCTACAGAACTCCCGTAAAGTGTTTCCTACACTCAGGATGCAGAACTCCTGTAAACTGCCTCTCACTACTGCCAATGTACAGAAATCCTGTAAGCTGCTTCTCTTTTACTCACACTACTGAAAACACGCATAGTGCGTAAGACTACTCCCATGCTACAGAACTCCCGTAAAGTGTTTCCTACACTCAGGATGCAGAACTCCTGTAAACTGCTTCTCCGTACTTCCAATGTACAGAAACCCTGTAAGCTGCTTCTCTTTTACTCACACTACTGAAAACCCACATTGTGCGTAAGACTACTCCCATGCTACAGAACTCCCGTAAAGTGTTTCCTACACTCAGGATGCAGAACTCCTGTAAACTGCCTCTCACTACTTCCATTGTACAGAAATCCTGTAAGCTGCTTCTCTTTTACTCACACTACTGAAAACCCTCATTGTGCGTATGACTACTCCCATGCTACAGAACTCCCGTAAAGTGTTTCCTACACTCAGGATGCAGAACTCCTGTAAACTGCCTCTCACTACTTCCATTGTACAGAAATCCTGTAAGCTGCTTCTGTTTCACTCAGACTACTGAAAACCCGCATGGTGCGTAAGACTACTCCCATGCTACAGAACTCCCGTAAAGTGTTTCCTACACTCAGGATGCAGAACTCCTGTAAACTGCCTCTCACTACTTCCATTGTACAGAAATCCTGTAAGCTGCTTCTCTTTTACTCAGACTACTGAAAACCCGCATAGTGTGTAAGACTACTCCCATGCTACAGAACTCCCGTAAAGTGTTTCCTACATTCAGGATGCAGAACTCCTGTAAACTGCCTCTCACTACTTCCATTGTACAGAAATCCTGTAAGCTGCTTCTCTTTTACTCAGACTACTGAAAACCCGCATAGTCTGTAAGACTACTCCCATGCTACAGAACTCCCGTAAAGTGTTTCCTACACTCAGGATGCAGAACTCCTGTAAACTGCCTCTCACTACTTCCATTGTACAGAAATCCTGTAAGCTGCTTCTCTTTTACTCAGACTACTGAAAACCTGCATGGTGCGTAAGACTACTCCCATGCTACAGAACTCCCGTAAAGTGTTTCCTACACTCAGGATGCAGAACTCCTGTAAACTGCCTCTCACTACTTCCATTGTACAGAAATCCTGTAAGCTGCTTCTCTTTCACTCAGACTACTGAAAACCCGCATAGTGCGTAAGACTACTCCCATGCTACAGAACTCCCGTATAGTGTTTCCTACACTCAGGATGCAGAACTCCTGTAAACTGCCTCTCCGTACTTCCAATGTACAGAAACCCTGTAAGCTGCTTCTCTTTTACTCACACTACTGAAAACCCGCATTGTGCGTAAGACTACTCCCATGCTACAGAACTCCCGTAAAGTGTTTCCTACACTCAGGATGCAGAACTCCTGTAAACTGCCTCTCACTACTTCCAATGTACAGAAATCCTGTAAGCTGCTTCTCTTTCACTCAGACTACTGAAAACCCGCATAGTGCGTAAGACTACTCCCATGCTACAGAACTCCCGTAAAGTGTTTCCTACACTCAGGATGCAGAACTCCTGTAAACTGCCTCTCACTACTTCCATTGTACAGAAATCCTGTAAGCTGCTTCTCTTTTACTCACACTACTGAAAACCCTCATTGTGCGTATGACTACTCCCATGCTACAGAACTCCCGTAAAGTGTTTCCTACACTCAGGATGCAGAACTCCTGTAAACTGCCTCTCACTACTTCCATTGTACAGAAATCCTGTAAGCTGCTTCTGTTTCACTCAGACTACTGAAAACCCGCATGGTGCGTAAGACTACTCCCATGCTACAGAACTCCCGTAAAGTGTTTCCTACACTCAGGATGCAGAACTCCTGTATACTGCCTCTCACTACTTCCATTGTACAGAAATCCTGTAAGCTGCTTCTCTTTTACTCAGACTACTGAAAACCCGCATAGTGTGTAAGACTACTCCCATGCTACAGAACTCCCGTAAAGTGTTTCCTACATTCAGGATGCAGAACTCCTGTAAACTGCCTCTCACTACTTCCAATGTACAGAAATCCAGTAAGCTGCTTCTCTTTTACTCAGACTACTGAAAACCCGCATAGTCTGTAAGACTACTCCCATGCTACAGAACTCCCGTAAAGTGTTTCCTACACTCAGGATGCAGAACTCCTGTAAACTGCCTCTCACTACTGCCAATGTACAGAAATCCTGTAAGCTGCTTCTCTTTTACTCACACTACTGAAAACCCGCATAGTGCATAAGACTACTCCCATGCTTCAGAACTCCCGTAAAGTGTTTCCTACACTAAGGATGCAGAACTCCTGTAAACTGCCTCTCACTACTTCCAATGTACAGAAATCCTGTAAGCTGCTTCTCTTTTACTCACACTACTGAAAACCCGCATAGTGCGTAAGACTAATCCCATGCTACAGAACTCCCGTAAAGTGTTTCCTACACTCAGGATGCAGAACTCCTGTAAACTGCCTCTCACTACTTCCATTGTACAGAAATCCTGTAAGCTGCTTCTCTTTTACTCAGACTACTGAAAACCCGCATGGTGCGTAAGACTACTCCCATGCTACAGAACTCCCGTAAAGTGTTTCCTACACTCAGGATGCAGAACTCCTGTAAACTGCCTCTCACTACTTCCATTGTACAGAAATCCTGTAAGCTGCTTCTCTTTCACTCAGACTACTGAAAACCCGCATAGTCTGTAAGACTACTCCCATGCTACAGAACTCCCGTAAAGTGTTTCCTACACTCAGGATGCAGAACTCCTGTAAACTGCCTCTCCGTACTTCCAATGTACAGAAACCCTGTAAGCTGCTTCTCTTTTACTCACACTACTGAAAACCCGCATAGTGCGTAAGACTACTCCCATGCTACAGAACTCCCGTAAAGTGTTTCCTACACTCAGGATGCAGAACTCCTGTGAACTGCCTCTCACTACTTCCATTGTACAGAATTCCTGTAAGCTGCTTCTGTTTCACTCAGACTACTGAAAACCCGCATAGTGCGTAAGACTACTCCCATGCTACAGAACTCCCGTAAAGTGTTTCCTACACTCAGGATGCAGAACTCCTGTAAACTGCCTCTCCGTACTTCCAATGTACAGAAACCCTGTAAGCTGCTTCTCTTTTACTCACACTACTGAAAACCCGCATTGTGCGTAAGACTACTCCCATGCTACAGAACTCCCGTAAAGTGTTTCCTACACTCAGGATGCAGAACTCCTGTAAACTGCCTCTCCGTACTTCCAATGTACAGAAACCCTGTAAGCTGCTTCTCTTTTACTCACACTACTGAAAACCCACATTGTGCGTAAGACTACTCCCATGCTACAGAACTCCCGTAAAGTGTTTCCTTCACTCAGGATGCAGAACTCCTGTAAACTGCTTCTCCGTACTTCCAACGTACAGAAACCCTGTAAGCTGTTTCTCTTTTACTCACACTACTGAAAACCCGCATTGTGCCTAAGACTACTCCCATGCTACACAACTCCCGTAAAGTGTTTCCTACACTCAGGATGCAGAACTCCTGTAAACTGCCTCTCACTACTTCCATTGTACAGAAATCCTGTAAGCTGCTTCTCTTTTACTCACACTACTGAAAACCCGCATGGTGCGTAAGACTACTCCCATGCTACAGAACTCCCGTAAAGTGTTTCTTACACTCAGGATGCAGAACTCCTGTAAACTGCCTCTCACTACTTCCAATGTACAGAAATCCTGTAAGCTGCTTCTGTTTTACTCAGACTACTGAAAACCCGCATGGTGCGTAAGACTACTCCCATGCTACAGAACTCCCGTAAAGTGTTTCCTACACTCAGGATGCAGAACTCCTGTAAACTGCCTCTCACTACTTCCATTGTACAGAAATCCTGTAAGCTGCTTCTCTTTTACTCAGACTACTGAAAACCCGCATGGTGCGTAAGACTACTCCCATGCTACAGAACTCCCGTTAAGTGTTTCCTACACTCAGGATGTAGAACTCCTGTAAACTGCATCTCCGTACTTCCAATGTACAGAAACCCTGTAAGCTGTTTCTCTTTTACTCACACTACTGAAAACCCGCATGGTGCGTAAGACTACTCCCATGCTACAGAACTCCCGTAAAGTGTTTCCTACACTCAGGATGCAGAACTCCTGTAAACTGCCTCTCACTACTTCCATTTTACAGAAACCCTGTAAGCTGCTTCTGTTTTACTCAGACTACTGAAAACCCGCATGGTGCGTAAGACTACTCCCATGCTACAGAACTCCCGTAAAGTGTTTCCTACACTCAGGATGCAGAACTCCTGTAAACTGCCTCTCACTACTTCCATTGTACAGAAATCCTGTAAGCTGCTTCTCTTTAACTCAGACTACTGAAAACCCGCATAGTGCGTAAGACTACTCCCATGCTACAGAACTCCCGTAAAGTGTTTCCTACACTCAGGATGCAGAACTCCTGTAAACTGCCTCTCCGTACTTCCAATGTACAGAAACCCTGTAAGCTGTTTCTCTTTTACTCACACTACTGAAAACCCGCATTGTGCATAAGACTACTCCCATGCTACAGAACTCCCGTAAAGTGTTTCCTACACTCAGGATGCAGAACTGCTGTAAACTGCCTCTCACTACTTCCAATGTACAGAAATCCTGTAAGCTGCTTCTCTTTTACTCAGACTACTGAAAACCCGAATAGTGCGTAAGACTACTCCCATGCTACACAACTCCCGTGAAGTGTTTCCTACACTCAGGATGCAGAACTCCTGTAAACTGCCTCTCACTACTTCCAATGTACAGAAATCCTGTAAGCTGCTTCTCTTTTACTCAGACTACTGAAAACCCGCATGGTGCGTAAGACTACTCCCATGCTACAGAACTCCCGTAAAGTGTTTCCTACACTCAGGATGCAGAACTCCTGTAAACTGCCTCTCACTACTTCCATTGTACAGAAATCCTGTAAGCTGCTTCTCTTTTACTCAGACTACTGAAAACCCGCATAGTGTGTAAGACTACTCCCATGCTACAGAACTCCCGTAAAGTGTTTCCTACATTCAGGATGCAGAACTCCTGTAAACTGCCTCTCCGTACTTCCAATGTACAGAAATCCTGTAAACTACTTCTCTTTTACTCACACTACTGAAAACCCGCATAGTCTGTAAGACTACTCCCATGCTACAGAACTCCCGTAAAGTGTTTCCTACACTCAGGATGCAGAACTCCTGTAAACTGCCTCTCACTACTTCCATTGTACAGAAATCCTGTAAGCTGCTTCTCTTTTACTCAGACTACTGAAAACCCGCATGGTGCGTAAGACTACTCCCATGCTACAGAACTCCCGTAAAGTGTTTCCTACACTCAGGATGCAGAACTCCTGTAAACTGCCTCTCCCTACTTCCAATGTACAGAAATCCTGTAAGCTGCTTCTCTTTAACTCAGACTACTGAAAACCCGCATAGTGCGTAAGACTACTCCCATGCTACAGAACTCCCGTAAAGTGTTTCCTACACTCAGGATGCAGAACTCCTGTAAACTGCTTCTCCGTACTTCCAATGTACAGAAACCCTGTAAGCTGCTTCTCTTTTACTCACACTACTGAAAACCCACATTGTGTGTAAGACTACTCCCATGCTACAGAACTCCCGTAAAGTGTTTCCTACACTCAGGATGCAGAACTCCTGTAAACTGCCTCTCACTACTTCCATTGTACAGAAATCCTGTAAGCTGCTTCTCTTTTACTCAGACTACTGAAAACCCGCATGGTGCGTAAGACTACTCCCATGCTACAGAACTCCCGTAAAGTGTTTCCTACACTCAGGATGCAGAACTCCTGTAAACTGCCTCTCACTACTTCCATTGTACAGAAATCCTGTAAGCTGCTTCTCTTTCACTCAGACTACTGAAAACCCGCATAGTCTGTAAGACTACTCCCATGCTACAGAACTCCCGTAAAGTGTTTCCTACACTCAGGATGCAGAACTCCTGTAAACTGCCTCTCCGTACTTCCAATGTACAGAAACCCTGTAAGCTGCTTCTCTTTTACTCACACTACTGAAAACCCGCATGGTGCGTAAGACTACTCCCATGCTACAGAACTCCCGTAAAGTGTTTCCTACACTCAGGATGCAGAACTCCTGTGAACTGCCTCTCACTACTTCCATTGTACAGAAATCCTGTAAGCTGCTTCTGTTTCACTCAGACTACTGAAAACCCGCATAGTGCGTAAGACTACTCCCATGCTACAGAACTCCCGTAAAGTGTTTCCTACACTCAGGATGCAGAACTCCTGTAAACTGCCTCTCCGTACTTCCAATGTACAGAAACCCTGTAAGCTGTTTCTCTTTTACTCACACTACTGAAAACCCGCATTGTGCATAAGACTACTCCCATGCTACAGAACTCCCGTAAAGTGTTTCCTACACTCAGGATGCAGAACTGCTGTAAACTGCCTCTCACTACTTCCAATGTACAGAAATCCTGTAAGCTGCTTCTCTTTTACTCAGACTACTGAAAACCCGCATAGTGCGTAAGACTACTCCCATGCTACACAACTCCCGTGAAGTGTTTCCTACACTCAGGATGCAGAACTCCTGTAAACTGCCTCTCACTACTTCCAATGTACAGAAATCCTGTAAGCTGCTTCTCTTTTACTCAGACTACTGAAAACCCGCATGGTGCGTAAGACTACTCCCATGCTACAGAACTCCCGTAAAGTGTTTCCTACACTCAGGATGCAGAACTCCTGTAAACTGCCTCTCACTACTTCCATTGTACAGAAATCCTGTAAGCTGCTTCTCTTTTACTCAGACTACTGAAAACCCGCATAGTGTGTAAGACTACTCCCATGCTACAGAACTCCCGTAAAGTGTTTCCTACATTCAGGATGCAGAACTCCTGTAAACTGCCTCTCCGTACTTCCAATGTACAGAAATCCTGTAAACTACTTCTCTTTTACTCACACTACTGAAAACCCGCATAGTCTGTAAGACTACTCCCATGCTACAGAACTCCCGTAAAGTGTTTCCTACACTCAGGATGCAGAACTCCTGTAAACTGCCTCTCACTACTTCCATTGTACAGAAATCCTGTAAGCTGCTTCTCTTTTACTCAGACTACTGAAAACCCGCATGGTGCGTAAGACTACTCCCATGCTACAGAACTCCCGTAAAGTGTTTCCTACACTCAGGATGCAGAACTCCTGTAAACTGCCTCTCCCTACTTCCAATGTACAGAAATCCTGTAAGCTGCTTCTCTTTTACTCACACTACTGAAAACATGCATAGTGCGTAAGACTACTCCCATGCTACAGAACTCCCGTAAAGTGTTTCCTACACTCAGGATGCAGAACTCCTGTAAACTGCTTCTCCGTACTTCCAATGTACAGAAACCCTGTAAGCTGCTTCTCTTTTACTCACACTACTGAAAACCCACATTGTGTGTAAGACTACTCCCATGCTACAGAACTCCCGTAAAGTGTTTCCTACACTCAGGATGCAGAACTCCTGTAAACTGCCTCTCTCTACTTCCAATGTACAGAAATCCTGTAAGCTGCTTCTCTTTCACTCAGACTACTGAAAACCCGCATAGTGCGTAAGACTACTCCCATGCTACAGAACTCCCGTAAAGTGTTTCCTACACTCAGGATGCAGAACTCCTGTAAACTGCCTCTCACTACTTATATTGTACAGAAATCCTGTAAGCTGCTTCTCTTTTACTCACACTACTGAAAACCCGCATAGTGCGTAAGACTACTCCCAGGCTACACAACTCCCGTAAAGTGTTTCCTACACTCAGGATGCAGAACTCCTGTAAACTGCCTCTCACTACTTCCATTGTACAGAAATCCTGTAAGCTGCTTCTGTTTCACTCAGACTACTGAAAACCCGCATAGTGCGTAAGACTACTCCCATGCTACAGAACTCCCGTAAAGTGTTTCCTACACTCAGGATGCAGAACTCCTGTAAACTGCCTCTCCGTACTTCCAATGTACAGAAACCCTGTAAGCTGTTTCTCTTTTACTCACACTACTGAAAACCCGCATTGTGCGTAAGACTACTCCCATGCTACAGAACTCCCGTAAAGTGTTTCCTACACTCAGGATGCAGAACTCCTGTAAACTGCCTCTCACTACTTATATTGTACAGAAATCCTGTAAGCTGCTTCTCTTTTACTCAGACTACTGAAAACCCGCATAGTGCGTAAGACTACTCCCATGCTACACAACTCCCGTGAAGTGTTTCCTACACTCAGGATGCAGAACTCCTGTAAACTGCCTCTCACTACTTCCAATGTACAGAAATCCTGTAAGCTGCTTCTCTTTTACTCAGACTACTGAAAACCCGCATAGTGCGTAAGACTACTCCCATGCTACAGAACTCCCGTAAAGGGTTTCCTACACTCAGGATGCAGAACTCCTGTGAACTGCCTCTCCCTACTTAAAATGTACAGAAATCCTGTAAGCTGCTTGTCTTTTACTCACACTACTGAAAACACGCATAGTGCGTAAGACTACTCCCATGCTACAGAACTCCCGTAAAGTGTTTCCTACACTCAGGATGCAGAACTCCTGTAAACTGCTTCTCCGTACTTCCAATGTACAGAAACCCTGTAAGCTGCTTCTCTTTTACTCACACTACTGAAAACCCACATTGTGCGTAAGACTACTCCCATGCTACAGAACTCCCGTAAAGTGTTTCCTACACTCAGGATGCAGAACTCCTGTAAACTGCCTCTCACTACTTCCATTGTACAGAAATCCTGTAAGCTGCTTCTCTTTTACTCACACTACTGAAAACCCTCATTGTGCGTATGACTACTCCCATGCTACAGAACTCCCGTAAAGTGTTTCCTACACTCAGGATGCAGAACTCCTGTAAACTGCCTCTCACTACTTCCATTGTACAGAAATCTTGTAAGCTGCTTCTGTTTCACTCAGACTACTGAAAACCCGCATAGTGCGTAAGACTACTCCCATGCTACAGAACTCCCGTAAAGTGTTTCCTACACTCAGGATGCAGAACTCCTGTAAACTGCCTCTCACTACTTCCATTGTACAGAAATCCTGTAAGCTGCTTCTCTTTTACTCAGACTACTGAAAACCCGCATAGTGTGTAAGACTACTCCCATGCTACAGAACTCCCGTAAAGTGTTTCCTACATTCAGGATGCAGAACTCCTGTAAACTGCCTCTCTCTACTTCCATTGTACAGAAATCCTGTAAGCTGCTTCTCTTTTACTCAGACTACTGAAAACCCGCATAGTCTGTAAGACTACTCCCATGCTACAGAACTCCCGTAAAGTGTTTCCTACACTCAGGATGCAGAACTCCTGTAAACTGCCTCTCACTACTTCCATTGTACAGAAATCCTGTAAGCTGCTTCTCTTTTACTCAGACTACTGAAAACCCGCATGGTGCGTAAGACTACTCCCATGCTACAGAACTCCCGTAAAGTGTTTCCTACACTCAGGATGCAGAACTCCTGTAAACTGCCTCTCACTACTTCCAATGTACAGAAATCCTGTAAGCTGCTTCTCTTTTACTCAGACTACTGAAAACATGCATAGTGCGTAAGACTACTCCCATGCTACAGAACTCCCGTAAAGTGTTTCCTACACTCAGGATGCAGAACTCCTGTAAACTGCCTCTCACTACTTCCATTGTACAGAAATCCTGTAAGCTGCTTCTCTTTTACTCACACTACTGAAAACCCTCATTGTGCGTATGACTACTCCCATGCTACAGAACTCCCGTAAAGTGTTTCCTACACTCAGGATGCAGAACTCCTGTAAACTGCCTCTCACTACTTCCATTGTACAGAAATCCTGTAAGCTGCTTCTCTTTTACTCACACTACTGAAAACCCTCATTGTGCGTATGACTACTCCCATGCTACAGAACTCCCGTAAAGTGTTTCCTACACTCAGGATGCAGAACTCCTGTAAACTGCCTCTCACTACTTCCATTGTACAGAAATCCTGTAAGCTGCTTCTCTTTTACTCAGACTACTGAAAACCCGCATGGTGCGTAAGACTACTCCCATGCTACAGAACTCCCGTAAAGTGTTTCCTACACTCAGGATGCAGAACTCCTGTAAACTGCCTCTCACTACTTCCATTGTACAGAAATCCTGTAAGCTGCTTCTCTTTTACTCAGACTACTGAAAACCCGCATAGTGTGTAAGACTACTCCCATGCTACAGAACTCCCGTAAAGTGTTTCCTACATTCAGGATGCAGAACTCCTGTAAACTGCCTCTCTCTACTTCCATTGTACAGAAATCCTGTAAGCTGCTTCTCTTTTACTCAGACTACTGAAAACCCGCATAGTCTGTAAGACTACTCCCATGCTACAGAACTCCCGTAAAGTGTTTCCTACACTCAGGATGCAGAACTCCTGTAAACTGCCTCTCACTACTTCCATTGTACAGAAATCCTGTAAGCTGCTTCTCTTTTACTCAGACTACTGAAAACCCGCATAGTGCGTAAGACTACTCCCATGCTACACAACTCCCGTGAAGTGTTTCCTACACTCAGGATGCAGAACTCCTGTAAACTGCCTCTCACTACTTCCAATGTACAGAAATCCTGTAAGCTGCTTCTCTTTTACTCAGACTACTGAAAACCCGCATGGTGCGTAAGACTACTCCCATGCTACAGAACTCCCGTAAAGTGTTTCCTACACTCAGGATGCAGAACTCCTGTAAACTGCCTCTCACTACTTCCATTGTACAGAAATCCTGTAAGCTGCTTCTCTTTTACTCAGACTACTGAAAACCCGCATAGTGTGTAAGACTACTCCCATGCTACAGAACTCCCGTAAAGTGTTTCCTACATTCAGGATGCAGAACTCCTGTAAACTGCCTCTCCGTACTTCCAATGTACAGAAATCCTGTAAACTACTTCTCTTTTACTCACACTACTGAAAACCCGCATAGTCTGTAAGACTACTCCCATGCTACAGAACTCCCGTAAAGTGTTTCCTACACTCAGGATGCAGAACTCCTGTAAACTGCCTCTCACTACTTCCATTGTACAGAAATCCTGTAAGCTGCTTCTCTTTTACTCAGACTACTGAAAACCCGCATGGTGCGTAAGACTACTCCCATGCTACAGAACTCCCGTAAAGTGTTTCCTACACTCAGGATGCAGAACTCCTGTAAACTGCCTCTCCCTACTTCCAATGTACAGAAATCCTGTAAGCTGCTTCTCTTTTACTCAGACTACTGAAAACATGCATAGTGCGTAAGACTACTCCCATGCTACAGAACTCCCGTAAAGTGTTTCCTACACTCAGGATGCAGAACTCCTGTAAACTGCTTCTCCGTACTTCCAATGTACAGAAACCCTGTAAGCTGCTTCTCTTTTACTCACACTACTGAAAACCCACATTGTGTGTAAGACTACTCCCATGCTACAGAACTCCCGTAAAGTGTTTCCTACACTCAGGATGCAGAACTCCTGTAAACTGCCTCTCTCTACTTCCAATGTACAGAAATCCTGTAAGCTGCTTCTCTTTCACTCAGACTACTGAAAACCCGCATAGTGCGTAAGACTACTCCCATGCTACAGAACTCCCGTAAAGTGTTTCCTACACTCAGGATGCAGAACTCCTGTAAACTGCCTCTCACTACTTATATTGTACAGAAATCCTGTAAGCTGCTTCTCTTTTACTCACACTACTGAAAACCCGCATAGTGCGTAAGACTACTCCCAGGCTACACAACTCCCGTAAAGTGTTTCCTACACTCAGGATGCAGAACTCCTGTAAACTGCCTCTCACTACTTCCATTGTACAGAAATCCTGTAAGCTGCTTCTGTTTCACTCAGACTACTGAAAACCCGCATAGTGCGTAAGACTACTCCCATGCTACAGAACTCCCGTAAAGTGTTTCCTACACTCAGGATGCAGAACTCCTGTAAACTGCCTCTCCGTACTTCCAATGTACAGAAACCCTGTAAGCTGTTTCTCTTTTACTCACACTACTGAAAACCCGCATTGTGCGTAAGACTACTCCCATGCTACAGAACTCCCGTAAAGTGTTTCCTACACTCAGGATGCAGAACTCCTGTAAACTGCCTCTCACTACTTATATTGTACAGAAATCCTGTAAGCTGCTTCTCTTTTACTCAGACTACTGAAAACCCGCATAGTGCGTAAGACTACTCCCATGCTACACAACTCCCGTGAAGTGTTTCCTACACTCAGGATGCAGAACTCCTGTAAACTGCCTCTCACTACTTCCAATGTACAGAAATCCTGTAAGCTGCTTCTCTTTTACTCAGACTACTGAAAACCCGCATAGTGCGTAAGACTACTCCCATGCTACAGAACTCCCGTAAAGGGTTTCCTACACTCAGGATGCAGAACTCCTGTGAACTGCCTCTCCCTACTTAAAATGTACAGAAATCCTGTAAGCTGCTTCTCTTTTACTCACACTACTGAAAACACGCATAGTGCGTAAGACTACTCCCATGCTACAGAACTCCCGTAAAGTGTTTCCTACACTCAGGATGCAGAACTCCTGTAAACTGCTTCTCCGTACTTCCAATGTACAGAAACCCTGTAAGCTGCTTCTCTTTTACTCACACTACTGAAAACCCACATTGTGCGTAAGACTACTCCCATGCTACAGAACTCCCGTAAAGTGTTTCCTACACTCAGGATGCAGAACTCCTGTAAACTGCCTCTCACTACTTCCATTGTACAGAAATCCTGTAAGCTGCTTCTCTTTTACTCACACTACTGAAAACCCTCATTGTGCGTATGACTACTCCCATGCTACAGAACTCCCGTAAAGTGTTTCCTACACTCAGGATGCAGAACTCCTGTAAACTGCCTCTCACTACTTCCATTGTACAGAAATCTTGTAAGCTGCTTCTGTTTCACTCAGACTACTGAAAACCCGCATGGTGCGTAAGACTACTCCCATGCTACAGAACTCCCGTAAAGTGTTTCCTACACTCAGGATGCAGAACTCCTGTAAACTGCCTCTCACTACTTCCATTGTACAGAAATCCTGTAAGCTGCTTCTCTTTTACTCAGACTACTGAAAACCCGCATAGTGTGTAAGACTACTCCCATGCTACAGAACTCCCGTAAAGTGTTTCCTACATTCAGGATGCAGAACTCCTGTAAACTGCCTCTCTCTACTTCCATTGTACAGAAATCCTGTAAGCTGCTTCTCTTTTACTCAGACTACTGAAAACCCGCATAGTCTGTAAGACTACTCCCATGCTACAGAACTCCCGTAAAGTGTTTCCTACACTCAGGATGCAGAACTCCTGTAAACTGCCTCTCACTACTTCCATTGTACAGAAATCCTGTAAGCTGCTTCTCTTTTACTCAGACTACTGAAAACCCGCATGGTGCGTAAGACTACTCCCATGCTACAGAACTCCCGTAAAGTGTTTCCTACACTCAGGATGCAGAACTCCTGTAAACTGCCTCTCACTACTTCCAATGTACAGAAATCCTGTAAGCTGCTTCTCTTTTACTCAGACTACTGAAAACATGCATAGTGCGTAAGACTACTCCCATGCTACAGAACTCCCGTAAAGTGTTTCCTACACTCAGGATGCAGAACTCCTGTAAACTGCTTCTCCGTACTTCCAATGTACAGAAACCCTGTAAGCTGCTTCTCTTTTACTCACACTACTGAAAACCCACATTGTGCGTAAGACTACTCCCATGCTACAGAACTCCCGTAAAGTGTTTCCTACACTCAGGATGCAGAACTCCTGTAAACTGCCTCTCACTACTTCCATTGTACAGAAATCCTGTAAGCTGCTTCTCTTTTACTCACACTACTGAAAACCCTCATTGTGCGTATGACTACTCCCATGCTACAGAACTCCCGTAAAGTGTTTCCTACACTCAGGATGCAGAACTCCTGTAAACTGCCTCTCACTACTTCCATTGTACAGAAATCCTGTAAGCTACTTCTGTTTCACTCAGACTACTGAAAACCCGCATGGTGCGTAAGACTACTCCCATGCTACAGAACTCCCGTAAAGTGTTTCCTACACTCAGGATGCAGAACTCCTGTAAACTGCCTCTCACTACTGCCAATGTACAGATATCCTGTAAGCTGCTTCTCTTTTACTCACACTACTGAAAACCCGCATAGTGCATAAGACTACTCCCATGCTTCAGAACTCCCGTAAAGTGTTTCCTACACTAAGGATGCAGAACTCCTGTAAACTGCCTCTCACTACTTCCAATGTACAGAAATCCTGTAAGCTGCTTCTCTTTTACTCAGACTACTGAAAACCCGCATAGTGCGTAAGACTAATCCCATGCTACAGAACTCCCGTAAAGTGTTTCCTACACTCAGGATGCAGAACTCCTGTAAACTGCCTCTCACTACTTCCATTGTACAGAAATCCTGTAAGCTGTTTCTCTTTTACTCAGACTACTGAAAACCCGCATGGTGCGTAAGACTACTCCCATGCTACAGAACTCCCGTAAAGTGTTTCCTACACTCAGGATGCAGAACTCCTGTAAACTGCCTCTCACTACTTCCATTGTACAGAAATCCTGTAAGCTGCTTCTCTTTCACTCAGACTACTGAAAACCCGCATAGTCTGTAAGACTACTCCCATGCTACAGAACTCCCGTAAAGTGTTTCCTACACTCAGGATGCAGAACTCCTGTAAACTGCCTCTCCGTACTTCCAATGTACAGAAACCCTGTAAGCTGCTTCTCTTTTACTCACACTACTGAAAACCCGCATTGTGCGTAAGACTACTCCCATGCTACAGAACTCCCGTAAAGTGTTTCCTACACTCAGGATGCAGAACTCCTGTAAACTGCCTCTCACTACTTCCATTGTACAGAAATCCTGTAAGCTGCTTCTGTTTCACTCAGACTACTGAAAACCCGCATAGTGCGTAAGACTACTCCCATGCTACAGAACTCCCGTAAAGTGTTTCCTACACTCAGGATGCAGAACTCCTGTAAACTGCCTCTCCGTACTTCCAATGTACAGAAACCCTGTAAGCTGCTTCTCTTTTACTCACACTACTGAAAACCCGCATTATGCGTAAGACTACTCCCATGCTACAGAACTCCCGTAAAGTGTTTCCTACACTCAGGATGCAGAACTCCTGTAAACTGCCTCTCACTACTTCCATTGTACAGAAATCCTGTAAGCTGCTTCTGTTTTACTCAGACTACTGAAAACCCGCATGGTGCGTAAGACTACTCCCATGCTACAGAACTCCCGCAAAGTGTTTCCTACACTCAGGATGCAGATCTCCTGTAAACTGCCTCTCACTACTTCCAATGTACAGAAATCCTGTAAGCTGCTTCTCTTTTACTCAGACTACTGAAAACCCGCATAGTGTGTAAGACTACTCCCATGCTACAGAACTCCCGTAAAGTGTTTCCTACACTCAGGATGCAGAACTCCTGTAAACTGCCTCTCCCTACTTCCAATGTACAGAAATCCAGTAAGCTACTTCTCTTTTCTCAGACTACTGAAAACACGCATAGTGCGTAAGACTACTCCCATGCTACAGAACTCCCGTAAAGTGTTTCCTACACTCAGGATGCAGAACTCCTGTAAACTGCCTCTCCGTACTTCCAATGTACAGAAACCCTGTAAGCTGTTTCTCTTTTACTCACACTACTGAAAACCCGCATTGTGCGTAAGACTACTCCCATGCTACAGAACTCCCGTAAAGTGTTTCCTACACTCAGGATGCTGAACTCCTGTAAACTGCCTCTCACTACTTCCAATGTACAGAAATCCTGTAAGCTGCTTCTCTTTTACTCAGACTACTGAAAACCCGCATAGTGCGTAAGACTACTCCCATGCTACACAACTCCCGTAAAGTGTTTCCTACACTCAGGATGCAGAACTCCTGTAAACTGCCTCTCACTACTTCCAATGTACAGAAATCCTGTAAGCTGCTTCTCTTTTACTCAGACTACTGAAAACCCGCATAGTGCGTAAGACTACTCCCATGCTACAGAACTCCCGTAAAGTGTTTCCTACATTCAGGATGCAGAACTCCTGTAAACTGCCTCTCACTACTTCCATTGTACAGAAATCCTGTAAGCTGCTTCTCTTTTACTCAGACTACTGAAAACCCGCATAGTCTGTAAGACTACTCCCATGCTACAGAACTCCCGTAAAGTGTTTCCTACACTCAGGATGCAGAACTCCTGTAAACTGCCTCTCACTACTTCCATTGTACAGAAATCCTGTAAGCTGCTTCTCTTTTACTCAGACTACTGAAAACCCGCATGGTGCGTAAGACTACTCCCATGCTACAGAACTCCCGTAAAGTGTTTCCTACACTCAGGATGCAGAACTCCTGTAAACTGCCTCTCCCTACTTCCAATGTACAGAAATCCTGTAAGCTGCTTCTCTTTTACTCAGACTACTGAAAACATGCATAGTGCGTAAGACTACTCCCATGCTACAGAACTCCCGTAAAGTGTTTCCTACACTCAGGATGCAGAACTCCTGTAAACTGCCTCTCCCTACTTCCAATGTACAGAAATCCTGTAAGCTGCTTCTGTTTTACTCAGACTACTGAAAACCCGCATGGTGCGTAAGACTACTCCCATGCTACAGAACTCCCGCAAAGTGTTTCCTACACTCAGGATGCAGATCTCCTGTAAACTGCCTCTCACTACTTCCAATGTACAGAAATCCTGTAAGCTGCTTCTCTTTTACTCAGACTACTGAAAACCCGCATAGTGTGTAAGACTACTCCCATGCTACAGAACTCCCGTAAAGTGTTTCCAACACTCAGGATGCAGAACTCCTGTAAACTGCCTCTCCCTACTTCCAATGTACAGAAATCCAGTAAGCTACTTCTCTTTTCTCAGACTACTGAAAACACGCATAGTGCGTAAGACTACTCCCATGCTACAGAACTCCCGTAAAGTGTTTCCTACACTCAGGATGCAGAACTCCTGTAAACTGCCTCTCCGTACTTCCAATGTACAGAAACCCTGTAAGCTGTTTCTCTTTTACTCACACTACTGAAAACCCGCATTGTGCGTAAGACTACTCCCATGCTACAGAACTCCCGTAAAGTGTTTCCTACACTCAGGATGCTGAACTCCTGTAAACTGCCTCTCACTACTTCCAATGTACAGAAATCCTGTAAGCTGCTTCTCTTTTACTCAGACTACTGAAAACCCGCATAGTGCGTAAGACTACTCCCATGCTACACAACTCCCGTAAAGTGTTTCCTACACTCAGGATGCAGAACTCCTGTAAACTGCCTCTCACTACTTCCAATGTACAGAAATCCTGTAAGCTGCTTCTCTTTTACTCAGACTACTGAAAACCCGCATAGTGCGTAAGACTACTCCCATGCTACAGAACTCCCGTAAAGTGTTTCCTACATTCAGGATGCAGAACTCCTGTAAACTGCCTCTCACTACTTCCATTGTACAGAAATCCTGTAAGCTGCTTCTCTTTTACTCAGACTACTGAAAACCCGCATAGTCTGTAAGACTACTCCCATGCTACAGAACTCCCGTAAAGTGTTTCCTACACTCAGGATGCAGAACTCCTGTAAACTGCCTCTCACTACTTCCATTGTACAGAAATCCTGTAAGCTGCTTCTCTTTTACTCAGACTACTGAAAACCCGCATGGTGCGTAAGACTACTCCCATGCTACAGAACTCCCGTAAAGTGTTTCCTACACTCAGGATGCAGAACTCCTGTAAACTGCCTCTCCCTACTTCCAATGTACAGAAATCCTGTAAGCTGCTTCTCTTTTACTCAGACTACTGAAAACATGCATAGTGCGTAAGACTACTCCCATGCTACAGAACTCCCGTAAAGTGTTTCCTACACTCAGGATGCAGAACTCCTGTAAACTGCTTCTCCGTACTTCCAATGTACAGAAACCCTGTAAGCTGCTTCTCTTTTACTCACACTACTGAAAACCCACATTGTGCGTAAGACTACTCCCATGCTACAGAACTCCCGTAAAGTGTTTCCTACACTCAGGATGCAGAACTCCTGTAAACTGCCTCTCACTATTTCCAATGTACAGAAATCCTGTAAGCTGCTTCTCTTTCACTCTGACTACTGAAAACCCGCATAGTGCGTAAGACTACTCCCATGCTACAGAACTCCCGTAAAGTGTTTCCTACACTCAGGATGCAGAACTCCTGTAAACTGCCTCTCACTACTTCCATTGTACAGAAATCCTGTAAGCTGCTTCTCTTTTACTCACACTACTGAAAACCCTCATTGTGCGTATGACTACTCCCATGCTACAGAACTCCCGTAAAGTGTTTCCTACACTCAGGATGCAGAACTCCTGTAAACTGCCTCTCACTACTTCCATTGTACAGAAATCTTGTAAGCTGCTTCTGTTTCACTCAGACTACTGAAAACCCGCATGGTGCGTAAGACTACTCCCATGCTACAGAACTCCCGTAAAGTGTTTCCTACACTCAGGATGCAGAACTCCTGTAAACTGCCTCTCACTACTTCCATTGTACAGAAATCCTGTAAGCTGCTTCTCTTTTACTCAGACTACTGAAAACCCGCATAGTGTGTAAGACTACTCCCATGCTACAGAACTCCCGTAAAGTGTTTCCTACATTCAGGATGCAGAACTCCTGTAAACTGCCTCTCTCTACTTCCATTGTACAGAAATCCTGTAAGCTGCTTCTCTTTTACTCAGACTACTGAAAACCCGCATAGTCTGTAAGACTACTCCCATGCTACAGAACTCCCGTAAAGTGTTTCCTACACTCAGGATGCAGAACTCCTGTAAACTGCCTCTCACTACTTCCATTGTACAGAAATCCTGTAAGCTGCTTCTCTTTTACTCAGACTACTGAAAACCCGCATGGTGCGTAAGACTACTCCCATGCTACAGAACTCCCGTAAAGTGTTTCCTACACTCAGGATGCAGAACTCCTGTAAACTGCCTCTCACTACTTCCGATGTACAGAAATCCTGTAAGCTGCTTCTCTTTTACTCAGACTACTGAAAACATGCATAGTGCGTAAGACTACTCCCATGCTACAGAACTCCCGTAAAGTGTTTCCTACACTCAGGATGCAGAACTCCTGTAAACTGCTTCTCCGTACTTCCAATGTACAGAAACCCTGTAAGCTGCTTCTCTTTTACTCACACTACTGAAAACCCACATTGTGCGTAAGACTACTCCCATGCTACAGAACTCCCGTAAAGTGTTTCCTACACTCAGGATGCAGAACTCCTGTAAACTGCCTCTCACTACTTCCATTGTACAGAAATCCTGTAAGCTGCTTCTCTTTTACTCACACTACTGAAAACCCTCATTGTGCGTATGACTACTCCCATGCTACAGAACTCCCGTAAAGTATTTCCTACACTCAGGATGCAGAACTCCTGTAAACTGCCTCTCACTACTTCCATTGTACAGAAATCCTGTAAGCTACTTCTGTTTCACTCAGACTACTGAAAACCCGCATGGTGCGTAAGACTACTCCCATGCTACAGAACTCCCGTAAAGTGTTTCCTACACTCAGGATGCAGAACTCCTGTAAACTGCCTCTCACTACTTCCATTGTACAGAAATCCTGTAAGCTGCTTCTCTTTTACTCAGACTACTGAAAACCCGCATAGTGTGTAAGACTACTCCCATGCTACAGAACTCCCGTAAAGTGTTTCCTACATTCAGGATGCAGAACTCCTGTAAACTGCCTCTCACTACTTCCAATGTACAGAAATCCAGTAAGCTACTTCTCTTTTACTCACACTACTGAAAACCCGCATAGTCTGTAAGACTACTCCCATGCTACAGAACTCCCGTAAAGTGTTTCCTACACTCAGGATGCAGAACTCCTGTAAACTGCCTCTCACTACTGCCAATGTACAGAAATCCTGTAAGCTGCTTCTCTTTTACTCACACTACTGAAAACCCGCATAGTGCATAAGACTACTCCCATGCTTCAGAACTCCCGTAAAGTGTTTCCTACACTAAGGATGCAGAACTCCTGTAAACTGCCTCTCACTACTTCCAATGTACAGAAATCCTGTAAGCTGCTTCTCTTTTACTCAGACTACTGAAAACCCGCATAGTGCGTAAGACTAATCCCATGCTACAGAACTCCCGTAAAGTGTTTCCTACACTCAGGATGCAGAACTCCTGTAAACTGCCTCTCACTACTTCCATTGTACAGAAATCCTGTAAGCTGCTTCTCTTTTACTCAGACTACTGAAAACCCGCATGGTGCGTAAGACTACTCCCATGCTACAGAACTCCCGTAAAGTGTTTCCTACACTCAGGATGCAGAACTCCTGTAAACTGCCTCTCACTACTTCCATTGTACAGAAATCCTGTAAGCTGCTTCTCTTTCACTCAGACTACTGAAAACCCGCATAGTCTGTAAGACTACTCCCATGCTACAGAACTCCCGTAAAGTGTTTCCTACACTCAGGATGCAGAACTCCTGTAAACTGCCTCTCCGTACTTCCAATGTACAGAAACCCTGTAAGCTGCTTCTCTTTTACTCACACTACTGAAAACCCGCATTGTGCGTAAGACTACTCCCATGCTACAGAACTCCCGTAAAGTGTTTCCTACACTCAGGATGCAGAACTCCTGTAAACTGCCTCTCACTACTTCCATTGTACAGAAATCCTGTAAGCTGCTTCTGTTTCACTCAGACTACTGAAAACCCGCTTAGTGCGTAAGACTACTCCCATGCTACAGAACTCCCGTAAAGTGTTTCCTACACTCAGGATGCAGAACTCCTGTAAACTGCCTCTCCCTACTTCCAATGTACAGAAACCCTGTAAGCTGCTTCTCTTTTACTCACACTACTGAAAACCCGCATTATGCGTAAGACTACTCCCATGCTACAGAACTCCCGTAAAGTGTTTCCTACACTCAGGATGCAGAACTCCTGTAAACTGCCTCTCACTACTTCCATTGTACAGAAATCCTGTAAGCTGCTTCTGTTTTACTCAGACTACTGAAAACCCGCATGGTGCGTAAGACTACTCCCATGCTACAGAACTCCCGCAAAGTGTTTCCTACACTCAGGATGCAGATCTCCTGTAAACTGCCTCTCACTACTTCCAATGTACAGAAATCCTGTAAGCTGCTTCTCTTTTACTCAGACTACTGAAAACCCGCATAGTGTGTAAGACTACTCCCATGCTACAGAACTCCCGTAAAGTGTTTCCTACACTCAGGATGCAGAACTCCTGTAAACTGCCTCTCCCTACTTCCAATGTACAGAAATCCTGTAAGCTGCTTCTCTTTTCTCAGACTACTGAAAACACGCATAGTGCGTAAGACTACTCCCATGCTACAGAACTCCCGTAAAGTGTTTCCTACACTCAGGATGCAGAACTCCTGTAAACTGCCTCTCCGTACTTCCAATGTACAGAAACCCTGTAAGCTGTTTCTCTTTTACTCACACTACTGAAAACCCGCATTGTGCGTAAGACTACTCCCATGCTACAGAACTCCCGTAAAGTGTTTCCTACACTCAGGATGCTGAACTCCTGTAAACTGCCTCTCACTACTTCCAATGTACAGAAATCCTGTAAGCTGCTTCTCTTTTACTCAGACTACTGAAAACCCGCATAGTGCGTAAGACTACTCCCATGCTACACAACTCCCGTAAAGTGTTTCCTACACTCAGGATGCAGAACTCCTGTAAATTGCCTCTCACTACTTCCAATGTACAGAAATCCTGTAAGCTGCTTCTCTTTTACTCAGACTACTGAAAACCCGCATAGTGCGTAAGACTACTCCCATGCTACAGAACTCCCGTAAAGTGTTTCCTACATTCAGGATGCAGAACTCCTGTAAACTGCCTCTCACTACTTCCATTGTACAGAAATCCTGTAAGCTGCTTCTCTTTTACTCAGACTACTGAAAACCCGCATAGTCTGTAAGACTACTCCCATGCTACAGAACTCCCGTAAAGTGTTTCCTACACTCAGGATGCAGAACTCCTGTAAACTGCCTCTCACTACTTCCATTGTACAGAAATCCTGTAAGCTGCTTCTCTTTTACTCAGACTACTGAAAACCCGCATGGTGCGTAAGACTACTCCCATGCTACAGAACTCCCGTAAAGTGTTTCCTACACTCAGGATGCAGAACTCCTGTAAACTGCCTCTCCCTACTTCCAATGTACAGAAATCCTGTAAGCTGCTTCTCTTTTACTCAGACTACTGAAAACATGCATAGTGCGTAAGACTACTCCCATGCTACAGAACTCCCGTAAAGTGTTTCCTACACTCAGGATGCAGAACTCCTGTAAACTGCTTCTCCGTACTTCCAATGTACAGAAACCCTGTAAGCTGCTTCTCTTTTACTCACACTACTGAAAACCCACATTGTGCGTAAGACTACTCCCATGCTACAGAACTCCCGTAAAGTGTTTCCTACACTCAGGATGCAGAACTCCTGTAAACTGCCTCTCACTATTTCCAATGTACAGAAATCCTGTAAGCTGCTTCTCTTTCACTCAGACTACTGAAAACCCGCATAGTGCGTAAGACTACTCCCATGCTACAGAACTCCCGTAAAGTGTTTCCTACACTCAGGATGCAGAACTCCTGTAAACTGCCTCTCACTACTTCCATTGTACAGAAATCCTGTAAGCTGCTTCTCTTTTACTCACACTACTGAAAACCCTCATTGTGCGTATGACTACTCCCATGCTACAGAACTCCCGTAAAGTGTTTCCTACACTCAGGATGCAGAACTCCTGTAAACTGCCTCTCACTACTTCCATTGTACAGAAATCCTGTAAGCTGCTTCTGTTTCACTCAGACTACTGAAAACCCGCATGGTGCGTAAGACTACTCCCATGCTACAGAACTCCCGTAAAGTGTTTCCTACACTCAGGATGCAGAACTCCTGTAAACTGCCTCTCACTACTTCCATTGTACAGAAATCCTGTAAGCTGCTTCTCTTTTACTCAGACTACTGAAAACCCGCATAGTGTGTAAGACTACTCCCATGCTACAGAACTCCCGTAAAGTGTTTCCTACATTCAGGATGCAGAACTCCTGTAAACTGCCTCTCACTACTTCCAATGTACAGAAATCCAGTAAGCTACTTCTCTTTTACTCACACTACTGAAAACCCGCATAGTCTGTAAGACTACTCCCATGCTACAGAACTCCTGTAAAGTGTTTCCTACACTCAGGATGCAGAACTCCTGTAAACTGCCTCTCACTACTGCCAATGTACAGAAATCCTGTAAGCTGCTTCTCTTTTACTCAGACTACTGAAAACCCGCATAGTGCATAAGACTACTCCCATGCTTCAGAACTCCCGTAAAGTGTTTCCTACACTAAGGATGCAGAACTCCTGTAAACTGCCTCTCACTACTTCCAATGTACAGAAATCCTGTAAGCTGCTTCTCTTTTACTCACACTACTGAAAACCCGCATAGTGCGTAAGACTACTCCCATGCTACAGAACTCCCGTAAAGTGTTTCCTACACTCAGGATGCAGAACTCCTGTAAACTGCCTCTCACTACTTCCATTGTACAGAAATCCTGTAAGCTGCTTCTCTTTTACTCACACTACTGAAAACCCGCATGGTGCGTAAGACTACTCCCATGCTACAGAACTCCCGTAAAGTGTTTCCTACACTCAGGATGCAGAACTCCTGTAAACTGCCTCTCACTACTTCCATTGTACAGAAATCCTGTAAGCTGCTTCTCTTTCACTCAGACTACTGAAAACCCGCATAGTCTGTAAGACTACTCCCATGCTACAGAACTCCCGTAAAGTGTTTCCTACACTCAGGATGCAGAACTCCTGTAAACTGCCTCTCCGTACTTCCAATGTACAGAAACCCTGTAAGCTGCTTCTCTTTTACTCACACTACTGAAAACCCGCATTATGCGTAAGACTACTCCCATGCTACAGAACTCCCGTAAAGTGTTTCCTACACTCAGGATGCAGAACTCCTGTAAAGTGCCTCTCACTACTTCCATTGTACAGAAATCCTGTAAGCTGCTTCTGTTTTACTCAGACTACTGAAAACCCGCATGGTGCGTAAGACTACTCCCATGCTACAGAACTCCCGCAAAGTGTTTCCTACACTCAGGATGCAGATCTCCTGTAAACTGCCTCTCACTACTTCCAATGTACAGAAATCCTGTAAGCTGCTTCTCTTTTACTCAGACTACTGAAAACCCGCATAGTGTGTAAGACTACTCCCATGCTACAAAACTCCCGTAAAGTGTTTCCTACACTCAGGATGCAGAACTCCTGTAAACTGCCTCTCCCTACTTCCAATGTACAGAAATCCTGTAAGCTGCTTCTCTTTTCTCAGACTACTGAAAACACGCATAGTGCGTAAGACTACTCCCATGCTACAGAACTCCCGTAAAGTGTTTCCTACACTCAGGATGCAGAACTCCTGTAAACTGCCTCTCCGTACTTCCAATGTACAGAAACCCTGTAAGCTGTTTCTCTTTTACTCACACTACTGAAAACCCGCATTGTGCGTAAGACTACTCCCATGCTACAGAACTCCCGTAAAGTGTTTCCTACACTCAGGATGCAGAACTCCTGTAAACTGCCTCTCCCTACTTCCAATGTACAGAAATCCTGTAAGCTGCTTCTCTTTTACTCAGACTACTGAAAACACGCATAGTGCGTAAGACTACTCCCATGCTACAGAACTCCCGTAAAGTGTTTCCTACACTCAGGATGCAGAACTCCTGTAAACTGCCTCTCCGTACTTCCAATGTACAGAAACCCTGTAAGCTGTTTCTCTTTTACTCACACTACTGAAAACCCGCATTGTGCGTAAGACTACTCCCATGCTACAGAACTCCCGTAAAGTGTTTCCTACACTCAGGATGCAGAACTCCTGTAAACTGCCTCTCACTACTTATATTGTACAGAAATCCTGTAAGCTGCTTCTCTTTTACTCAGACTACTGAAAACCCGCATAGTGCGTAAGACTACTCCCATGCTACACAACTCCCGTGAAGTGTTTCCTACACTCAGGATGCAGAACTCCTGTAAACTGCCTCTCACTACTTCCAATGTACAGAAATCCTGTAAGCTGCTTCTCTTTTACTCAGACTACTGAAAACCCGCATAGTGCGTAAGACTACTCCCATGCTACAGAACTCCCGTAAAGTGTTTCCTACACTCAGGATGCAGAACTCCTGTAAACTGCCTCTCCCTACTTAAAATGTACAGAAATCCTGTAACCTGCTTCTCTTTTACTCAGACTACTGAAAACACGCATAGTGCGTAAGACTACTCCCATGCTACAGAACTCCCGTAAAGTGTTTCCTACAGTCAGGATGCAGAACTCCTGTAAACTGCTTCTCCGTACTTCCAATGTACAGAAACCCTGTAAGCTGCTTCTCTTTTACTCACACTACTGAAAACCCACATTGTGCGTAAGACTACTCCCATGCTACAGAACTCCCGTAAAGTGTTTCCTACACTCAGGATGCAGAACTCCTGTAAACTGCCTCTCACTACTTCCATTGTACAGAAATCCTGTAAGCTGCTTCTCTTTTACTCACACTACTGAAAACCCTCATTGTGCGTATGACTACTCCCATGCTACAGAACTCCCGTAAAGTGTTTCCTACACTCAGGATGCAGAACTCCTGTAAACTGCCTCTCACTACTTCCATTGTACAGAAATCCTGTAAGCTGCTTCTGTTTCACTCAGACTACTGAAAACCCGCATGGTGCGTAAGACTACTCCCATGCTACAGAACTCCCGTAAAGTGTTTCCTACACTCAGGATGCAGAACTCCTGTAAACTGCCTCTCACTACTTCCATTGTACAGAAATCCTGTAAGCTGCTTCTCTTTTACTCACACTACTGAAAACCCGCATAGTGTGTATGACTACTCCCATGCTACAGAACTCCCGTAAAGTGTTTCCTACATTCAGGATGCAGAACTCCTGTAAACTGCCTCTCTCTACTTCCATTGTACAGAAATCCTGTAAGCTGCTTCTCTTTTACTCAGACGACTGAAAACCCGCATAGTCTGTAAGACTACTCCCATGCTACAGAACTCCCGTAAAGTGTTTCCTACACTCAGGATGCAGAACTCCTGTAAACTGCCTCTCACTACTTCCATTGTACAGAAATCCTGTAAGCTGCTTCTCTTTTACTCAGACTACTGAAAACCCGCATGGTGCGTAAGACTACTCCCATGCTACAGAACTCCCGTAAAGTGTTTCCTACACTCAGGATGCAGAACTCCTGTAAACTGCCTCTCACTACTTCCATTGTACAGAAATCCTGTAAGCTGCTTCTGTTTCACTCAGACTACTGAAAACCCGCATGGTGCGTAAGACTACTCCCATGCTACAGAACTCCCGTAAAGTGTTTCCTACACTCAGGATGCAGAACTCCTGTAAACTGCCTCTCACTACTTCCATTGTACAGAAATCCTGTAATCTGCTTCTCTTTTACTCAGACTACTGAAAACCCGCATAGTGTGTAAGACTACTCCCATGCTACAGAACTCCCGTAAAGTGTTTCCTACATTCAGGATGCAGAACTCCTGTAAACTGCCTCTCACTACTTCCAATGTACAGAAATCCAGTAAGCTACTTCTCTTTTACTCACACTACTGAAAACCCGCATAGTCTGTAAGACTACTCCCATGCTACAGAACTCCCGTAAAGTGTTTCCTACACTCAGGATGCAGAACTCCTGTAAACTGCCTCTCACTACTGCCAATGTACAGAAATCCTGTAAGCTGCTTCTCTTTTACTCACACTACTGAAAACCCGCATAGTGCATAAGACTACTCCCATGCTTCAGAACTCCCGTAAAGTGTTTCCTACACTAAGGATGCAGAACTCCTGTAAACTGCCTCTCACTACTTCCAATGTACAGAAATCCTGTAAGCTGCTTCTCTTTTACTCACACTACTGAAAACCCGCATAGTGCGTAAGACTAATCCCATGCTACAGAACTCCCGTAAAGTGTTTCCTACACTCAGGATGCAGAACTCCTGTAAACTGCCTCTCACTACTTCCATTGTACAGAAATCCTGTAAGCTGCTTCTGTTTCACTCAGACTACTGAAAACCCGCATAGTGCGTAAGACTACTCCCATGCTACAGAACTCCCGTAAAGTGTTTCCTACACTCAGGATGCAGAACTCCTGTAAACTGCCTCTCCGTACTTCCAATGTACAGAAACCCTGTAAGCTGCTTCTCTTTTACTCACACTACTGAAAACCCGCATTATGCGTAAGACTACTCCCATGCTACAGAACTCCCGTAAAGTGTTTCCTACACTCAGGATGCAGAACTCCTGTAAACTGCCTCTCACTACTTCCATTGTACAGAAATCCTGTAAGCTGCTTCTGTTTTACTCAGACTACTGAAAACCCGCATGGTGCGTAAGACTACTCCCATGCTACAGAACTCCCGCAAAGTGTTTCCTACACTCAGGATGCAGATCTCCTGTAAACTGCCTCTCACTACTTCCAATGTACAGAAATCCTGTAAGCTGCTTCTCTTTTACTCAGACTACTGAAAACCTGCATAGTGCGTAAGACTACTCCCATGCTACAGAACTCCCGTAAAGTGTTTCCTACACTCAGGATGCAGAACTCCTGTAAACTGCCTCTCCCTACTTCCAATGTACAGAAATCCTGTAAGCTGCTTCTCTTTTCTCAGACTACTGAAAACCCGCATAGTGCGTAAGACTACTCCCATGCTACAGAACTCCCGTAAAGTGTTTCCTACACTCAGGATGCAGAACTCCTGTAAACTGCCTCTCCGTACTTCCAATGTACAGAAACCCTGTAAGCTGTTTCTCTTTTACTCACACTACTGAAAACCCGCATTGTGCGTAAGACTACTCCCATGCTACAGAACTCCCGTAAAGTGTTTCCTACACTCAGGATGCTGAACTCCTGTAAACTGCCTCTCACTACTTCCAATGTACAGAAATCCTGTAAGCTGCTTCTCTTTTACTCAGACTACTGAAAACCCGCATAGTGCGTAAGACTACTCCCATGCTACACAACTCCCGTAAAGTGTTTCCTACACTCAGGATGCAGAACTCCTGTAAACTGCCTCTCACTACTTCCAATGTACAGAAATCCTGTAAGCTGCTTCTCTTTTACTCAGACTACTGAAAACCCGCATAGTGCGTAAGACTACTCCCATGCTACAGAACTCCCGTAAAGTGTTTCCTACACTCAGGATGCAGAACTCCTGTAAACTGCCTCTCACTACTTCCATTGTACAGAAATCCTGTAAGCTGCTTCTGTTTTACTCAGACTACTGAAAACCCGCATGGTGCGTAAGACTACTCCCATGCTACAGAACTCCCGTAAAGTGTTTCCTACACTCAGGATGCAGAACTCCTGTAAACTGCCTCTCACTACTTCCATTGTACAGAAATCCTGTAAGCTGCTTCTGTTTTACTCAGACTACTGAAAACCGGCATGATGCGTAAGACTACTCCCATGCTACAGAACTCCCATAAAGTGTTTCCTACACTCACGACGCAGAACTCCTGTAAACTGCAACTCACTACTTATATTGTGCAGAAATCCTGTAAGCTGCTTCTCTTTTACTCACACTACTGAAAACACGCATAGTGTGTAAGACTACTCCCATGCTTCAGAACTCCCGTAAAGTGTTTCCTACACTCAGGATGCAGAACTCCTGTAAACTGCCTATCACTACTTCCATTGTACAGAAATCCAGTAAGCTGCTTCTCTTTTACTCAGACTACTGAAAACCCGCATGGTGCGTAAGACTACTCCCATGCTACAGAACTCCCGTAAAGTGTTTCCTACACTCAGGATGCAGAACTCCTGTAAACTGCCTCTCACTACTTATATTGTACAGAAATCCTGTAAGCTGCTTCTGTTTTACTCAGACTACTGAAAACCCGCATGGTGCGTAAGACTACTCCCATGCTACAGAACTCCCGTAAAGTGTTTCCTACACTCAGGATGCAGAACTCCTGTAAACTGCCTCTCACTACTTCCATTGTACAGAAATCCTGTAAGCTGCTTCTCTTTCACTCAGACTACTGAAAACCCGCATAGTGCGTAAGACTACTCCCATGCTACAGAACTCCCGTAAAGTGTTTCCTACACTCAGGATGCAGAACTCCTGTAAACTGCCTCTCACTACTTCCAATGTACAGAAATCCTGTAAGCTGCTTCTCTTTTACTCACACTACTGAAAACCCGCATAGTGTGTAAGACTACCCCCAATCTACAGAACTCCCGTAAAGTGTTTACTCCACTCAGGATGCAGAACTCCTGTAAACTGCCTCTCACTACTTCCAATGTACAGAAATCCTTTAAGCTGCTTCTCTTTTACTCACACTACTGAAAACCCGCATTGTGCGTATGACTACTCCCATGCTACAGAACTCCCGTAAAGTGTTTCCTACACTCAGGATGCAGAACTCCTGTAAACTGCCTCTCACTAAATCCATTGTACAGAAATCCTGTAAGCTGCTTCTCTTTTACTCACACTACTGAAAACCCGCATGGTGCGTAAGACTACTCCCATGCTACAGAACTCCCGTAAAGTGTTTCCTACACTCAGGATGCAGAACTCCTGTAAACTGCCTCTCACTACTTCCAATGTACAGAAATCCTGTAAGCTGCTTCTCTTTTACTCACACTGCTGAAAACCCGCATGGTGCTTATGACTACTCCCATGCTACAGAACTCCCGTAAAGTGTTTCCTACACTAAGGATGCAGAACTCCTGTAAACTGCCTCTCACTACTTCCAATGTACAGAAATCCTGTAAGCTGCTTCTCTTTTACTCAGACTACTGAAAACACGCATAGTGCGTAAGACTAATCCCATGCTACAGAACTCCCGTAAAGTGTTTCCTACACTCAGGATGCAGAACTCCTGTAAGCTGCCTCTTACTACTTCCATTGTACAGAAATCCAGTAAGCTGCTTCTCTTTTACTCAGACTACTGAAAACCCGCATGGTGCGTAAGACTACTCCCATGCTACAGAACTCCCGTAAAGTGTTTCCTACACTCAGGATGCAGAACTCCTGTAAACTGCCGCTCACTACTTCCATTGTACAGAAATCCTGTAAGCTGCTTCTCTTTCACTGAGACTACTGAAAACCCGCATAGTGCGTAAGACTACTCCCATGCTACAGAACTCCCGTAAAGTGTTTCCTACACTCAGGATGCAGAACTCCTGTAAACTGCCTCTCACTACTTCCAATGTACAGAAATCCTGTAAGCTGCTTCTCTTTTACTCACACTACTGAAAACCCGCATAGTGTGTAAGACTTCCCCCAATCTACAGAACTCCTGTAAAGTGTTTCCTCCACTCAGGATGCAGAACTCCTGTAAACTGCCTCTCACTACTTCCAATGTACAGAAATCCTGTAAGCTGCTTCTGTTTTACTCAGACTACTGAAAACCCGCATGGTGCGTAAGACTACTCCCATGCTACAGAACTCCCGTAAAGTGTTTCCTACACTCAGGATGCAGAACTCCTGTAAACTGCCTCTCACTACTTCCATTGTACAGAAATCCTGTAAGCTGCTTCTGTTTTACTCAGACTACTGAAAACCGGCATGATGCGTAAGACTACTCCCATGCTACAGAACTCCCATAAAGTGTTTCCTACACTCACGACGCAGAACTCCTGTAAACTGCAACTCACTACTTATATTGTGCAGAAATCCTGTAAGCTGCTTCTCTTTTACTCACACTACTGAAAACACGCATAGTGCGTAAGACTACTCCCATGCTTCAGAACTCCCGTAAAGTGTTTCCTACACTCAGGATGCAGAACTCCTGTAAACTGCCTCTCACTACTTCCATTGTACAGAAATCCAGTAAGCTGCTTCTCTTTTACTCAGACTACTGAAAACCCGCATGGTGCGTAAGACTACTCCCATGCTACAGAACTCCCGTAAAGTGTTTCCTACACTCAGGATGCAGAACTCCTGTAAACTGCCTCTCACTACTTATATTGTACAGAAATCCTGTAAGCTGCTTCTCTTTTACTCAGACTACTGAAAACCCGCATGGTGCGTAAGACTACTCCCATGCTACAGAACTCCCGTAAAGTGTTTCCTACACTCAGGATGCAGAACTCCTGTAAACTGCCTCTCACTACTTCCATTGTACAGAAATCCTGTAAGCTGCTTCTCTTTCACTCAGACTACTGAAAACCCGCATAGTGCGTAAGACTACTCCCATGCTACAGAACTCCCGTAAAGTGTTTCCTACACTCAGGATGCAGAACTCCTGTAAACTGCCTCTCACTACTTCCAATGTACAGAAATCCTGTAAGCTGCTTCTCTTTTACTCACACTACTGAAAACCCGCATAGTGTGTAAGACTACCCCCAATCTACAGAACTCCCGTAAAGTGTTTACTCCACTCAGGATGCAGAACTCCTGTAAACTGCCTCTCACTACTTCCAATGTACAGAAATCCTGTAAGCTGCTTCTGTTTTACTCAGACTACTGAAAACCCGCATTGTGCGTAAGACTACTCCCATGCTACAGAACTCCCGTAAAGTGTTTCCTACACTCAGGATGCAGAACTCCTGTAAACTGCCTCTCACTACTTCCATTGTACAGAAATCCTGTAAGCTGCTTCTGTTTCACTCAGACTACTGAAAACCCGCATGGTGCGTAAGACTTCCCCCTATGCTACAGAACTCCCGTAAAGTGTTTCCTACTCTCAGGTTGCAGAACTCCTGTAAACTGCCTCTCACTACTTCCATTGTACAGAAATCCTGTAAGCTGCTTCTCTTTTACTCAGACTACTGAAAACCCGCATAGTGCATAAGACTACTCCCAGGCTACAGAACTCCCGTAAAGTGTTTCCTACATTCAGGATGCAGAACTCCTGTAAACTGCCTCTCACTACTTCCATTGTACAGAAATCCTGTAAGCTGCTTCTCTTTTACTCACACTACTGAAAACCCGCATAGTCTGTAAGACTACTCCCATGCTACAGAACTCCCGTAAAGTGTTTCCTACACTCAGGATGCAGAACTCCTGTAAACTGCCTCTCACTACTTCCAATGTACAGAAATCCTGTAAGCTGCTTCTCTTTTACTCACACTACTGAAAACCCGCATGGTGCGTAAGACTACTCCCATGCTACAGAACTCCCGTAAAGTGTTTCCTACACTAAGGATGCAGAACTCCTGTAAACTGCCTCTCACTACTTCCAATGTACAGAAATCCTGTAAGCTGCTTCTCTTTTACTCACACTACTGAAAACAAGCATAGTGCGTAAGACTAATCCCATGCTACAGAACTCCCGTAAAGTGTTTCCTACACTCAGGATGCAGAACTCCTGTATACTGCCTCTCACTACTTCCATTGTACAGAAATCCAGTAAGCTGCTTCTCTTTTACTCAGACTACTGAAAACCCGCATGGTGCGTAAGACTACTCCCATGCTACAGAACTCCCGTAAAGTGTTTCCTACACTCAGGATGCAGAACTCCTGTAAACTGCCTCTCACTACTTATATTGTACAGAAATCCTGTAAGCTGCTTCTCTTTTACTCAGACTACTGAAAACCCGCATAGTGCGTAAGACTACTCCCATGCTACAGAACTCCCGTAAAGTGTTTCCTACACTCAGGATGCAGAACTCCTGTAAACTGCCTCTCACTACTTCCATTGTACAGAAATCCTGTAAGCTGCTTCTCTTTCACTCAGACTACTGAAAATCCGCATAGTGCGTAAGACTACTCCCATGCTACAGAACTCCCGTAAAGTGTTTCCTACACTCAGGATGCAGAACTCCTGTAAACTGCTTCTCCGTACTTCCAATGTACAGAAACCCTGTAAGCTGCTTCTCTTTTACTCACACTACTGAAAACCCGCATAGTGTGTAAGACTTCCCCCAATCTACAGAACTCCTGTAAAGTGTTTCCTCCACTCAGGATGCAGAACTCCTGTAAACTGCCTCTCACTACTTCCAATGTACAGAAATCCTGTAAGCTGCTTCTCTTTTACTCACACTACTGAAAACCCGCATGGTGCGTAAGACTACTCCCATGCTACAGAACTCCCGTAAAGTGTTTCCTACACTCAGGATGCAGAACTCCTGTAAACTGCCTCTCACTACTTCCATTGTACAGAAATCCTGTAAGCTGCTTCTGTTTTACTCAGACTACTGAAAACCGGCATGATGCGTAAGACTACTCCCATGCTACAGAACTCCCATAAAGTGTTTCCTACACTCACGACGCAGAACTCCTGTAAACTGCAACTCACTACTTATATTGTGCAGAAATCCTGTAAGCTGCTTCTCTTTTACTCACACTACTGAAAACAGGCATAGTGTGTAAGACTACTCCCATGCTTCAGAACTCCCGTAAAGTGTTTCCTACACTCAGGATGCAGAACTCCTGTAAACTGCCTCTCACTACTTCCATTGTACAGAAATCCAGTAAGCTGCTTCTCTTTTACTCAGACTACTGAAAACCCGCATGGTGCGTAAGACTACTCCCATGCTACAGAACTCCCGTAAAGTGTTTCCTACACTCAGGATGCAGAACTCCTGTAAACTGCCTCTCACTACTTATATTGTACAGAAATCCTGTAAGCTGCTTCTCTTTTACTCAGACTACTGAAAACCCGCATGGTGCGTAAGACTACTCCCATGCTACAGAACTCCCGTAAAGTGTTTCCTACACTCAGGATGCAGAACTCCTGTAAACTGCCTCTCACTACTTCCATTGTACAGAAATCCTGTAAGCTGCTTCTCTTTCACTCAGACTACTGAAAACCCGCATAGTGCGTAAGACTACTCCCATGCTACAGAACTCCCGTAAAGTGTTTCCTACACTCAGGATGCAGAACTCCTGTAAACTGCCTCTCACTACTTCCAATGTACAGAAATCCTGTAAGCTGCTTCTCTTTTACTCACACTACTGAAAACCCGCATTGTGCGTATGACTACTCCCATGCTACAGAACTCCCGTAAAGTGTTTCCTACACTCAGGATGCAGAACTCCTGTAAACTGCCTCTCACTAAATCCATTGTACAGAAATCCTGTAAGCTGCTTCTCTTTTACTCACACTACTGAAAACCCGCATAGTCTGTAAGACTACTCCCATGCTACAGAACTCCCGTAAAGTGTTTCCTAGACTCAGGATGCAGAACTCCTGTAAACTGCCTCTCACTACTTCCAATGTACAGAAATCCTGTAAGCTGCTTCTCTTTTACTCACACTGCTGAAAACCCGCATGGTGCGTATGACTACTCCCATGCTACAGAACTCCCGTAAAGTGTTTCCTACACTAAGGATGCAGAACTCCTGTAAACTGCCTCTCACTACTTCCAATGTACAGAAATCCTGTAAGCTGCTTCTCTTTTACTCAGACTACTGAAAACACGCATAGTGCGTAAGACTAATCCCATGCTACAGAACTCCCGTAAAGTGTTTCCTACACTCAGGATGCAGAACTCCTGTAAGCTGCCTCTTACTACTTCCATTGTACAGAAATCCTGTAAGCTGCTTCTCTTTTACTCAGACTACTGAAAACCCGCATGGTGCGTAAGACTACTCCCATGCTACAGAACTCCCGTAAAGTGTTTCCTACACTCAGGATGCAGAACTCCTGTAAACTGCCTCTCACTACTTCCAATGTACAGAAATCGTGTAAGCTGCTTCTCTTTTACTCACACTACTGAAAACCCGCATTGTGCGTATGACTACTCCCATGCTACAGAACTCCCGTAAAGTGTTTCCTACACTCAGGATGCAGAACTCCTGTAAACTGCCTCTCACTACTTCCAATGTACAGAAATCCTGTAAGCTGCTTCTCTTTTACTCAGACTACTGAAAACACGCATATTGCGTAAGACTAATCCCATGCTACAGAACTCCCGTAAAGTGTTTCCTACACTCAGGATGCAGAACTCCTGTAAACTGCCTCTCACTACTTCCATTGTACAGAAATCCAGTAAGCTGCTTCTCTTTTACTCAGACTACTGAAAACCCGCATGGTGCGTAAGACTACTCCCATGCTACAGAACTCCCGTAAAGTGTTTCCTACACTCAGGATGCAGAACTCCTGTAAACTGCCTCTCACTACTTCCATTGTACAGAAATCCTGTAAGCTGCTTCTGTTTTACTCAGACTACTGAAAACCCGCATGGTGCGTAAGACTACTCCCATGCTACAGAACTCCCGTAAAGTGTTTCCTACACTCAGGATGCAGAACTCCTGTAAACTGCCTCTCACTACTTCCTATGTACAGAAACCCTGTAAGCTGTTTCTCTTTTACTCAGACTACTGAAAACCCGCATAGTGCGTAAGACTACTCCCATGCTACAGAACTCCCGTAAAGTGTTTCCTACACTCAGGATGCAGAACTCCTGTAAACTGCCTCTCCGTACTTCCAATGTACAGAAACCCTGTAAGCTGCTTCTCTTTTACTCACACTACTGAAAACCCGCATGGTGCGTAAGACTACTCCCATGCTACAGAACTCCTGCAAAGTGTTTCCTACACTCAGGATGCAGAACTCCTGTAAACTGCCTCTCACTACTTCCAATGTACAGAAATCCTGTTAGCTGCTTCTCTTTCACTCAGACTACTGAAAACCCGCATAGTGCGTAAGACTACTCCCATGCTACAGAACTCCCGTAAAGTGTTTCCTACACTCAGGATGCAGAACTCCTGTAAACTGCCTCTCACTACTTCCATTGTACAGAAATCCTGTAAGCTGCTTCTGTTTTACTCAGACTACTGAAAACCCGCATGGTGCGTAAGACTACTCCCATGCTACAGAACTCCCGTAAAGTGTTTCCTACACTCAGGATGCAGAACTCCTGTAAACTGCCTCTCCCTACTTCCAATGTACAGAAATCCTGTAAGCTGCTTCTCTTTTACTCAGACTACTGAAAACCCGCATAGTGCGTAAGAATACTCCCATGCTACAGAACTCCCGTAAAGTGTTTCCTACACTCAGGATGCAGAACTCCTGTAAACTGCCTCTCCCTACTTCCAATGTACAGAAACCCTGTAAGCTGCTTCTCTTTTACTCAGACTACTGAAAACCCGCATAGTGCGTAAGACTACTCCCAGGCTACAGAACTCCCGTAAAGTGTTTCCTACACTCAGGATGCAGAACAGCTGTAAACTGACTCTCACTACTTCCAATGTACAGAAATCCTGTAAGCTGCTTCTCTTTTACTCAGACTACTGAAAACCCGCATAGTGCGTAAGACTACTCCCATGCTACAGAACTCCCGTAAAGTGTTTCCTACACTCAGGATGCAGAACTCCTGTAAACTGCTTCTGTGTACTTCCAAAGTACAGAAACCCTGTAAGCTGCTTCTCTTTTACTCACACTACTGAAAACCCACATTGTGCGTAAGACTACTCCCATGCTACAGAACTCCCGTAAAGTGTTTCCTACACTCAGGATGCAGAACTCCTGTAAACTGCCTCTCACTACTTCCAATGTACAGAAATCCTGTAAGCTGCTTCTCTTTTACTCACACTACTGAAAACCCGCATAGTGTGTAAGACTACTCCCATGCTACAGAACTCCCGTAAAGTGTTTCCTACACTCAGGATGCAGAACTCCTGTAAACTGCCTCTCCGTACTTCCAATGTACAGAAATCCTGTAAGCTGCTTCTGTTTTACTCAGACTACTGAAAACCTGCATAGTGCGTAAGACTACTCCCATGCTACAGAACTCCCGTAAAGTGTTTCCTACACTCAGGATGCAGAACTCCTGTAAACTGCCTCTCCGTACTTCAAATGTACAGAAACCCTGTAAGCTGCTTCTCTTTTACTCACACTACTGAAAACCCGCATGGTGCGTAAGACTACTCCCATGCTACAGAACTCCCGTAAAGTGTTTCCTACACTCAGGATGCAGAACTCCTGTAAACTACCTCTCACTACTTCCATTGTACAGAAATCCTGTAAGCTGCTTCTCTTTCACTCAGACTACTGAAAACCCGCATAGTGAGTAAGACTACTCCCATGCTACAGAACTCCCATAAAGTGTTTCCTACACTAAGGATGCAGAACTCCTGTGAACTGCCTCTCACTACTTCCATTGTACAGAAATCCTGTAAGCTGCTTCTGTTTTACTCAGACTACTGAAAACCCGCATGGTGCGTAAGACTACTCCCATGCTACAGAACTCCTGCAAAGTGTTTCCTACACTCAGGATGCAGAACTCCTGTAAACTGCCTCTCCCTACTTCCAATGTACAGAAATCCTGTAAGCTGCTTCTCTTTTACTCAGACTACTGAAAACCCGCATAGTGCGTAAGACTACTCCCATGCTACAGAACTCCCGTAAAGTGTTTCCTACACTCAGGATGCAGAACTCCTGTAAACTGCCTCTCACTACTTCCATTGTACAGAAATCCTGTAAGCTGCTTCTGTTTTACTCAGACTACTGAAAACCCGCATGGTGCGTAAGACTACTCCCATGCTACAGAACTCCCGTAAAGTGTTTCCTACACTCAGGATGCAGAACTCCTGTAAACTGCCTCTCACTACTTCCATTGTACAGAAATCCTGTAAGCTGCTTCTCTTTGACTCACACTACTGAAAACCCACATTGTGCGTAAGACTACTCCCATGCTACAGAACTCCCGTAAAGTGTTTCCTACACTCAGGATGCAGAACTCCTGTAAACTGCCTCTCACTACTTCCTTTGTACAGAAATCCTGTAAGCTGCTTCTGTTTTACTCAGACTACTGAAAACCCGCATGGTGCGTAAGACTACTCCCATGCTACAGAACTCCCGTAAAGTGTTTCCTACACTCAGGATGCAGAACTCCTGTAAACTGCCTCTCCGTACTTCCAATGTACAGAAACCCTGTAAGCTGCTTCTCTTTTACTCACACTACTGAAAACCCGCATAGTGCGTAAGACTACTCCCATGCTACAGAACTCCCGTAAAGTGTTTCCTACACTCAGGATGCAGAACTCCTGTAAACTGCCTCTCACTACTTCCATTGTACAGAAATCCTGTAAGCTGCTTCTCTTTCACTCAGACTACTGAAAACCCGCATAGTGCGTAAGACTACTCCCATGCTACAGAACTCCCGTAAAGTGTTTCCTACACTCAGGATGCAGAACTCCTGTAAACTGCCTCTCCGTACTTCCAATGTACAGAAACCCTGTAAGCTGCTTCTCTTTTACTCACACTACTGAAAACCCGCATTGTGCGTTAGACTACTCCCATGCTACAGAACTCCCGTAAAGTGTTTCCTACACTCAGGATGCAGAACTCCTGTAAACTGCCTCTCACTACTTCCATTGTACAGAAATCCTGTAAGCTGCTTCTGTTTTACTCAGACTACTGAAAACCCGCATGGTGCGTAAGACTACTCCCATGCTACAGAACTCCCGTAAAGTGTTTCCTACACTCAGGATGCAGAACTCCTGTAAACTGCTTCTCTGTACTTCCAAAGTACAGAAACCCTGTAAGCTGCTTCTCTTTCACTCAGACTACTGAAAACCCGCATTGTGCGTAAGACTACTCCCATGCTACAGAACTCCCGTAAAGTGTTTCCTACACTCAGGATGCAGAACTCCTGTAAACTGCCTCTCACTGCTTCCATTGTACAGAAATCCTGTAAGCTGCTTCTCTTTTACTCACACTACTGAAAACCCGCATAGTGTGTAAGACTACTCCCATGCTACAGAACTCCCGTAAAGTGTTTCCTACACTCAGGATGCAGAACTGCTGTAAACTGCCTCACACTGCTTCCAATGTACAGAAATCCTGTAAGCTGCTTCTGTTTTACTCAGACTACTGAAAACCTGCATAGTGCGTAAGACTACTCCCATGCTACAGAACTCCCGTAAAGTGTTTCCTACACTCAGGATGCAGAACTCCTGTAAACTGCCTCTCCGTACTTCCAACGTACAGAAACCCTGTAAGCTGCTTCTCTTTCACTCACACTACTGAAAACCCGCATGGTGCGTAAGACTACTCCCATGCTACAGAACTCCCGTAAAGTGTTTCCTACACTCAGGATGCAGAACTCCTGTAAACTGCCTCTCACTACTTCCATTGTACAGAAATCCTGTAAGCTGCTTCTGTTTTACTCAGACTACTGAAAACCCGCATGGTGCGTAAGACTACTCCCATGCTACAGAACTCCCGTAAAGTGTTTCCTACACTCAGGATGCAGAACTCCTGTAAACTGCCTCTCACTACTTCCAATGTACAGAAACCCTGTAAGCTGCTTCTCTTTTACTCACACTACTGAAAACCCGCATTGTGCGTAAGACTACTCCCATGCTACAGAACTCCCGTAAAGTGTTTCCTACACTCAGGATGCAGAACTCCTGTAAACTGCCTCTCACTACTTCCATTGTACAGAAATCCTGTAAGCTGCTGCTCTTTCACTCAGACTACTGAAAACCCGCATAGTGCGTAAGACTACTCCCATGCTACAGAACTCCCGTAAAGTGTTTCCTACACTCAGGATGCAGAACTCCTGTAAACTGCCTCTCCGTATTTCAAATGTACAGAAACCCTGTAAGCTGCTTCTCTTTTACTCACACTACTGAAAACCCGCATGGTGCGTAAGACTACTCCCATGCTACAGAACTCCCGTAAAGTGTTTCCTACACTCAGGATGCAGAACTCCTGTAAACTACCTCTCACTACTTCCATTGTACAGAAATCCTGTAAGCTGCTTCTCTTTCACTCAGACTACTGAAAACCCGCATAGTGCGTAAGACTACTCCCATGCTACAGAACTCCCGTAAAGTGTTTCCTACACTAAGGATGCAGAACTCCTGTGAACTGCCTCTCACTACTTCCATTGTACAGAAATCCTGTAAGCTGCTTCTGTTTTACTCAGACTACTGAAAACCCGCATGGTGCGTAAGACTACTCCCATGCTACAGAACTCCTGCAAAGTGTTTCCTACACTCAGGATGCAGAACTCCTGTAAACTGCCTCTCCCTACTTCCAATGTACAGAAATCCTGTAAGCTGCTTCTCTTTTACTCAGACTACTGAAAACCCGCATAGTGCGTAAGACTACTCCCATGCTACAGAACTCCCGTAAAGTGTTTCCTACACTCAGGATGCAGAACTCCTGTAAACTGCCTCTCACTACTTCCATTGTACAGAAATCCTGTAAGCTGCTTCTGTTTTACTCAGACTACTGAAAACCCGCATGGTGCGTAAGACTACTCCCATGCTACAGAACTCCCGTAAAGTGTTTCCTACACTCAGGATGCAGAACTCCTGTAAACTGCCTCTCACTACTTCCATTGTACAGAAATCCTGTAAGCTGCTTCTCTTTTACTCACACTACTGAAAACCCACATTGTGCGTAAGACTACTCCCATGCTACAGAACTCCCGTAAAGTGTTTCCTACACTCAGGATGCAGAACTCCTGTAAACTGCCTCTCACTACTTCCTTTGTACAGAAATCCTGTAAGCTGCTTCTGTTTTACTCAGACTACTGAAAACCCGCATGGTGCGTAAGACTACTCCCATGCTACAGAACTCCCGTAAAGTGTTTCCTACACTCAGGATGCAGAACTCCTGTAAACTGCCTCTCCGTACTTCCAATGTACAGAAACCCTGTAAGCTGCTTCTCTTTTACTCACACTACTGAAAACCCGCATAGTGCGTAAGACTACTCCCATGCTACAGAACTCCCGTAAAGTGTTTCCTACACTCAGGATGCAGAACTCCTGTAAACTGCCTCTCACTACTTCCATTGTACAGAAATCCTGTAAGCTGCTTCTCTTTCACTCAGACTACTGAAAACCCGCATAGTGCGTAAGACTACTCCCATGCTACAGAACTCCCGTAAAGTGTTTCCTACACTCAGGATGCAGAACTCCTGTAAACTGCCTCTCCGTACTTCCAATGTACAGAAACCCTGTAAGCTGCTTCTCTTTTACTCACACTACTGAAAACCCGCATTGTGCGTAAGACTACTCCCATGCTACAGAACTCCCGTAAAGTGTTTCCTACACTCAGGATGCAGAACTCCTGTAAACTGCCTCTCACTACTTCCATTGTACAGAAATCCTGTAAGCTGCTTCTGTTTTACTCAGACTACTGAAAACCCGCATGGTGCGTAAGACTACTCCCATGCTACAGAACTCCCGTAAAGTGTTTCCTACACTCAGGATGCAGAACTCCTGTAAACTGCTTCTCTGTACTTCCAAAGTACAGAAACCCTGTAAGCTGCTTCTCTTTTACTCACACTACTGAAAACCCACATTGTGCGTAAGACTACTCCCATGCTACAGAACTCCCGTAAAGTGTTTCCTACACTCAGGATGCAGAACTCCTGTAAACTGCCTCTCACTGCTTCCATTGTACAGAAATCCTGTAAGCTGCTTCTCTTTTACTCACACTACTGAAAACCCGCATAGTGTGTAAGACTACTCCCATGCTACAGAACTCCCGTAAAGTGTTTCCTACACTCAGGATGCAGAACTGCTGTAAACTGCCTCTCACTACTTCCAATGTACAGAAATCCTGTAAGCTGCTTCTGTTTTACTCAGACTACTGAAAACCTGCATAGTGCGTAAGACTACTCCCATGCTACAGAACTCCCGTAAAGTGTTTCCTACACTCAGGATGCAGAACTCCTGTAAACTGCCTCTCCGTACTTCCAATGTACAGAAACCCTGTAAGCTGCTTCTCTTTCACTCACACTACTGAAAACCCGCATGGTGCGTAAGACTACTCCCATGCTACAGAACTCCCGTAAAGTGTTTCCTACACTCAGGATGCAGAACTCCTGTAAACTGCCTCTCACTACTTCCATTGTACAGAAATCCTGTAAGCTGCTTCTGTTTTACTCAGACTACTGAAAACCCGCATGGTGCGTAAGACTACTCCCATGCTACAGAACTCCCGTAAAGTGTTTCCTACACTCAGGATGCAGAACTCCTGTAAACTGCCTCTCACTACTTCCAATGTACAGAAACCCTGTAAGCTGCTTCTCTTTTACTCACACTACTGAAAACCCGCATTGTGCGTAAGACTACTCCCATGCTACAGAACTCCCGTAAAGTGTTTCCTACACTCAGGATGCAGAACTCCTGTAAACTGCCTCTCACTACTTCCATTGTACAGAAATCCTGTAAGCTGCTGCTCTTTCACTCAGACTACTGAAAACCCGCATAGTGCGTAAGACTACTCCCATGCTACAGAACTCCCGTAAAGTGTTTCCTACACTCAGGATGCAGAACTCCTGTAAACTGCCTCTCCGTACTTCCAATGTACAGAAACCCTGTAAGCTGTTTCTCTTTTACTCACACTACTGAAAACCCGCATGGTGCGTAAGACTACTCCCATGCTACAGAACTCCTGCAAAGTGTTTCCTACACTCAGGATGCAGAACTCCTGTAAACTGCCTCTCACTACTTCCAATGTACAGAAATCCTGTAAGCTGCTTCTCTTTTACTCACACTACTGAAAACCCGCATAGTGCGTAAGACTACTCCCATGCTACAGAACTCCCGTAAAGTGTTTCCTACACTCAGGATACAGAACTCCTGTAAACTGCCTCTCCTTACTTCCAATGTACAGAAATCCTGTAAGCTGCTTCTCTTTTACTCAGACTACTGAAAACCCGCATAGTGCGTAAGACTACTCCCATGCTACAGAACTCCCGTAAAGTGTTTCCTATACTCACGATGCAGAACTCCTGTAAACTGCCTCTCCGTACTTCCAATGTACAGAAATCCTGTAAGCTGCTTCTCTTTTACTCAGACTACTGAAAACCCGCATAGTGCGTAAGACTACTCCCATGCTACAGAACTCCCGTAAAGTGTTTCCTACACTCAGGATGCAGAACTCCTGTAAACTGCCTCTCACTACTTCCATTGTACAGAAATCCTGTAAGCTGCTTCTGTTTTACTCAGACTACTGAAAACCCGCATGGTGCGTAAGACTACTCCCATGCTACAGAACTCCCGTAAAGTGTTTCCTACACTCAGGATGCAGAACTCCTGTAAACTGCCTCTCACTACTTCCATTGTACAGAAATCCTGTAAGCTGCTTCTCTTTCACTCAGACTACTGAAAACCCGCATAGTGCGTAAGACTAATCCCATGCTACAGAACTCCCGTAAAGTGTTTCCTACACTCAGGATGCAGAACTCCTGTAAACTGCCTCTCCCTACTTCCAATGTACAGAAATCCTGTAAGCTGCTTCTCTTTTACACAGACTACTGAAAACCCGCATAGTGCGTAAGACTACTCCCATGCTACAGAACTCCCGTAAAGTGTTTCCTACACTCAGGATGCAGAACTCCTGTAAACTGCCTCTCCCTACTTCCAATGTACAGAAATCCTGTAAGCTGCTTCTCTTTTACTCAGACTACTGAAAACCCACATTGTGCGTAAGACTACTCCCATGCTACAGAACTCCCGTAAAGTGTTTCCTAAACTCAGGATGCAGAACTCCTGTAAACTGCCTCTCACTACTTCCATTGTACAGAAATCCTGTAAGCTGCTTCTCTTTTACTCAGACTACTGAAAACCCGCATGGTGCGTAAGACTACTCCCATGCTACAGAACTCCCGTAAAGTGTTTCCTACACTCAGGATGCAGAACTCCTGTAAACTGCTTCTCTGTACTTCCAATGTACAGAAACCCTGTAAGCTGCTTCTCTTTTACTCACACTACTGAAAACCCACATTGTGCGTAAGACTACTCCCATGCTACAGAACTCCCGTAAAGTGTTTCCTACACTCAGGATGCAGAACTCCTGTAAACTGCCTCTCACTACTTCCAATGTACAGAAATCCTGTAAGCTGCTTCTCTTTTACTCACACTACTGAAAACCCGCATAGTGTGTAAGACTACTCCCATGCTACAGAACTCCCGTAAAGTGTTTCCTACACTCAGGATGCAGAACTGCTGTAAACTGCCTCTCACTACTTCCAATGTACAGAAATCCTGTAAGCTGCTTCTGTTTTACTCAGACTACTGAAAACCTGCATAGTGCGTAAGACTACTCCCATGCTACAGAACTCCCGTAAAGTGTTTCCTACACTCAGGATGCAGAACTCCTGTAAACTGCCTCTCCGTACTTCCAATGTACAGAAACCCTGTAAGCTGCTTCTCTTTCACTCACACTACTGAAAACCCGCATGGTGCGTAAGACTACTCCCATGCTACAGAACTCCCGTAAAGTGTTTCCTACACTCAGGATGCAGAACTCCTGTAAACTGCCTCTCACTACTTCCATTGTACAGAAATCCTGTAAGCTGCTTCTGTTTTACTCAGACTACTGAAAACCCGCATGGTGCGTAAGACTACTCCCATGCTACAGAACTCCCGTAAAGTGTTTCCTACACTCAGGATGCAGAACTCCTGTAAACTGCCTCTCACTACTTCCAATGTACAGAAACCCTGTAAGCTGCTTCTCTTTTACTCACACTACTGAAAACCCGCATGGTGCGTAAGACTACTCCCATGCTACAGAACTCCCGTAAAGTGTTTCCTACACTCAGGATGCAGAACTCCTGTAAACTGCCTCTCACTACTTCCATTGTACAGAAATCCTGTAAGCTGCTTCTCTTTCACTCAGACTACTGAAAACCCGCATAGTGCGTAAGACTACTCCCATGCTACAGAACTCCCGTAAAGTGTTTCCTACACTCAGGATGCAGAACTCCTGTAAACTGCCTCTCCGTACTTCCAATGTACAGAAACCCTGTAAGCTGTTTCTCTTTTACTCACACTACTGAAAACCCGCATGGTGCGTAAGACTACTCCCATGCTACAGAACTCCTGCAAAGTGTTTCCTACACTCAGGATGCAGAACTCCTGTAAACTGCCTCTCACTACTTCCAATGTACAGAAATCCTGTAAGCTGCTTCTCTTTTACTCACACTACTGAAAACCCGCATAGTGCGTAAGACTACTCCCATGCTACAGAACTCCCGTAAAGTGTTTCCTACACTCAGGATGCAGAACTCCTGTAAACTGCCTCTCCGTACTTCCAATGTACAGAAATCCTGTAAGCTGCTTCTCTTTTACTCAGACTACTGAAAACCCGCATAGTGCGTAAGACTACTCCCATGCTACAGAACTCCCGTAAAGTGTTTCCTATACTCAGGATGCAGAACTCCTGTAAACTGCCTCTCCGTACTTCCAATGTACAGAAATACTGTAAGCTGCTTCTCTTTTACTCAGACTACTGAAAACCCGCATAGTGCGTAAGACTACTCCCATGCTACAGAACTCCCCTAAAGTGTTTCCTACACTCAGGATGCAGAACTCCTGTAAACTGCCTCTCACTACTTCCATTGTACAGAAATCCTGTAAGCTGCTTCTCTTTTACTCAGACTACTGAAAACCCGCATAGTGCGTAAGACTACTCCCATGCTACAGAACTCCCGTAAAGTGTTTCCTACACTCAGGATGCAGAACTCCTGTAAACTGCCTCTCACTACTTCCATTGTACAGAAATCCTGTAAGCTGCTTCTCTTTCACTCAGACTACTGCAAACCCGCATAGTGCGTAAGACTACTCCCATGCTACAGAACTCCCGTAAAGTGTTTCCTACACTCAGGATGCAGAACTCCTGTAAACTGCCTCTCCCTACTTCCAATGTACAGAAATCCTGTAAGCTGCTTCTCTTTTACACAGACTACTGAAAACCCGCATAGTGCGTAAGACTACTCCCATGCTACAGAACTCCCGTAAAGTGTTTCCTACACTCAGGATGCAGAACTCCTGTAAACTGCTTCTCCGTACTTCCAATGTACAGAAACCCTGTAAGCTGCTTCTCTTTTACTCACACTACTGAAAACCCACATTGTGCGTAAGACTACTCCCATGCTACAGAACTCCCGTAAAGTGTTTCCTAAACTCAGGATGCAGAACTCCTGTAAACTGCCTCTCACTACTTCCATTGTACAGAAATCCTGTAAGCTGCTTCTCTTTTACTCAGACTACTGAAAACCCGCATGGTGCGTAAGACTACTCCCATGCTACAGAACTCCCGTAAAGTGTTTCCTACACTCAGGATGCAGAACTCCTGTAAACTGCTTCTCTGTACTTCCAATGTACAGAAACCCTGTAAGCTGCTTCTCTTTTACTCACACTACTGAAAACCCACATTGTGCGTAAGACTACTCCCATGCTACAGAACTCCCGTAAAGTGTTTCCTACACTCAGGATGCAGAACTCCTGTAAACTGCCTCTCACTACTTCCAATGTACAGAAATCCTGTAAGCTGCTTCTCTTTTACTCACACTACTGAAAACCCGCATAGTGCGTAAGACTACTCCCATGCTACAGAACTCCCGTAAAGTGTTTCCTACACTCAGGATGCAGAACTCCTGTAAACTGCCTCTCACTACTTCCAATGTACAGAAACCCTGTAAGCTGTTTCTCTTTTACTCACACCACTGAAAACCCGCATGGTGCGTAAGACTACTCCCATGCTACAGAACTCCTGCAAAGTGTTTCCTACACTCAGGATGCAGAACTCCTGTAAACTGCCTCTCACTACTTCCATTGTACAGAAATCCTGTAAGCTGCTTCTCTTTTACTCAGACTACTGAAAACCCGCATAGTGCGTAAGACTACTCCCATGCCTAGAACTCCCGTAAAGTGTTTCCTACACTCAGGATGCAGAACTCCTGTAAACTGCCTCTCACTACTTCCATTGTACAGAAATCCTGTAAGCTGCTTCTCTTTTACTCAGACTACTGAAAACCCGCATAGTGCGTAAGACTACTCCCATGCTACAGAACTCCCGTAAAGTGTTTCCTACACTCAGGATGCAGAACTCCTGTAAACTGCCTCTCCCTACTTCCAATGTACAGAAATCCTGTAAGCTGTTTCTCTTTTACTCAGACTACTGAAAACACGCATAGTGCGTAAGACTACTCCCATGCTACAGAACTCCCGTAAAGTGTTTCCTACACTCAGGATGCAGAACTCCTGTAAACTGCTTCTCCGTACTTCCAATGTACAGAAACCCTGTAAGCTGCTTCTCTTTTACTCACACTACTGAAAACCCACATTGTGCGTAAGACAACTCCCATGCTACAGAACTCCCGTAAAGTGTTTCCTACACTCAGGATGCAGAACTCCTGTAATCTGACTCTCACTACTTCCAATGTACAGAAATCCTGTAAGCTGCTTCTCTTTTACTCAGACTACTGAAAACCCTCATTGTGCGTAAGACTACTCCCATGCTACAGAACTCCCGTAAAGTGTTTCCTACACTCAGGATGCAGAACTCCTGTAAAGTGCCTCTCACTACTTCCAATGTACAGAAACCCTGTAAGCTGTTTCTCTTTTACTCACACCACTGAAAACCCGCATGGTGCGTAAGACTACTCCCATGCTACAGAACTCCCGTAAAGTGTTTCCTACACTCAGGATGCAGAACTCCTGTAAACTGCCTCTCACTACTTCCATTGTACAGAAATCCTGTAAGCTGCTTCTGTTTTACTCAGACTACTGAAAACCCGCATGGTGCGTAAGACTACTCCCATGCTACAGAACTCCCGTAAAGTGTTTTCTACACTCAGGATGCAGAACTCCTGTAAACTGCCTCTCACTACTTCCAATGTACAGAAATCCTGTAAGCTGCTTCTCTTTTACTCAGACTACTGAAAACCCGCATTGTGCGTAAGACTACTCCCATGCTACAGAACTCCCGTAAAGTGTTTCCTACACTCAGGATGCAGAACTCCTGTAAACTGCCTCTCCCTACTTCCAATGTACAGAAATCCTGTAAGCTGCTTCTCTTTTACTCAGACTACTGAAAACCCGCATTGTGCGTAAGACTACTCCCATGCTACAGAACTCCCGTAAAGTGTTTCCTACACTCAGGATGCAGAACTCCTGTAAACTGCTTCTCCGTACTTCCAATGTACAGAAACCCTGTAAGCTGCTTCTCTTTTACTCACACTACTGAAAACCCACATTGTGCGTAAGACTACTCCCATGCTACAGAACTCCCGTAAAGTGTTTCCTACACTCAGGATGCAGAACTCCTGTAAACTGCCTCTCACTACTTCCATTGTACAGAAATCCTGTAAGCTGCTTCTCTTTCACTCAGACTACTGAAAACCCGCATGGTGCGTAAGACTACTCCCATGCTACAGAACTCCCGTAAAGTGTTTCCTACACTCAGGATGCAGAACTCCTGTAAACTGCCTCTCACTACTTCCAATGTACAGAAATCCTGTAAGCTGCTTCTCTTTTACTCACACTACTGAAAACCCGCATAGTGTGTAAGACTACTCCCATGCTACAGAACTCCCGTAAAGTGTTTCCTACACTCAGGATGCAGAACTCCTGTAAACTGCCTCTCACTACTTCCAATGTACAGAAATCCTGTAAGCTGCTTCTCTTTTACTCAGACTACTGAAAACCCGCATAGTGCGTAAGACTACTCCCATGCTACAGAACTCCCGTAAAGTGTTTCCTACACTCAGGATGCAGAACTCCTGTAAACTGCCTCTCCGTACTTCCAATGTACAGAAACCCTGTAAGCTGCTTCTCTTTTACTCACACTACTGAAAACCCGCATGGTGCGTAAGACTACTCCCATGCTACAGAACTCCCGTAAAGTGTTTCCTACACTCAGGATGCAGAACTCCTGTAAACTGCCTCTCACTACTTCCATTGTACAGAAATCCTGTAAGCTGCTTCTGTTTTACTCAGACTACTGAAAACCCGCATAGTGCGTAAGACTACTCCCATGCTACACAACTCCCGTAAAGTGTTTCCTACACTCAGGATGCAGAACTCCTGTAAACTGCCTCTCACTACTTCCATTGTACAGAAATCCTGTAAGCTGCTTCTCTTTCACTCAGACTACTGAAAAACGGCATAGTGCGTAAGACTACTCCCATGCTACAGAACTCCCGTATAGTGTTTCCTACACTCAGGATGCAGAACTCCTGTAAACTGCCTCTCCGTACTTCCAATGTACAGAAACCCTGTAAGCTGCTTCTCTTTTACTCACACTACTGAAAACCCGCATTGTGCGTAAGACTACTCCCATGCTACAGAACTCCCGTAAAGTGTTTCCTACACTCAGGATGCAGAACTCCTGTAAACTGCCTCTCACTACTTCCATTGTACAGAAACCCTGTAAGCTGCTGCTCTTTCACTCAGACTACTGAAAACCCGCATAGTGCGTAAGACTACTCCCATGCTACAGAACTCCCGTAAAGTGTTTCCTACACTCAGGATGCAGAACTCCTGTAAACTGCCTCTCACTACTTCCATTGTACAGAAATCCTGTAAGCTGCTTCTGTTTTACTCAGACTACTGAAAACCCGCATGGTGCGTAAGAGTACTCCCATGCTACAGAACTCCCGTAAAGTGTTTCCTACACTCAGGATGCAGAACTCCTGTAAACTGACTCTCACTACTTCCATTGTACAGAAATCCTGTAAGCTGCTTCTCTTTTACTCAGACTACTGAAAACCCGCATGGTGCGTAAGACTACTCCCATGCTACAGAACTCCCGTAAAGTGTTTCCTACACTCAGGATGCAGAACTCCTGTAAACTGCCTCTCACTACTTCCATTGTACAGAAATCCTGTAAGCTGCTTCTCTTTCACTCAGACTACTGAAAACCCGCATAGTGCGTAAGACTACTCCCATGCTACAGAACTCCCGTATAGTGTTTCCTACACTCAGGATGCAGAACTCCTGTAAACTGCCTCTCCGTACTTCCAATGTACAGAAACCCTGTAAGCTGCTTCTCTTTTACTCACACTACTGAAAACCCGCATAGTGCGTAAGACTACTCCCATGCTACAGAACTCCCGTAAAGTGTTTCCTACACTCAGGATGCAGAACTCCTGTAAACTGCCTCTCACTACTTCCATTGTACAGAAATCCTGTAAGCTGCTTCTCTTTCACTCAGACTACTGAAAACCCGCATGGTGCGTAAGACTACTCCCATGCTACAGAACTCCCGTAAAGTGTTTCCTACACACAGGATGCAGAACTCCTGTAAACTGCCTCTCACTACTTCCAATGTACAGAAATCCTGTAAGCTGCTTCTCTTTTACTCACACTACTGAAAACCCGCATAGTGTGTAAGACTACTCCCATGCTACAGAACTCCCGTAAAGTGTTTCCTACACTCAGGATGCAGAACTCCTGTAAACTGCCTCTCACTACTTCCAATGTACAGAAATCCTGTAAGCTGCTTCTCTTTTACTCAGACTACTGAAAACCCGCATAGTGCGTAAGACTACTCCCATGCTACAGAACTCCCGTAAAGTGTTTCCTACACTCAGGATGCAGAACTCCTGTAAACTGCCTCTCCGTACTTCCAATGTACAGAAACCCTGTAAGCTGCTTCTCTTTTACTCACACTACTGAAAACCCGCATGGTGCGTAAGACTACTGCCATGGTCCAGAACTCCCGTAAAGTGTTTCCTACACTCAGGATGCAGAACTCCTGTAAACTGCCTCTCACTACTTCCATTGTACAGAAATCCTGTAAGCTGCTTCTGTTTTACTCAGACTACTGAAAACCCGCATAGTGCGTAAGACTACTCCCATGATACACAACTCCCGTAAAGTGTTTCCTACACTCAGGATGCAGAACTCCTGTAAACTGCCTCTCACTACTTCCATTGTACAGAAATCCTGTAAGCTGCTTCTCTTTCACTCAGACTACTGAAAACCCGCATAGTGCGTAAGACTACTCCCATGCTACAGAACTCCCGTAAAGTGTTTCCTACACTCAGGATGCAGAACTCCTGTAAACTGCCTCTCACTACTTCCATTGTACAGAAATCCTGTAAGCTGCTGCTCTTTCACTCAGACTACTGAAAACCCGCATAGTGCGTAAGACTACTCCCATGCTACAGAACTCCCGTAAAGTGTTTCCTACACTCAGGATGCAGAACTCCTGTAAACTGCCTCTCACTACTTCCAATGTACAGAAATCCTGTAAGCTGCTTCTCTTTTACTCACACTACTGAAAACACGCATAGTGCGTAAGACTACTCCCATGCTACAGAACTCCCGTAAAGTGTTTCCTACACTCAGGATGCAGAACTCCTGTAAACTGCCTCTCCGTACTTCCAATGTACAGAAACCCTGTAAGCTGCTTCTCTTTTACTCACACTACTGAAAACCCGCATGGTGCGTAAGACTACTCCCATGCTACAGAACTCCCGTAAAGTGTTTCCTACACTCAGGATGCAGAACTCCTGTAAACTGCCTCTCACTACTTCCATTGTACAGAAATCCTGTAAGCTGCTTCTGTTTTACTCAGACTACTGAAAACCCGCATGGTGCGTAAGACTACTCCCATGCTACAGAACTCCCGTAAAGTGTTTCCTACACTCAGGATGCAGAACTCCTGTAAACTGCCTCTCACTACTTCCATTGTACAGAAATCCTGTAAGCTGCTGCTCTTTCACTCAGACTACTGAAAACCCGCATAGTGCGTAAGACTACTCCCATGCTACAGAACTCCCGTAAAGTGTTTCCTACACTCAGGATGCAGAACTCCTGTAAACTGCCTCTCCGTACTTCCAATGTACAGAAACCCTGTAAGCTGCTGCTCTTTCACTCAGACTACTGAAAACCCGCATAGTGCGTAAGACTACTCCCATGCTACAGAACTCCCGTAAAGTGTTTCCTACACTCAGGATGCAGAACTCCTGTAAACTGCCTCTCACTACTTCCATTGTACAGAAATCCTGTAAGCTGCTTCTGTTTTACTCAGACTACTGAAAACCCGCATGGTGCGTAAGACTACTCCCATGCTACAGAACTCCCGTAAAGTGTTTCCTACACTCAGGATGCAGAACTCCTGTAAACTGCCTCTCACTACTTCCATTGTACAGAAATCCTGTAAGCTGCTTCTCTTTTACTCAGACTACTGAAAACCTGCATGGTGCGTAAGACTACTCCCATGCTACAGAACTCCCGTAAAGTGTTTCCTACACTCAGGATGCAGAACTCCTGTAAACTGCCTCTCACTACTTCCATTGTACAGAAATCCTGTAAGCTGCTTCTCTTTCACTCAGACTACTGAAAAACGGCATAGTGCGTAAGACTACTCCCATGCTACAGAACTCCCGTATAGTGTTTCCTACACTCAGGATGCAGAACTCCTGTAAACTGCCTCTCCGTACTTCCAATGTACAGAAACCCTCTAAGCTGCTTCTCTTTTACTCACACTACTGAAAACCCGCATGGTGCGTAAGACTACTCCCATGCTACAGAACTCCCGTAAAGTGTTTCCTACACTCAGGATGCAGAACTCCTGTAAACTGCCTCTCACTACTTCCATTGTACAGAAATCCTGTAAGCTGCTTCTGTTTTACTCAGACTACTGAAAACCCGCATGGTGCGTAAGACTACTCCCATGCTACAGAACTCCCGTAAAGTGTTTCCTACACTCAGGATGCAGAACTCCTGTAAACTGCCTCTCACTACTTCCATTGTACAGAAATCCTGTAAGCTGCTGCTCTTTCACTCAGACTACTGAAAACCCGCATAGTGCGTAAGACTACTCCCATGCTACAGAACTCCCGTAAAGTGTTTCCTACACTCAGGATGCAGAACTCCTGTAAACTGCCTCTCCGTACTTCCAATGTACAGAAACCCTGTAAGCTGCTGCTCTTTCACTCAGACTACTGAAAACCCGCATAGTGCGTAAGACTACTCCCATGCTACAGAACTCCCGTAAAGTGTTTCCTACACTCAGGATGCAGAACTCCTGTAAACTGCCTCTCACTACTTCCATTGTACAGAAATCCTGTAAGCTGCTTCTGTTTTACTCAGACTACTGAAAACCCGCATGGTGCGTAAGACTACTCCCATGCTACAGAACTCCCGTAAAGTGTTTCCTACACTCAGGATGCAGAACTCCTGTAAACTGCCTCTCACTACTTCCATTGTACAGAAATCCTGTAAGCTGCTTCTCTTTTACTCAGACTACTGAAAACCCGCATGGTGCGTAAGACTACTCCCATGCTACAGAACTCCCGTAAAGTGTTTCCTACACTCAGGATGCAGAACTCCTGTAAACTGCCTCTCACTACTTCCATTGTACAGAAATCCTGTAAGCTGCTGCTCTTTTACTCAGACTACTGAAAACCCGCATAGTGCGTAAGACTACTCCCATGCTACAGAACTCCCGTAAAGTGTTTCCTACACTCAGGATGCAGAACTCCTGTAAACTGCCTCTCCGTACTTCCAATGTACAGAAACCCTGTAAGCTGCTGCTCTTTCACTCAGACTACTGAAAACCCGCATAGTGCGTAAGACTACTCCCATGCTACAGAACTCCCGTAAAGTGTTTCCTACACTCAGGATGCAGAACTCCTGTAAACTGCCTCTCACTACTTCCATTGTACAGAAATCCTGTAAGCTGCTTCTGTTTTACTCAGACTACTGAAAACCCGCATGGTGCGTAAGACTACTCCCATGCTACAGAACTCCCGTAAAGTGTTTCCTACACTCAGGATGCAGAACTCCTGTAAACTGCCTCTCACTACTTCCATTGTACAGAAATCCTGTAAGCTGCTTCTGTTTTACTCAGACTACTGAAAACCCGCATGGTGCGTAAGAGTACTCCCATGCTACAGAACTCCCGTAAAGTGTTTCCTACACTCAGGATGCAGAACTCCTGTAAACTGACTCTCACTACTTCCATTGTACAGAAATCCTGTAAGCTGCTTCTCTTTTACTCAGACTACTGAAAACCCGCATGGTGCGTAAGACTACTCCCATGCTACAGAACTCCCGTAAAGTGTTTCCTACACTCAGGATGCAGAACTCCTGTAAACTGCCTCTCACTACTTCCATTGTACAGAAATCCTGTAAGCTGCTTCTCTTTCACTCAGACTACTGAAAACCCGCATAGTGCGTAAGACTACTCCCATGCTACAGAACTCCCGTATAGTGTTTCCTACACTCAGGATGCAGAACTCCTGTAAACTGCCTCTCCGTACTTCCAATGTACAGAAACCCTGTAAGCTGCTTCTCTTTTACTCACACTACTGAAAACCCGCATTGTGCGTAAGACTACTCCCATGCTACAGAACTCCCGTAAAGTTTTTCCTACACTCAGGATGCAGAACTCCTGTAAACTGCCTCTCACTACTTCCATTGTACAGAAATCCTGTAAGCTGCTGCTCTTTCACGCAGACTACTGAAAACCCGCATAGTGCGTAAGACTACTCCCATGCTACAGAACTCCCGTAAAGTGTTTCCTACACTCAGGATGCAGAACTCCTGTAAACTGCCTCTCCGTACTTCCAATGTACAGAAACCCTGTAAGCTGCTGCTCTTTCACTCAGACTACTGAAAACTAGCATAGTGCGTAAGACTACTCCCATGCTAAAGAACTCCCGTAAAGTGTTTCCTATACTCAGGATGCAGAACTCCTGTAAACTGCCTCTCACTACTTCCATTGTACAGAAATCCTGTAAGCTGCTTCTGTTTTACTCAGACTACTGAAAACCCGCATGGTGCGTAAGACTACTCCAATGCTACAGAACTCCCGTAAAGTGTTTCTTACACTCAGGATGCAGAACTCCTGTAAACTGCCTCTCCGTACTTCCAATGTACAGAAATCCTGTAAGCTGCTTCACTTTTACTCACACTACTGAAAACCCGCATAGTGCGTAAGACTACTCCCATGCTACAGAACTCCCGTAAAGTGTTTCCTACACTCAGGATGCAGAACTCCTGTAAACTGCCTCTCCCTACTTCCAATGTACAGAAATCCTGTAAGCTGCTTCTCTTTTACTCAGACTACTGAAAACACGCATAGTGCGTAAGACTACTCCCATGCTACAGAACTCCCGTAAAGTGTTTCCTCCACTCAGGATGCAGAACTCCTGTAAACTGCTTCTCCGTACTTCCAATGTACAGAATCCCTGTAAGCTGCTTCTCTTTTACTCACACTACTGAAAACCCACATTGTGCGTAAGACTACTCCCATGCTACAGAACTCCCGTAAAGTGTTTCCTACACTCAGGATGCAGAACTCCTGTAATCTGCCTCTCACTACTTCCATTGTACAGAAATCCTGTAAGCTGCTTCTCTTTTACTCAGACTACTGAAAACCCGCATGGTGCGTAAGACTACTCCCATGCTACAGAACTCCCGTAAAGTGTTTCCTACACTCAGGATGCAGAACTCCTGTAAACTGCCTCTCACTACTTCCATTGTACAGAAATCCTGTAAGCTGCTTCTCTTTTACTCAGACTACTGAAAACCCGCATAGTGCGTAAGACTACTCCCATGCTACAGAACTCCCGTAAAGTGTTTCCTACACTCAGGATGCAGAACTCCTGTAAACTGCCTCTCACTACTTCCAATGTACAGAAATCCTGTAAGCTGCTTCTCTTTTACTCACACTACTGAAAACACGCATGGTGCGTAAGACTACTCCCATGCTACAGAACTCCCGTAAAGTGTTTCCTACACTCAGGATGCAGAACTCCTGTAAACTGCCTCTCACTACTTCCATTGTACAGAAACCCTGTAAGCTGCTGCTCTTTCACTCAGACTACTGAAAACTAGCATAGTGTGTAAGACTACTCCCATGCTAAAGAACTCCCGTAAAGTGTTTCCTATACTCAGGATGCAGAACTCCTGTAAACTGCCTCTCACTACTTCCATTGTACAGAAATCCTGTAAGCTGCTTCTCTTTTACTCAGACTACTGAAAACCCGCATGGTGCGTAAGACTACTCCCATGCTACAGAACTCCCGTAAAGTGTTTCCTACACTCAGGATGCAGAACTCCTGTAAACTGCCTCTCACTACTTCCAATGTACAGAAATCCTGTAAGCTGCTTCTCTTTTACTCACACTACTGAAAACACGCATGGTGCGTAAGACTACTCCCATGCTACAGAACTCCCGTAAAGTGTTTCCTACACTCAGGATGCAGAACTCCTGTAAACTGCCTCTCACTACTTCCATTGTACAGAAATCCTGTAAGCTGCTGCTCTTTCACTCAGACTACTGAAAACCCGCATAGTGCGTAAGACTACTCCCATGCTACAGAACTCCCGTAAAGTGTTTCCTACACTCAGGATGCAGAACTCCTGTAAACTGCCTCTCACTACTTCCAATGTACAGAAATCCTGTAAGCTGCTTCTCTTTTACTCACACTACTGAAAACACGCATAGTGCGTAAGACTACTCCCATGCTACAGAACTCCCGTAAAGTGTTTCCTACACTCAGGATGCAGAACTCCTGTAAACTGCCTCTCCGTACTTCCAATGTACAGAAACCCTGTAAGCTGCTTCTCTTTTACTCACACTACTGAAAACCCGCATGGTGCGTAAGACTACTCCCATGCTACAGAACTCCCGTAAAGTGTTTCCTACACTCAGGATGCAGAACTCCTGTAAACTGCCTCTCACTACTTCCATTGTACAGAAATCCTGTAAGCTGCTTCTGTTTTACTCAGACTACTGAAAACCCGCATGGTGCGTAAGACTACTCCCATGCTACAGAACTCCCGTAAAGTGTTTCCTACACTCAGGATGCAGAACTCCTGTAAACTGCCTCTCACTACTTCCATTGTACAGAAATCCTGTAAGCTGCTGCTCTTTCACTCAGACTACTGAAAACCCGCATAGTGCGTAAGACTACTCCCATGCTACAGAACTCCCGTAAAGTGTTTCCTACACTCAGGATGCAGAACTCCTGTAAACTGCCTCTCCGTACTTCCAATGTACAGAAACCCTGTAAGCTGCTGCTCTTTCACTCAGACTACTGAAAACCCGCATGGTGCGTAAGACTACTCCCATGCTACAGAACTCCCGTAAAGTGTTTCCTACACTCAGGATGCAGAACTCCTGTAAACTGCCTCTCACTACTTCCATTGTACAGAAATCCTGTAAGCTGCTTCTCTTTCACTCAGACTACTGAAAACCCGCATAGTGCGTAAGACTACTCCCATGCTACAGAACTCCCGTATAGTGTTTCCTACACTCAGGATGCAGAACTCCTGTAAACTGCCTCTCCGTACTTCCAATGTACAGAAACCCTGTAAGCTGCTTCTCTTTCACTCACACTACTGAAAACCCGCATTGTGCGTAAGACTACTCCCATGCTACAGAACTCCCGTAAAGTTTTTCCTACACTCAGGATGCAGAACTCCTGTAAACTGCCTCTCACTACTTCCATTGTACAGAAATCCTGTAAGCTGCTGCTCTTTCACGCAGACTACTGAAAACCCGCATAGTGCGTAAGACTACTCCCATGCTACAGAACTCCCGTAAAGTGTTTCCTACACTCAGGATGCAGAACTCCTGTAAACTGCCTCTCCGTACTTCCAATGTACAGAAACCCTGTAAGCTGCTGCTCTTTCACTCAGACTACTGAAAACTAGCATAGTGCGTAAGACTACTCCCATGCTAAAGAACTCCCGTAAAGTGTTTCCTATACTCAGGATGCAGAACTCCTGTAAACTGCCTCTCACTACTTCCATTGTACAGAAATCCTGTAAGCTGCTTCTGTTTTACTCAGACTACTGAAAACCCGCATGGTGCGTAAGACTACTCCAATGCTACAGAACTCCCGTAAAGTGTTTCTTACACTCAGGATGCAGAACTCCTGTAAACTGCCTCTCCGTACTTCCAATGTACAGAAATCCTGTAAGCTGCTTCACTTTTACTCACACTACTGAAAACCCGCATAGTGCGTAAGACTACTCCCATGCTACAGAACTCCCGTAAAGTGTTTCCTACACTCAGGATGCAGAACTCCTGTAAACTGCCTCTCCCTACTTCCAATGTACAGAAATCCTGTAAGCTGCTTCTCTTTTACTCAGACTACTGAAAACACGCATAGTGCGTAAGACTACTCCCATGCTACAGAACTCCCGTAAAGTGTTTCCTCCACTCAGGATGCAGAACTCCTGTAAACTGCTTCTCCGTACTTCCAATGTACAGAATCCCTGTAAGCTGCTTCTCTTTTACTCACACTACTGAAAACCCACATTGTGCGTAAGACTACTCCCATGCTACAGAACTCCCGTAAAGTGTTTCCTACACTCAGGATGCAGAACTCCTGTAAACTGCCTCTCACTACTTCCATTGTACAGAAATCCTGTAAGCTGCTTCTCTTTTACTCAGACTACTGAAAACCCGCATGGTGCGTAAGACTACTCCCATGCTACAGAACTCCCGTAAAGTGTTTCCTACACTCAGGATGCAGAACTCCTGTAAACTGCCTCTCACTACTTCCAATGTACAGAAATCCTGTAAGCTGCTTCTCTTTTACTCAGACTACTGAAAACCCGCATGGTGCGTAAGACTACTCCCATGCTACAGAACTCCCGTAAAGTGTTTCCTACACTCAGGATGCAGAACTCCTGTAAACTGCCTCTCACTACTTCCAATGTACAGAAATCCTGTAAGCTGCTTCTCTTTCACTCAGACTACTGAAAACCCGCATAGTGCGTAAGACTACTCCCATGCTACAGAACTCCCGTAAAGTGTTTCCTACACTCAGGATGCAGAACTCCTGTAAACTGCCTCTCACTACTTCCATTGTACAGAAACCCTGTAAGCTGCTGCTCTTTCACTCAGACTACTGAAAACTAGCATAGTGTGTAAGACTACTCCCATGCTAAAGAACTCCCGTAAAGTGTTTCCTATACTCAGGATGCAGAACTCCTGTAAACTGCCTCTCACTACTTCCAATGTACAGAAATCCTGTAAGCTGCTTCTCTTTTACTCACACTACTGAAAACACGCATGGTGCGTAAGACTACTCCCATGCTACAGAACTCCCGTAAAGTGTTTCCTACACTCAGGATGCAGAACTCCTGTAAACTGCCTCTCACTACTTCCATTGTACAGAAACCCTGTAAGCTGCTGCTCTTTCACTCAGACTACTGAAAACTAGCATAGTGTGTAAGACTACTCCCATGCTAAAGAACTCCCGTAAAGTGTTTCCTATACTCAGGATGCAGAACTCCTGTAAACTGCCTCTCACTACTTCCATTGTACAGAAATCCTGTAAGCTGCTTCTCTTTTACTCAGACTACTGAAAACCCGCATGGTGCGTAAGACTACTCCCATGCTACAGAACTCCCGTAAAGTGTTTCCTACACTCAGGATGCAGAACTCCTGTAAACTGCCTCTCACTACTTCCAATGTACAGAAATCCTGTAAGCTGCTTCTCTTTTACTCACACTACTGAAAACACGCATGGTGCGTAAGACTACTCCCATGCTACAGAACTCCCGTAAAGTGTTTCCTACACTCAGGATGCAGAACTCCTGTAAACTGCCTCTCACTACTTCCATTGTACAGAAATCCTGTAAGCTGCTGCTCTTTCACTCAGACTACTGAAAACCCGCATAGTGCGTAAGACTACTCCCATGCTACAGAACTCCCGTAAAGTGTTTCCTACACTCAGGATGCAGAACTCCTGTAAACTGCCTCTCACTACTTCCAATGTACAGAAATCCTGTAAGCTGCTTCTCTTTTACTCACACTACTGAAAACACGCATAGTGCGTAAGACTACTCCCATGCTACAGAACTCCCGTAAAGTGTTTCCTACACTCAGGATGCAGAACTCCTGTAAACTGCCTCTCCGTACTTCCAATGTACAGAAACCCTGTAAGCTGCTTCTCTTTTACTCACACTACTGAAAACCCGCATGGTGCGTAAGACTACTCCCATGCTACAGAACTCCCGTAAAGTGTTTCCTACACTCAGGATGCAGAACTCCTGTAAACTGCCTCTCACTACTTCCATTGTACAGAAATCCTGTAAGCTGCTTCTGTTTTACTCAGACTACTGAAAACCCGCATGGTGCGTAAGACTACTCCCATGCTACAGAACTCCCGTAAAGTGTTTCCTACACTCAGGATGCAGAACTCCTGTAAACTGCCTCTCACTACTTCCATTGTACAGAAATCCTGTAAGCTGCTGCTCTTTCACTCAGACTACTGAAAACCCGCATAGTGCGTAAGACTACTCCCATGCTACAGAACTCCCGTAAAGTGTTTCCTACACTCAGGATGCAGAACTCCTGTAAACTGCCTCTCCGTACTTCCAATGTACAGAAACCCTGTAAGCTGCTGCTCTTTCACTCAGACTACTGAAAACCCGCATAGTGCGTAAGACTACTCCCATGCTACAGAACTCCCGTAAAGTGTTTCCTACACTCAGGATGCAGAACTCCTGTAAACTGCCTCTCACTACTTCCATTGTACAGAAATCCTGTAAGCTGCTTCTGTTTTACTCAGACTACTGAAAACCCGCATGGTGCGTAAGACTACTCCCATGCTACAGAACTCCCGTAAAGTGTTTCCTACACTCAGGATGCAGAACTCCTGTAAACTGCCTCTCACTACTTCCATTGTACAGAAATCCTGTAAGCTGCTGCTCTTTCACTCAGACTACTGAAAACCCACATTGTGCGTAAGACTACTCCCATGCTACAGAACTCCCGTAAAGTGTTTCTTACACTCAGGATGCAGAACTCCTGTAAACTGCCTCTCACTACTTCCAATGTACAGAAACCCTGTAAGCTGCTTCTCTTTTTTTTTTTTTTTTGACAGGCAGAGTGGACAGTGAGAGAGACACAGAGAGAGAAAGGTCTTCCTTTGCCGTTGGTTCACCCTCCAATGGCCGCCGCTGCAGCCGGCGCACCACGCTGATCCTGGCAGGAGCCAGGAGCCAGGTGCTTTTCCTGGTCTCCCATGGGGTGCAGGGCCCAAGCACCTGGGCCATCCTCCACTGCACTCCCTGGCCATAGCAGAGAGCTGGCCTGGAAGAGGGGCAACCGGGACAGAATCCGGCGCCCCAACCGGGACTAGAACCCGGTGTGCCGACGTAAGACTACTCCCATGCTACAGAACTCCCGTAAAGTGTTTCCTACACTCAGGATGCAGAACTCCTGTAAACTGCCTCTCACTACTTCCAATGTACAGAAATCCTGTAAGCTGCTTCTCTTTTACTCAGACTACTGAAAACCCGCATAGTGCGTAAGACTACTCCCATGCTACAGAACTCCCGTAAAGTGTTTCCTACACTCAGGATGCAGAACTCCTGTAAACTGCCTCTCCCTACTGCCAATGTACAGAAATCCTGTAAGCTGCTTCTGTTTTACTCAGACTACTGAAAACACGCATAGTGCGTAAGACTACTCCCATGCTACAGAACTCCCGTAAAGTGTTTCCTACACTCAGGATGCAGAACTCCTGTAAACTGCTTCTCCGTACTTCCAATGTACAGAAACCCTGTAAGCTGCATCTCTTTTACTCACACTACTGAAAACCCACATTGTGCGTAAGACTACTCCCATGCTACAGAACTCCCGTAAAGTGTTTCCTACACTCAGGATGCAGAACTCCTGTAAACTGCCTCTCACTACTTCCAATGTACAGAAATCCTGTAAGCTGCTTCTCTTTCACTCAGAATACTGAAAACCCGCATAGTGCGTAAGACTACTCCCATGCTACAGAACTCCCGTAAAGTGTTTCCTACACTCAGGATGCAGAACTCCTGTAAACTGCCTCTCACTACTTCCATTGTACAGAAATCCTGTAAGCTGCTTCTGTTTCACTCAGACTACTGAAAACCCGCATGGTGCGTAAGACTACTCCCATGCTACAGAACTCCCGTAAAGTGTTTCCTACACTCAGGATGCAGAACTCCTGTAAACTGCCTCTCACTACTTCCATTGTACAGAAATCCTGTAAGCTGCTTCTCTTTTACTCACACTACTGAAAACCCTCATTGTGCGTATGACTACTCCCATGCTACAGAACTCCCGTAAAGTGTTTCCTACACTCAGGATGCAGAACTCCTGTAAACTGCCTCTCACTACTTCCATTGTACAGAAATCCTGTAAGCTGCTTCTGTTTCACTCAGACTACTGAAAACCCGCATGGTGCGTAAGACTACTCCCATGCTACAGAACTCCCGTAAAGTGTTTCCTACACTCAGGATGCAGAACTCCTGTAAACTGCCTCTCACTACTTCCATTGTACAGAAATCCTGTAAGCTGCTTCTCTTTTACTCAGACTACTGAAAACCCGCATAGTGCGTAAGACTACTCCCATGCTACAGAACTCCCATAAAGTGTTTCCTACACTCAGGATGCAGAACTCCAGTAAACTGCCTCTCCCTACTTCCAATGTACAGAAATCCTGTAAGCTGCTTCTCTTTTACTCAGACTACTGAAAACCCGCATAGTGCGTAAGACTACTCCCATGCTACAGAACTCCCGTAAAGTGTTTCCTACACTCAGGATGCAGAACTCCTGTAAACTGCCTCTCACTACTTCCAATGTATAGAAATCCTGTAAGCTGCTTCTCTTTTACTCAGACTACTGAAAACCCGCATAGTGCGTAAGACTACTCCCATGCTACAGAACTCCCATAAAGTGTTTCCTACACTCAGGATGCAGAACTCCAGTAAACTGCCTCTCCCTACTTCCAATGTACAGAAATCCTGTAAGCTGCTTCTCTTTTACTCAGACTACTGAAAACCCGCATAGTGCGTAAGACTACTCCCATGCTACAGAACTCCCGTAAAGTGTTTCCTACACTCAGGATGCAGAACTCCTGTAAACTGCCAATCCGTACTTACAATGTACAGAAACCCTGTAAGCTGCTGCTCTTTCACTCAGACTACTGAAAACCCGCATAGTGCGTAAGACTACTCCCATGCTACAGAACTCCCGTAAAGTGTTTCCTACACTCAGGATGCAGAACTCCTGTAAACTGCCTCTCACTACTTCCATTGTACAGAAATCCTGTAAGCTGCTTCTGTTTTACTCAGACTACTGAAAACCCGCATGGTGCGTAAGACTACTCCCATGCTACAGAACTCCCGTAAAGTGTTTCCTACACTCAGGATGCAGAACTCCTGTAAACTGCCTCTCACTACTTCCATTGTACAGAAATCCTGTAAGCTGCTGCTCTTTCACTCAGACTACTGAAAACCCACATTGTGCGTAAGACTACTCCCATGCTACAGAACTCCCGTAAAGTGTTTCTTACACTCAGGATGCAGAACTCCTGTAAACTGCCTCTCACTACTTCCAATGTACAGAAATCCTGTAAGCTGCTTCTCTTTTACTCAGACTACTGAAAACCCGCATAGTGCGTAAGACTACTCCCATGCTACAGAACTCCCGTAAAGTGTTTCCTACACTCAGGATGCAGAACTCCTGTAAACTGCCTCTCACTACTTCCATTGTACAGAAATCCTGTAAGCTGCTGCTCTTTCACTCAGACTACTGAAAACCCGCATAGTGCGTAAGACTACTCCCATGCTACAGAACTCCCGTAAAGTGTTTCCTACACTCAGGATGCAGAACTCCTGTAAACTGCCTCTCACTACTTCCAATGTACAGAAATCCTGTAAGCTGCTTCTCTTTTACTCACACTACTGAAAACACGCATGGTGCGTAAGACTACTCCCATGCTACAGAACTCCCGTAAAGTGTTTCCTACACTCAGGATGCAGAACTCCTGTAAACTGCCTCTCCGTACTTCCAATGTACAGAAACCCTGTAAGCTGCTTCTCTTTTACTCACACTACTGAAAACCCGCATGGTGCGTAAGACTACTCCCATGCTACAGAACTCCCGTAAAGTGTTTCCTACACTCAGGATGCAGAACTCCTGTAAACTGCCTCTCACTACTTCCAATGTACAGAAATCCTGTAAGCTGCTGCTCTTTCACTCAGACTACTGAAAACCCGCATAGTGCGTAAGACTACTCCCATGCTACAGAACTCCCGTAAAGTGTTTCCTACACTCAGGATGCAGAACTCCTGTAAACTGCCTCTCCGTACTTCCAATGTACAGAAACCCTGTAAGCTGCTTCTCTTTTACTCACACTACTGAAAACCCGCATGGTGCGTAAGACTACTCCCATGCTACAGAACTCCCGTAAAGTGTTTCCTACACTCAGGATGCAGAACTCCTGTAAACTGCCTCTCACTACTTCCAATGTACAGAAATCCTGTAAGCTGCTGCTCTTTCACTCAGACTACTGAAAACCCGCATAGTGCGTAAGACTACTCCCATGCTACAGAACTCCCGTAAAGTGTTTCCTACACTCAGGATGCAGAACTCCTGTAAACTGCCTCTCACTACTTCCAATGTACAGAAACCCTGTAAGCTGCTGCTCTTTCACTCAGACTACTGAAAACCCGCATAGTGCGTAAGACTACTCCCATGCTACAGAACTCCCGTAAAGTGTTTCCTACACTCAGGATGCAGAACTCCTGTAAACTGCCTCTCACTACTTCCATTGTACAGAAATCCTGTAAGCTGCTTCTGTTTTACTCAGACTACTGAAAACCCGCATGGTGCGTAAGACTACTCCCATGCTACAGAACTCCCGTAAAGTGTTTCCTACACTCAGGATGCAGAACTCCTGTAAACTGCCTCTCACTACTTCCATTGTACAGAAATCCTGTAAGCTGCTTCTCTTTTACTCAGACTACTGAAAACCCGCATAGTGCGTAAGACTACTCCCATGCTACAGAACTCCCGTATAGTGTTTCCTACACTCAGGATGCAGAACTCCTGTAAACTGCCTCTCCGTACTTCCAATGTACAGAAACCCTGTAAGCTGCTTCTCTTTTTTTTTTTTTTTTTTTTTTTTGACAGGCAGAGTGGACAGTGAGAGAGACACAGAGAGAGAAAGGTCTTCCTTTGCCGTTGGTTCACCCTCCAATGGCCGCCGCTGCAGCCGGCGCACCACGCTGATCCTGGCAGGAGCCAGGAGCCAGGTGCTTTTCCTGGTCTCCCATGGGGTGCAGGGCCCAAGCACCTGGGCCATCCTCCACTGCACTCCCTGGCCATAGCAGAGAGCTGGCCTGGAAGAGGGGCAACCGGGACAGAATCCGGCGCCCCAACCGGGACTAGAACCCGGTGTGCCGACGTAAGACTACTCCCATGCTACAGAACTCCCGTAAAGTGTTTCCTACACTCAGGATGCAGAACTCCTGTAAACTGCCTCTCACTACTTCCAATGTACAGAAATCCTGTAAGCTGCTTCTCTTTTACTCAGACTACTGAAAACACGCATAGTGCGTAAGACTACTCCCATGCTACAGAACTCCCGTAAAGTGTTTCCTACACTCAGGATGCAGAACTCCTGTAAACTGCTTCTCCGTACTTCCAATGTACAGAAACCCTGTAAGCTGCTTCTCTTTTACTCACACTACTGAAAACCCACATTGTGCGTAAGACTACTCCCATGCTACAGAACTCCCGTAAAGTGTTTCCTACACTCAGGATGCAGAACTCCTGTAAACTGCCTCTCACTACTTCCAATGTACAGAAATCCTGTAAGCTGCTTCTCTTTCACTCAGACTACTGAAAACCCGCATAGTGCGTAAGACTACTCCCATGCTACAGAACTCCCGTAAAGTGTTTCCTACACTCAGGATGCAGAACTCCTGTAAACTGCCTCTCACTACTTCCATTGTACAGAAATCCTGTAAGCTGCTTCTCTTTTACTCACACTACTGAAAACCCTCATTGTGCGTATGACTACTCCCATGCTACAGAACTCCCGTAAAGTGTTTCCTACACTCAGGATGCAGAACTCCTGTAAACTGCCTCTCACTACTTCCATTGTACAGAAATCCTGTAAGCTGCTTCTGTTTCACTCAGACTACTGAAAACCCGCATGGTGCGTAAGACTACTCCCATGCTACAGAACTCCCGTAAAGTGTTTCCTACACTCAGGATGCAGAACTCCTGTAAACTGCCTCTCACTACTTCCATTGTACAGAAATCCTGTAAGCTGCTTCTCTTTTACTCAGACTACTGAAAACCCGCATAGTGCGTAAGACTACTCCCATGCTACAGAACTCCCATAAAGTGTTTCCTACACTCAGGATGCAGAACTCCAGTAAACTGCCTCTCCCTACTTCCAATGTACAGAAATCCTGTAAGCTGCTTCTCTTTTACTCAGACTACTGAAAACCCGCATAGTGCGTAAGACTACTCCCATGCTACAGAACTCCCGTAAAGTGTTTCCTACACTCAGGATGCAGAACTCCTGTAAACTGCCTCTCACTACTTCCAATGTACAGAAACCCTGTAAGCTGCTGCTCTTTCACTCAGACTACTGAAAACCCGCATAGTGCGTAAGACTACTCCCATGCTACAGAACTCCCGTAAAGTGTTTCCTACACTCAGGATGCAGAACTCCTGTAAACTGCCTCTCACTACTTCCATTGTACAGAAATCCTGTAAGCTGCTTCTGTTTTACTCAGACTACTGAAAACCCGCATGGTGCGTAAGACTACTCCCATGCTACAGAACTCCCGTAAAGTGTTTCCTACACTCAGGATGCAGAACTCCTGTAAACTGCCTCTCACTACTTCCATTGTACAGAAATCCTGTCAGCTGCTGCTCTTTCACTCAGACTACTGAAAACCCACATTGTGCGTAAGACTACTCCCATGCTACAGAACTCCCGTAAAGTGTTTCTTACACTCAGGATGCAGAACTCCTGTAAACTGCCTCTCACTACTTCCAATGTACAGAAATCCTGTAAGCTGCTTCTCTTTTACTCAGACTACTGAAAACCCGCATAGAGCGTAAGACTACTCCCATGCTACAGAACTCCCGTAAAGTGTTTCCTACACTCAGGATGCAGAACTCCTGTAAACTGCCTCTCACTACTTCCATTGTACAGAAATCCTGTAAGCTGCTGCTCTTTCACTCAGACTACTGAAAACCCGCATAGTGCGTAAGACTACTCCCATGCTACAGAACTCCCGTAAAGTGTTTCCTACACTCAGGATGCAGAACTCCTGTAAACTGCCTCTCACTACTTCCAATGTACAGAAATCCTGTAAGCTGCTTCTCTTTTACTCACACTACTGAAAACACGCATGGTGCGTAAGACTACTCCCATGCTACAGAACTCCCGTAAAGTGTTTCCTACACTCAGGATGCAGAACTCCTGTAAACTGCCTCTCCGTACTTCCAATGTACAGAAACCCTGTAAGCTGCTTCTCTTTTACTCACACTACTGAAAACCCGCATGGTGCGTAAGACTACTCCCATGCTACAGAACTCCCGTAAAGTGTTTCCTACACTCAGGATGCAGAACTCCTGTAAACTGCCTCTCACTACTTCCATTGTACAGAAATCCTGTAAGCTGCTTCTGTTTTACTCAGACTACTGAAAACCCGCATGGTGCGTAAGACTACTCCCATGCTACAGAACTCCCGTAAAGTGTTTCCTACACTCAGGATGCAGAACTCCTGTAAACTGCCTCTCACTACTTCCATTGTACAGAAATCCTGTAAGCTGCTGCTCTTTCACTCAGACTACTGAAAACCCGCATAGTGCGTAAGACTACTCCCATGCTACAGAACTCCCGTAAAGTGTTTCCTACACTCAGGATGCAGAACTCCTGTAAACTGCCTCTCCGTACTTCCAATGTACAGAAACCCTGTAAGCTGCTGCTCTTTCACTCAGACTACTGAAAACCCGCATAGTGCGTAAGACTACTCCCATGCTACAGAACTCCCGTAAAGTGTTTCCTACACTCAGGATGCAGAACTCCTGTAAACTGCCTCTCACTACTTCCATTGTACAGAAATCCTGTAAGCTGCTTCTGTTTTACTCAGACTACTGAAAACACGCATGGTGCGTAAGACTACTCCCATGCTACAGAACTCCCGTAAAGTGTTTCCTACACTCAGGATGCAGAACTCCTGTAAACTGCCTCTCACTACTTCCATTGTACAGAAATCCTGTAAGCTGCTTCTCTTTTACTCAGACTACTGAAAACCCGCATAGTGCGTAAGACTACTCCCATGCTACAGAACTCCCGTATAGTGTTTCCTACACTCAGGATGCAGAACTCCTGTAAACTGCCTCTCCGTACTTCCAATGTACAGAAACCCTGTAAGCTGCTTCTCTTTTTTTTTTTTTTTTTTTTTTTTTTTTTTTTTGACAGGCAGAGTGGACAGTGAGAGAGACACAGAGAGAGAAAGGTCTTCCTTTGCCGTTGGTTCACCCTCCAATGGCCGCCGCTGCAGCCGGCGCACCACGCTGATCCTGGCAGGAGCCAGGAGCCAGGTGCTTTTCCTGGTCTCCCATGGGGTGCAGGGCCCAAGCACCTGGGCCATCCTCCACTGCACTCCCTGGCCATAGCAGAGAGCTGGCCTGGAAGAGGGGCAACCGGGACAGAATCCGGCGCCCCAACCGGGACTAGAACCCGGTGTGCCGACGTAAGACTACTCCCATGCTACAGAACTCCCGTAAAGTGTTTCCTACACTCAGGATGCAGAACTCCTGTAAACTGCCTCTCACTACTTCCAATGTACAGAAATCCTGTAAGCTGCTTCTCTTTTACTCAGACTACTGAAAACCCGCATAGTGTGTAAGACTACTCCCATGCTACAGAACTCCCGTAAAGTGTTTCCTACACTCAGGATGCAGAACTCCTGTAAACTGCCTCTCCGTACTTCCAATGTACAGAAACCCTGTAAGCTGCTTCTCTTTTACTCACACTACTGAAAACCCGCATGGTGCGTAAGACTACTCCCATGCTACAGAACTCCCGTAAAGTGTTTCCTACACTCAGGATGCAGAACTCCTGTAAACTGCCTCTCACTACTTCCATTGTACAGAAATCCTGTAAGCTGCTTCTGTTTCACTCAGACTACTGAAAACCCGCATGGTGCGTAAGACTACTCCCATGCTACAGAACTCCCGTAAAGTGTTTCCTACACTCAGGATGCAGAACTCCTGTAAACTGCCTCTCACTACTTCCATTGTACAGAAATCCTGTAAGCTGCTGCTCTTTCACTCAGACTACTGAAAACCCGCATAGTGCGTAAGACTACTCCCATGCTACAGAACTCCCGTAAAGTGTTTCCTACACTCAGGATGCAGAACTCCTGTAAACTGCCTCTCCGTACTTCCAATGTACAGAAACCCTGTAAGCTGCTGCTCTTTCACTCAGACTACTGAAAACCCGCATAGTGCGTAAGACTACTCCCATGCTACAGAACTCCCGTAAAGTGTTTCCTACACTCAGGATGCAGAACTCCTGTAAACTGCCTCTCACTACTTCCATTGTACAGAAATCCTGTAAGCTGCTTCTGTTTTACTCAGACTACTGAAAACACGCATGGTGCGTAAGACTACTCCCATGCTACAGAACTCCCGTAAAGTGTTTCCTACACTCAGGATGCAGAACTCCTGTAAACTGCCTCTCACTACTTCCATTGTACAGAAATCCTGTAAGCTGCTTCTCTTTTACTCAGACTACTGAAAACCCGCATAGTGCGTAAGACTACTCCCATGCTACAGAACTCCCGTATAGTGTTTCCTACACTCAGGATGCAGAACTCCTGTAAACTGCCTCTCCGTACTTCCAATGTACAGAAACCCTGTAAGCTGCTTCTCTTTTTTTTTTTTTTTGACAGGCAGAGTGGACAGTGAGAGAGACACAGAGAGAGAAAGGTCTTCCTTTGCCGTTGGTTCACCCTCCAATGGCCGCCGCTGCAGCCGGCGCACCACGCTGATCCTGGCAGGAGCCAGGAGCCAGGTGCTTTTCCTGGTCTCCCATGGGGTGCAGGGCCCAAGCACCTGGGCCATCCTCCACTGCACTCCCTGGCCATAGCAGAGAGCTGGCCTGGAAGAGGGGCAACCGGGACAGAATCCGGCGCCCCAACCGGGACTAGAACCCGGTGTGCCGACGTAAGACTACTCCCATGCTACAGAACTCCCGTAAAGTGTTTCCTACACTCAGGATGCAGAACTCCTGTAAACTGCCTCTCACTACTTCCATTGTACAGAAATCCTGTAAGCTGCTTCTGTTTTACTCAGACTACTGAAAACCCGCATAGTGCGTAAGACTACTCCCATGCTACAGAACTCCCGTATAGTGTTTCCTACACTCAGGATGCAGAACTCCTGTAAACTGCTTCTCCGTACTTCCAATGTACAGAAACCCTGTAAGCTGCTTCTCTTTGACTCACACTACTGAAAACCCACATTGTGCGTAAGACTACTCCCATGCTACAGAACTCCCGTAAAGTGTTTCCTACACTCAGGATGCAGAACTCCTGTAATCTGCCTCTCACTACTTCCATTGTACAGAAATCCTGTAAGCTGCTTCTGTTTCACTCAGACTACTGAAAACCCGCATGGTGCGTAAGACTACTCCCATGCTACAGAACTCCCGTAAAGTGTTTCCTACACTCAGGATGCAGAACTCCTGTAAACTGCCTCTCACTACTTCCATTGTACAGAAATCCTGTAAGCTGCTTCTCTTTTACTCAGACTACTGAAAACCCGCATGGTGCGTAAGACTACTCCCATGCTACAGAACTCCCGTAAAGTGTTTCCTACACTCAGGATGCAGAACTCCTGTAAACTGCCTCTCACTACTTATATTGTACAGAAATCCTGTAAGCTGCTTCTCTTTTACTCAGACTACTGAAAACCCGCATAGTGCGTAAGACTACTCCCATGCTACAGAACTCCCGTAAAGTGTTTCCTACACTCAGGATGCAGAACTCCTGTAAACTGCCTCTCACTACTTCCAATGTACAGAAATCCTGTAAGCTGCTTCTCTTTTACTCACACTACTGAAAACCCGCATAGTGCGTAAGACTACTCCCATGCTACAGAACTCCCGTAAAGTGTTTCCTACACTCAGGATGCAGAACTCCTGTAAACTGCCTCTCACTACTTCCAATGTACAGAAATCCTGTAAGCTGCTTCTCTTTTACTCAGACTACTGAAAACCCGCATTGTGCGTAAGACTACTCCCATGATACAGAACTCCCGTAAAGTGTTTCCTACACTCAGGATGCAGAACTCCTGTAAACTGCCTCTCACTACTTCCAATGTACAGAAATCCTGTAAGCTGCTTCTCTTTCACTCAGACTACTGAAAACCCGCATAGTGCGTAAGACTACTCCCATGCTACAGAACTCCCGTAAAGTGTTTCCTACACTCAGGATGCAGAACTCCTGTAAACTGCCTCTCACTACTTCCATTGTACAGATATCCTGTAAGCTGCTTCTCTTTTACTCACACTACTGAAAACCCTCATTGTGCGTATGACTACTCCCATGCTACAGAACTCCCGTAAAGTGTTTCCTACACTCAGGATGCAGAACTCCTGTAAACTGCCTCTCACTACTTCCATTGTACAGAAATCCTGTAAGCTGCTTCTGTTTCACTCAGACTACTGAAAACCCGCATGGTGCGTAAGACTACTCCCATGCTACAGAACTCCCGTAAAGTGTTTCCTACACTCAGGATGCAGAACTCCTGTAAACTGCCTCTCACTACTTCCATTGTACAGAAATCCTGTAAGCTGCTTCTCTTTTACTCAGACTACTGAAAACCCGCATAGTGCGTAAGACTACTCCCATGCTACAGAACTCCCATAAAGTGTTTCCTACACTCAGGATGCAGAACTCCAGTAAACTGCCTCTCCCTACTTCCAATGTACAGAAATCCTGTAAGCTGCTTCTCTTTTACTCAGACTACTGAAAACCCGCATAGTGCGTAAGACTACTCCCATGCTACAGAACTCCCGTAAAGTGTTTCCTACACTCAGGATGCAGAACTCCTGTAAACTGCCTCTCACTACTTCCAATGTATAGAAATCCTGTAAGCTGCTTCTCTTTTACTCAGACTACTGAAAACCCGCATAGTGCGTAAGACTACTCCCATGCTACAGAACTCCCATAAAGTGTTTCCTACACTCAGGATGCAGAACTCCAGTAAACTGCCTCTCCCTACTTCCAATGTACAGAAATCCTGTAAGCTGCTTCTCTTTTACTCAGACTACTGAAAACCCGCATAGTGCGTAAGACTACTCCCATGCTACAGAACTCCCGTAAAGTGTTTCCTACACTCAGGATGCAGAATTCCTGTAAACTGCCTCTCCGTACTTCCAATGTACAGAAACCCTGTAAGCTGCTGCTCTTTCACTCAGACTACTGAAAACCCGCATAGTGCGTAAGACTACTCCCATGCTACAGAACTCCCGTAAAGTGTTTCCTACACTCAGGATGCAGAACTCCTGTAAACTGCCTCTCACTACTTCCATTGTACAGAAATCCTGTAAGCTGCTTCTGTTTTACTCAGACTACTGAAAACCCGCATGGTGCGTAAGACTACTCCCATGCTACAGAACTCCCGTAAAGTGTTTCCTACACTCAGGATGCAGAACTCCTGTAAACTGCCTCTCACTACTTCCATTGTACAGAAATCCTGTAAGCTGCTGCTCTTTCACTCAGACTACTGAAAACCCGCATAGTGCGTAAGACTACTCCCATGCTACAGAACTCCCGTAAAGTGTTTCCTACACTCAGGATGCAGAACTCCTGTAAACTGCCTCTCCGTACTTCCAATGTACAGAAATCCTGTAAGCTGCTTCTCTTTTACTCACACTACTGAAAACACGCATGGTGCGTAAGACTACTCCCATGCTACAGAACTCCCGTAAAGTGTTTCCTACACTCAGGATGCAGAACTCCTGTAAACTGCCTCTCCGTACTTCCAATGTACAGAAACCCTGTAAGCTGCTTCTCTTTTTTTTTTTTTTTTTTTTTTTTTGACAGGCAGAGTGGACAGTGAGAGAGACACAGAGAGAGAAAGGTCTTCCTTTGCCGTTGGTTCACCCTCCAATGGCCGCCGCTGCAGCCGGCGCACCACGCTGATCCTGGCAGGAGCCAGGAGCCAGGTGCTTTTCCTGGTCTCCCATGGGGTGCAGGGCCCAAGCACCTGGGCCATCCTCCACTGCACTCCCTGGCCATAGCAGAGAGCTGGCCTGGAAGAGGGGCAACCGGGACAGAATCCGGCGCCCCAACCGGGACTAGAACCCGGTGTGCCGACGTAAGACTACTCCCATGCTACAGAACTCCCGTAAAGTGTTTCCTACACTCAGGATGCAGAACTCCTGTAAACTGCCTCTCACTACTTCCAATGTACAGAAATCCTGTAAGCTGCTTCTCTTTTACTCAGACTACTGAAAACCCGCATAGTGTGTAAGACTACTCCCATGCTACAGAACTCCCGTAAAGTGTTTCCTACACTCAGGATGCAGAACTCCTGTAAACTGCCTCTCCGTACTTCCAATGTACAGAAACCCTGTAAGCTGCTTCTCTTTTACTCACACTACTGAAAACCCGCATGGTGCGTAAGACTACTCCCATGCTACAGAACTCCCGTAAAGTGTTTCCTACACTCAGGATGCAGAACTCCTGTAAACTGCCTCTCACTACTTCCATTGTACAGAAATCCTGTAAGCTGCTTCTGTTTTACTCAGACTACTGAAAACCCGCATGGTGCGTAAGACTACTCCCATGCTACAGAACTCCCGTAAAGTGTTTCCTACACTCAGGATGCAGAACTCCTGTAAACTGCCTCTCACTACTTCCATTGTACAGAAATCCTGTAAGCTGCTGCTCTTTCACTCAGACTACTGAAAACCCGCATAGTGCGTAAGACTACTCCCATGCTACAGAACTCCCGTAAAGTGTTTCCTACACTCAGGATGCAGAACTCCTGTAAACTGCCTCTCACTACTTCCAATGTACAGAAATCCTGTAAGCTGCTTCTCTTTTACTCACACTACTGAAAACACGCATGGTGCGTAAGACTACTCCCATGCTACAGAACTCCCGTAAAGTGTTTCCTACACTCAGGATGCAGAACTCCTGTAAACTGCCTCTCCGTACTTCCAATGTACAGAAACCCTGTAAGCTGCTTCTCTTTTACTCACACTACTGAAAACCCGCATGGTGCGTAAGACTACTCCCATGCTACAGAACTCCCGTAAAGTGTTTCCTACACTCAGGATGCAGAACTCCTGTAAACTGCCTCTCACTACTTCCATTGTACAGAAATCCTGTAAGCTGCTTCTGTTTTACTCAGACTACTGAAAACCCGCATGGTGCGTAAGACTACTCCCATGCTACAGAACTCCCGTAAAGTGTTTCCTACACTCAGGATGCAGAACTCCTGTAAACTGCCTCTCACTACTTCCATTGTACAGAAATCCTGTAAGCTGCTGCTCTTTCACTCAGACTACTGAAAACCCGCATAGTGCGTAAGACTACTCCCATGCTACAGAACTCCCGTAAAGTGTTTCCTACACTCAGGATGCAGAACTCCTGTAAACTGCCTCTCCGTACTTCCAATGTACAGAAACCCTGTAAGCTGCTGCTCTTTCACTCAGACTACTGAAAACCCGCATAGTGCGTAAGACTACTCCCATGCTACAGAACTCCCGTAAAGTGTTTCCTACACTCAGGATGCAGAACTCCTGTAAACTGCCTCTCACTACTTCCATTGTACAGAAATCCTGTAAGCTGCTTCTGTTTTACTCAGACTACTGAAAACCCGCATGGTGCGTAAGACTACTCCCATGCTACAGAACTCCCGTAAAGTGTTTCCTACACTCAGGATGCAGAACTCCTGTAAACTGCCTCTCACTACTTCCATTGTACAGAAATCCTGTAAGCTGCTTCTCTTTTACTCAGACTACTGAAAACCCGCATAGTGCGTAAGACTACTCCCATGCTACAGAACTCCCGTATAGTGTTTCCTACACTCAGGATGCAGAACTCCTGTAAACTGCCTCTCCGTACTTCCAATGTACAGAAACCCTGTAAGCTGCTTCTCTTTTTTTTTTTTTTTTTTGACAGGCAGAGTGGACAGTGAGAGAGACACAGAGAGAGAAAGGTCTTCCTTTGCCGTTGGTTCACCCTCCAATGGCCGCCGCTGCAGCCGGCGCACCACGCTGATCCTGGCAGGAGCCAGGAGCCAGGTGCTTTTCCTGGTCTCCCATGGGGTGCAGGGCCCAAGCACCTGGGCCATCCTCCACTGCACTCCCTGGCCATAGCAGAGAGCTGGCCTGGAAGAGGGGCAACCGGGACAGAATCCGGCGCCCCAACCGGGACTAGAACCCGGTGTGCCGACGTAAGACTACTCCCATGCTACAGAACTCCCGTAAAGTGTTTCCTACACTCAGGATGCAGAACTCCTGTAAACTGCCTCTCACTACTTCCAATGTACAGAAATCCTGTAAGCTGCTTCTCTTTTACTCAGACTACTGAAAACCCGCATAGTGCGTAAGACTACTCCCATGCTACAGAACTCCCGTAAAGTGTTTCCTACACTCAGGATGCAGAACTCCTGTAAACTGCCTCTCCCTACTTCCAATGTACAGAAATCCTGTAAGCTGCTTCTCTTTTACTCAGACTACTGAAAACACGCATAGTGCGTAAGACTACTCCCATGCTACAGAACTCCCGTAAAGTGTTTCCTACACTCAGGATGCAGAACTCCTGTAAACTGCTTCTCCGTACTTCCAATGTACAGAAACCCTGTAAGCTGCTTCTCTTTTACTCACACTACTGAAAACCCACATTGTGCGTAAGACTACTCCCATGCTACAGAACTCCCGTAAAGTGTTTCCTACACTCAGGATGCAGAACTCCTGTAAACTGCCTCTCACTACTTCCAATGTACAGAAATCCTGTAAGCTGCTTCTCTTTCACTCAGACTACTGAAAACCCGCATAGTGCGTAAGACTACTCCCATGCTACAGAACTCCCGTAAAGTGTTTCCTACACTCAGGATGCAGAACTCCTGTAAACTGCCTCTCACTACTTCCATTGTACAGAAATCCTGTAAGCTGCTTCTCTTTTACTCACACTACTGAAAACCCTCATTGTGCGTATGACTACTCCCATGCTACAGAACTCCCGTAAAGTGTTTCCTACACTCAGGATGCAGAACTCCTGTAAACTGCCTCTCACTACTTCCATTGTACAGAAATCCTGTAAGCTGCTTCTGTTTCACTCAGACTACTGAAAACCCGCATGGTGCGTAAGACTACTCCCATGCTACAGAACTCCCGTAAAGTGTTTCCTACACTCAGGATGCAGAACTCCTGTAAACTGCCTCTCACTACTTCCATTGTACAGAAATCCTGTAAGCTGCTTCTCTTTTACTCAGACTACTGAAAACCCGCATAGTGCGTAAGACTACTCCCATGCTACAGAACTCCCGTAAAGTGTTTCCTACACTCAGGATGCAGAACTCCAGTAAACTGCCTCTCCCTACTTCCAATGTACAGAAATCCTGTAAGCTGCTTCTCTTTTACTCAGACTACTGAAAACCCGCATAGTGCGTAAGACTACTCCCATGCTACAGAACTCCCGTAAAGTGTTTCCTACACTCAGGATGCAGAACTCCTGTAAACTGCCTCTCACTACTTCCAATGTATAGAAATCCTGTAAGCTGCTTCTCTTTTACTCAGACTACTGAAAACCCGCATAGTGCGTAAGACTACTCCCATGCTACAGAACTCCCATAAAGTGTTTCCTACACTCAGGATGCAGAACTCCAGTAAACTGCCTCTCCCTACTTCCAATGTACAGAAATCCTGTAAGCTGCTTCTCTTTTACTCAGACTACTGAAAACCCGCATAGTGCGTAAGACTACTCCCATGCTACAGAACTCCCGTAAAGTGTTTCCTACACTCAGGATGCAGAACTCCTGTAAACTGCCTCTCCGTACTTCCAATGTACAGAAACCCTGTAAGCTGCTGCTCTTTCACTCAGACTACTGAAAACCCGCATAGTGCGTAAGACTACTCCCATGCTACAGAACTCCCGTAAAGTGTTTCCTACACTCAGGATGCAGAACTCCTGTAAACTGCCTCTCACTACTTCCATTGTACAGAAATCCTGTAAGCTGCTTCTGTTTTACTCAGACTACTGAAAACCCGCATGGTGCGTAAGACTACTCCCATGCTACAGAACTCCCGTAAAGTGTTTCCTACACTCAGGATGCAGAACTCCTGTAAACTGCCTCTCACTACTTCCATTGTACAGAAATCCTGTAAGCTGCTGCTCTTTCACTCAGACTACTGAAAACCCACATTGTGCGTAAGACTACTCCCATGCTACAGAACTCCCGTAAAGTGTTTCTTACACTCAGGATGCAGAACTCCTGTAAACTGCCTCTCACTACTTCCAATGTACAGAAATCCTGTAAGCTGCTTCTCTTTTACTCAGACTACTGAAAACCCGCATAGAGCGTAAGACTACTCCCATGCTACAGAACTCCCGTAAAGTGTTTCCTACACTCAGGATGCAGAACTCCTGTAAACTGCCTCTCCCTACTTCCAATGTACAGAAATCCTGTAAGCTGCTTCTCTTTTACTCACACTACTGAAAACACGCATAGTGCGTAAGACTACTCCCATGCTACAGAACTCCCGTAAAGTGTTTCCTACACTCAGGATGCAGAACTCCTGTAAACTGCCTCTCCGTACTTCCAATGTACAGAAACCCTGTAAGCTGCTTCTCTTTTACTCACACTACTGAAAACCCGCATGGTGCGTAAGACTACTCCCATGCTACAGAACTCCCGTAAAGTGTTTCCTACACTCAGGATGCAGAACTCCTGTAAACTGCCTCTCACTACTTCCATTGTACAGAAATCCTGTAAGCTGCTTCTGTTTTACTCAGACTACTGAAAACCCGCATGGTGCGTAAGACTACTCCCATGCTACAGAACTCCCGTAAAGTGTTTCCTACACTCAGGATGCAGAACTCCTGTAAACTGCCTCTCACTACTTCCATTGTACAGAAATCCTGTAAGCTGCTGCTCTTTCACTCAGACTACTGAAAACCCGCATAGTGCGTAAGACTACTCCCATGCTACAGAACTCCCGTAAAGTGTTTCCTACACTCAGGATGCAGAACTCCTGTAAACTGCCTCTCACTACTTCCAATGTACAGAAATCCTGTAAGCTGCTTCTCTTTTACTCACACTACTGAAAACACGCATGGTGCGTAAGACTACTCCCATGCTACAGAACTCCCGTAAAGTGTTTCCTACACTCAGGATGCAGAACCCCTGTAAACTGCCTCTCCGTACTTCCAATGTACAGAAACCCTGTAAGCTGCTTCTCTTTTACTCACACTACTGAAAACCCGCATGGTGCGTAAGACTACTCCCATGCTACAGAACTCCCGTAAAGTGTTTCCTACACTCAGGATGCAGAACTCCTGTAAACTGCCTCTCACTACTTCCATTGTACAGAAATCCTGTAAGCTGCTTCTGTTTTACTCAGACTACTGAAAACCCGCATGGTGCGTAAGACTACTCCCATGCTACAGAACTCCCGTAAAGTGTTTCCTACACTCAGGATGCAGAACTCCTGTAAACTGCCTCTCACTACTTCCATTGTACAGAAATCCTGTAAGCTGCTGCTCTTTCACTCAGACTACTGAAAACCCGCATAGTGCGTAAGACTACTCCCATGCTACAGAACTCCCGTAAAGTGTTTCCTACACTCAGGATGCAGAACTCCTGTAAACTGCCTCTCCGTACTTCCAATGTACAGAAACCCTGTAAGCTGCTGCTCTTTCACTCAGACTACTGAAAACCCGCATAGTGCGTAAGACTACTCCCATGCTACAGAACTCCCGTAAAGTGTTTCCTACACTCAGGATGCAGAATTCCTGTAAACTGCCTCTCACTACTTCCATTGTACAGAAATCCTGTAAGCTGCTTCTGTTTTACTCAGACTACTGAAAACCCGCATGGTGCGTAAGACTACTCCCATGCTACAGAACTCCCGTAAAGTGTTTCCTACACTCAGGATGCAGAACTCCTGTAAACTGCCTCTCACTACTTCCATTGTACAGAAATCCTGTAAGCTGCTTCTCTTTTACTCAGACTACTGAAAACCCGCATAGTGCGTAAGACTACTCCCATGCTACAGAACTCCCGTATAGTGTTTCCTACACTCAGGATGCAGAACTCCTGTAAACTGCCTCTCCGTACTTCCATTGTACAGAAATCCTGTAAGCTGCTTCTGTTTCACTCAGACTACTGAAAACCCGCATGGTGCGTAAGACTACTCCCATGCTACAGAACTCCCGTAAAGTGTTTCCTACACTCAGGATGCAGAACTCCTGTAAACTGCCTCTCACTACTTCCATTGTACAGAAATCCTGTAAGCTGCTTCTCTTTTACTCAGACTACTGAAAACCCGCATAGTGCGTAAGACTACTCCCATGCTACAGAACTCCCATAAAGTGTTTCCTACACTCAGGATGCAGAACTCCAGTAAACTGCCTCTCCCTACTTCCAATGTACAGAAATCCTGTAAGCTGCTTCTCTTTTACTCAGACTACTGAAAACCCGCATAGTGCGTAAGACTACTCCCATGCTACAGAACTCCCGTAAAGTGTTTCCTACACTCAGGATGCAGAACTCCTGTAAACTGCCTCTCACTACTTCCAATGTATAGAAATCCTGTAAGCTGCTTCTCTTTTACTCAGACTACTGAAAACCCGCATAGTGCGTAAGACTACTCCCATGCTACAGAACTCCCATAAAGTGTTTCCTACACTCAGGATGCAGAACTCCAGTAAACTGCCTCTCCCTACTTCCAATGTACAGAAATCCTGTAAGCTGCTTCTCTTTTACTCAGACTACTGAAAACCCGCATAGTGCGTAAGACTACTCCCATGCTACAGAACTCCCGTAAAGTGTTTCCTACACTCAGGATGCAGAATTCCTGTAAACTGCCTCTCCGTACTTCCAATGTACAGAAACCCTGTAAGCTGCTGCTCTTTCACTCAGACTACTGAAAACCCGCATAGTGCGTAAGACTACTCCCATGCTACAGAACTCCCGTAAAGTGTTTCCTACACTCAGGATGCAGAACTCCTGTAAACTGCCTCTCACTACTTCCATTGTACAGAAATCCTGTAAGCTGCTTCTGTTTTACTCAGACTACTGAAAACCCGCATGGTGCGTAAGACTACTCCCATGCTACAGAACTCCCGTAAAGTGTTTCCTACACTCAGGATGCAGAACTCCTGTAAACTGCCTCTCACTACTTCCATTGTACAGAAATCCTGTAAGCTGCTGCTCTTTCACTCAGACTACTGAAAACCCGCATAGTGCGTAAGACTACTCCCATGCTACAGAACTCCCGTAAAGTGTTTCCTACACTCAGGATGCAGAACTCCTGTAAACTGCCTCTCCGTACTTCCAATGTACAGAAATCCTGTAAGCTGCTTCTCTTTTACTCACACTACTGAAAACACGCATGGTGCGTAAGACTACTCCCATGCTACAGAACTCCCGTAAAGTGTTTCCTACACTCAGGATGCAGAACTCCTGTAAACTGCCTCTCCGTACTTCCAATGTACAGAAACCCTGTAAGCTGCTTCTCTTTTTTTTTTTTTTTTTTTTTTTTGACAGGCAGAGTGGACAGTGAGAGAGACACAGAGAGAGAAAGGTCTTCCTTTGCCGTTGGTTCACCCTCCAATGGCCGCCGCTGCAGCCGGCGCACCACGCTGATCCTGGCAGGAGCCAGGAGCCAGGTGCTTTTCCTGGTCTCCCATGGGGTGCAGGGCCCAAGCACCTGGGCCATCCTCCACTGCACTCCCTGGCCATAGCAGAGAGCTGGCCTGGAAGAGGGGCAACCGGGACAGAATCCGGCGCCCCAACCGGGACTAGAACCCGGTGTGCCGACGTAAGACTACTCCCATGCTACAGAACTCCCGTAAAGTGTTTCCTACACTCAGGATGCAGAACTCCTGTAAACTGCCTCTCACTACTTCCAATGTACAGAAATCCTGTAAGCTGCTTCTCTTTTACTCAGACTACTGAAAACCCGCATAGTGTGTAAGACTACTCCCATGCTACAGAACTCCCGTAAAGTGTTTCCTACACTCAGGATGCAGAACTCCTGTAAACTGCCTCTCCGTACTTCCAATGTACAGAAACCCTGTAAGCTGCTTCTCTTTTACTCACACTACTGAAAACCTGCATGGTGCGTAAGACTACTCCCATGCTACAGAACTCCCGTAAAGTGTTTCCTACACTCAGGATGCAGAACTCCTGTAAACTGCCTCTCACTACTTCCATTGTACAGAAATCCTGTAAGCTGCTTCTGTTTTACTCAGACTACTGAAAACCCGCATGGTGCGTAAGACTACTCCCATGCTACAGAACTCCCGTAAAGTGTTTCCTACACTCAGGATGCAGAACTCCTGTAAACTGCCTCTCACTACTTCCATTGTACAGAAATCCTGTAAGCTGCTGCTCTTTCACTCAGACTACTGAAAACCCGCATAGTGCGTAAGACTACTCCCATGCTACAGAACTCCCGTAAAGTGTTTCCTACACTCAGGATGCAGAACTCCTGTAAACTGCCTCTCACTACTTCCAATGTACAGAAATCCTGTAAGCTGCTTCTCTTTTACTCACACTACTGAAAACACGCATGGTGCGTAAGACTACTCCCATGCTACAGAACTCCCGTAAAGTGTTTCCTACACTCAGGATGCAGAACTCCTGTAAACTGCCTCTCCGTACTTCCAATGTACAGAAACCCTGTAAGCTGCTTCTCTTTTACTCACACTACTGAAAACCCGCATGGTGCGTAAGACTACTCCCATGCTACAGAACTCCCGTAAAGTGTTTCCTACACTCAGGATGCAGAACTCCTGTAAACTGCCTCTCACTACTTCCATTGTACAGAAATCCTGTAAGCTGCTTCTGTTTTACTCAGACTACTGAAAACCCGCATGGTGCGTAAGACTACTCCCATGCTACAGAACTCCCGTAAAGTGTTTCCTACACTCAGGATGCAGAACTCCTGTAAACTGCCTCTCACTACTTCCATTGTACAGAAATCCTGTAAGCTGCTGCTCTTTCACTCAGACTACTGAAAACCCGCATAGTGCGTAAGACTACTCCCATGCTACAGAACTCCCGTAAAGTGTTTCCTACACTCAGGATGCAGAACTCCTGTAAACTGCCTCTCCGTACTTCCAATGTACAGAAACCCTGTAAGCTGCTGCTCTTTCACTCAGACTACTGAAAACCCGCATAGTGCGTAAGACTACTCCCATGCTACAGAACTCCCGTAAAGTGTTTCCTACACTCAGGATGCAGAACTCCTGTAAACTGCCTCTCACTACTTCCATTGTACAGAAATCCTGTAAGCTGCTTCTGTTTTACTCAGACTACTGAAAACCCGCATGGTGCGTAAGACTACTCCCATGCTACAGAACTCCCGTAAAGTGTTTCCTACACTCAGGATGCAGAACTCCTGTAAACTGCCTCTCACTACTTCCATTGTACAGAAATCCTGTAAGCTGCTTCTCTTTTACTCAGACTACTGAAAACCCGCATAGTGCGTAAGACTACTCCCATGCTACAGAACTCCCGTATAGTGTTTCCTACACTCAGGATGCAGAACTCCTGTAAACTGCCTCTCCGTACTTCCAATGTACAGAAACCCTGTAAGCTGCTTCTCTTTTTTTTTTTTTTTTTTTGACAGGCAGAGTGGACAGTGAGAGAGACACAGAGAGAGAAAGGTCTTCCTTTGCCGTTGGTTCACCCTCCAATGGCCGCCGCTGCAGCCGGCGCACCACGCTGATCCTGGCAGGAGCCAGGAGCCAGGTGCTTTTCCTGGTCTCCCAAGGGGTGCAGGGCCCAAGCACCTGGGCCATCCTCCACTGCACTCCCTGGCCATAGCAGAGAGCTGGCCTGGAAGAGGGGCAACCGGGACAGAATCCGGCGCCCCAACCGGGACTAGAACCCGGTGTGCCGACGTAAGACTACTCCCATGCTACAGAACTCCCGTAAAGTGTTTCCTACACTCAGGATGCAGAACTCCTGTAAACTGCCTCTCACTACTTCCAATGTACAGAAATCCTGTAAGCTGCTTCTCTTTTACTCAGACTACTGAAAACCCGCATAGTGCGTAAGACTACTCCCATGCTACAGAACTCCCGTAAAGTGTTTCCTACACTCAGGATGCAGAACTCCTGTAAACTGCCTCTCCCTACTTCCAATGTACAGAAATCCTGTAAGCTGCTTCTCTTTTACTCAGACTACTGAAAACACGCATAGTGCGTAAGACTACTCCCATGCTACAGAACTCCCGTAAAGTGTTTCCTACACTCAGGATGCAGAACTCCTGTAAACTGCTTCTCCGTACTTCCAATGTACAGAACCCCTGTAAGCTGCTTCTCTTTTACTCACACTACTGAAAACCCACATTGTGCGTAAGACTACTCCCATGCTACAGAACTCCCGTAAAGTGTTTCCTACACTCAGGATGCAGAACTCCTGTAAACTGCCTCTCACTACTTCCAATGTACAGAAATCCTGTAAGCTGCTTCTCTTTCACTCAGACTACTGAAAACCCGCATAGTGCGTAAGACTACTCCCATGCTACAGAACTCCCGTAAAGTGTTTCCTACACTCAGGATGCAGAACTCCTGTAAACTGCCTCTCACTACTTCCATTGTACAGAAATCCTGTAAGCTGCTTCTCTTTTACTCACACTACTGAAAACCCTCATTGTGCGTATGACTACTCCCATGCTACAGAACTCCCGTAAAGTGTTTCCTACACTCAGGATGCAGAACTCCTGTAAACTGCCTCTCACTACTTCCATTGTACAGAAATCCTGTAAGCTGCTTCTGTTTCACTCAGACTACTGAAAACCCGCATGGTGCGTAAGACTACTCCCATGCTACAGAACTCCCGTAAAGTGTTTCCTACACTCAGGATGCAGAACTCCTGTAAACTGCCTCTCACTACTTCCATTGTACAGAAATCCTGTAAGCTGCTTCTCTTTTACTCAGACTACTGAAAACCCGCATAGTGCGTAAGACTACTCCCATGCTACAGAACTCCCATAAAGTGTTTCCTACACTCAGGATGCAGAACTCCAGTAAACTGCCTCTCCCTACTTCCAATGTACAGAAATCCTGTAAGCTGCTTCTCTTTTACTCAGACTACTGAAAACCCGCATAGTGCGTAAGACTACTCCCATGCTACAGAACTCCCGTAAAGTGTTTCCTACACTCAGGATGCAGAACTCCTGTAAACTGCCTCTCACTACTTCCAATGTATAGAAATCCTGTAAGCTGCTTCTCTTTTACTCAGACTACTGAAAACCCGCATAGTGCGTAAGACTACTCCCATGCTACAGAACTCCCATAAAGTGTTTCCTACACTCAGGATGCAGAACTCCAGTAAACTGCCTCTCCCTACTTCCAATGTACAGAAATCCTGTAAGCTGCTTCTCTTTTACTCAGACTACTGAAAACCCGCATAGTGCGTAAGACTACTCCCATGCTACAGAACTCCCGTAAAGTGTTTCCTACACTCAGGATGCAGAACTCCTGTAAACTGCCTCTCCGTACTTCCAATGTACAGAAACCCTGTAAGCTGCTGCTCTTTCACTCAGACTACTGAAAACCCGCATAGTGCGTAAGACTACTCCCATGCTACAGAACTCCCGTAAAGTGTTTCCTACACTCAGGATGCAGAACTCCTGTAAACTGCCTCTCACTACTTCCATTGTACAGAAATCCTGTAAGCTGCTTCTGTTTTACTCAGACTACTGAAAACCCGCATGGTGCGTAAGACTACTCCCATGCTACAGAACTCCCGTAAAGTGTTTCCTACACTCAGGATGCAGAACTCCTGTAAACTGCCTCTCACTACTTCCATTGTACAGAAATCCTGTAAGCTGCTGCTCTTTCACTCAGACTACTGAAAACCCACATTGTGCGTAAGACTACTCCCATGCTACAGAACTCCCGTAAAGTGTTTCTTACACTCAGGATGCAGAACTCCTGTAAACTGCCTCTCACTACTTCCAATGTACAGAAATCCTGTAAGCTGCTTCTCTTTTACTCAGACTACTGAAAACCCGCATTGTGCGTAAGACTACTCCCATGCTACAGAACTCCCGTAAAGTGTTTCCAACACTCAGGATGCAGAACTCCTGTAAACTGCTTCTCACTACTTCCAATGTACAGAAATCCTGTAAGCTGCTTCTCTTTTACTCACACTACTGAAAACACGCATAGTGCGTAAGACTACTCCCATGCTACAGAACTCCCGTAAAGTGTTTCCTACACTCAGGATGCAGAACTCCTGTAAACTGCCTCTCCGTACTTCCAATGTACAGAAACCCTGTAAGCTGCTTCTCTTTTACTCACACTACTGAAAACCCGCATGGTGCGTAAGACTACTCCCATGCTACAGAACTCCCGTAAAGTGTTTCCTACACTCAGGATGCAGAACTCCTGTAAACTGCCTCTCACTACTTCCATTGTACAGAAATCCTGTAAGCTGCTTCTGTTTTACTCAGACTACTGAAAACCCGCATGGTGCGTAAGACTACTCCCATGCTACAGAACTCCCGTAAAGTGTTTCCTACACTCAGGATGCAGAACTCCTGTAAACTGCCTCTCACTACTTCCATTGTACAGAAATCCTGTAAGCTGCTGCTCTTTCACTCAGACTACTGAAAACCCGCATAGTGCGTAAGACTACTCCCATGCTACAGAACTCCCGTAAAGTGTTTCCTACACTCAGGATGCAGAACTCCTGTAAACTGCCTCTCACTACTTCCAATGTACAGAAATCCTGTAAGCTGCTTCTCTTTTACTCACACTACTGAAAACACGCATGGTGCGTAAGACTACTCCCATGCTACAGAACTCCCGTAAAGTGTTTCCTACACTCAGGATGCAGAACCCCTGTAAACTGCCTCTCCGTACTTCCAATGTACAGAAACCCTGTAAGCTGCTTCTCTTTTACTCACACTACTGAAAACCCGCATGGTGCGTAAGACTACTCCCATGCTACAGAACTCCCGTAAAGTGTTTCCTACACTCAGGATGCAGAACTCCTGTAAACTGCCTCTCACTACTTCCATTGTACAGAAATCCTGTAAGCTGCTTCTGTTTTACTCAGACTACTGAAAACCCGCATGGTGCGTAAGAATACTCCCATGCTACAGAACTCCCGTAAAGTGTTTCCTACACTCAGGATGCAGAACTCCTGTAAACTGCCTCTCACTACTTCCATTGTACAGAAATCCTGTAAGCTGCTGCTCTTTCACTCAGACTACTGAAAACCCGCATAGTGCGTAAGACTACTCCCATGCTACAGAACTCCCGTAAAGTGTTTCCTACACTCAGGATGCAGAACTCCTGTAAACTGCCTCTCCGTACTTCCAATGTACAGAAACCCTGTAAGCTGCTGCTCTTTCACTCAGACTACTGAAAACCCGCATAGTGCGTAAGACTACTCCCAAGCTACAGAACTCCCGTAAAGTGTTTCCTACACTCAGGATGCAGAATTCCTGTAAACTGCCTCTCACTACTTCCATTGTACAGAAATCCTGTAAGCTGCTTCTGTTTCACTCAGACTACTGAAAACCCGCATGGTGCGTAAGACTACTCCCATGCTACAGAACTCCCGTAAAGTGTTTCCTACACTCAGGATGCAGAACTCCTGTAAACTGCCTCTCACTACTTCCATTGTACAGAAATCCTGTAAGCTGCTTCTGTTTCACTCAGACTACTGAAAACCCGCATGGTGCGTAAGACTACTCCCATGCTACAGAACTCCCGTAAAGTGTTTCCTACACTCAGGATGCAGAACTCCTGTAAACTGCCTCTCACTACTTCCATTGTACAGAAATCCTGTAAGCTGCTTCTCTTTTACTCACACTACTGAAAACACGCATGGTGCGTAAGACTACTCCCATGCTACAGAACTCCCGTAAAGTGTTTCCTACACTCAGGATGCAGAACTCCTGTAAACTGCCTCTCCGTACTTCCAATGTACAGAAACCCTGTAAGCTGCTTCTCTTTTTTTTTTTTTTTTTTTTTTTTTTGACAGGCAGAGTGGACAGTGAGAGAGACACAGAGAGAGAAAGGTCTTCCTTTGCCGTTGGTTCACCCTCCAATGGCCGCCGCTGCAGCCGGCGCACCACGCTGATCCTGGCAGGAGCCAGGAGCCAGGTGCTTTTCCTGGTCTCCCATGGGGTGCAGGGCCCAAGCACCTGGGCCATCCTCCACTGCACTCCCTGGCCATAGCAGAGAGCTGGCCTGGAAGAGGGGCAACCGGGACAGAATCCGGCGCCCCAACCGGGACTAGAACCCGGTGTGCCGAAGTAAGACTACTCCCATGCTACAGAACTCCCGTAAAGTGTTTCCTACACTCAGGATGCAGAACTCCTGTAAACTGCCTCTCACTACTTCCAATGTACAGAAATCCTGTAAGCTGCTTCTCTTTTACTCAGACTACTGAAAACCCGCATAGTGTGTAAGACTACTCCCATGCTACAGAACTCCCGTAAAGTGTTTCCTACACTCAGGATGCAGAACTCCTGTAAACTGCCTCTCCGTACTTCCAATGTACAGAAACCCTGTAAGCTGCTTCTCTTTTACTCACACTACTGAAAACCCGCATGGTGCGTAAGACTACTCCCATGCTACAGAACTCCCGTAAAGTGTTTCCTACACTCAGGATGCAGAACTCCTGTAAACTGCCTCTCACTACTTCCATTGTACAGAAATCCTGTAAGCTGCTTCTGTTTTACTCAGACTACTGAAAACCCGCATGGTGCGTAAGACTACTCCCATGCTACAGAACTCCCGTAAAGTGTTTCCTACACTCAGGATGCAGAACTCCTGTAAACTGCCTCTCACTACTTCCATTGTACAGAAATCCTGTAAGCTGCTGCTCTTTCACTCAGACTACTGAAAACCCGCATAGTGCGTAAGACTACTCCCATGCTACAGAACTCCCGTAAAGTGTTTCCTACACTCAGGATGCAGAACTCCTGTAAACTGCCTCTCACTACTTCCAATGTACAGAAATCCTGTAAGCTGCTTCTCTTTTACTCACACTACTGAAAACACGCATGGTGCGTAAGACTACTCCCATGCTACAGAACTCCCGTAAAGTGTTTCCTACACTCAGGATGCAGAACTCCTGTAAACTGCCTCTCCGTACTTCCAATGTACAGAAACCCTGTAAGCTGCTTCTCTTTTACTCACACTACTGAAAACCCGCATGGTGCGTAAGACTACTCCCATGCTACAGAACTCCCGTAAAGTGTTTCCTACACTCAGGATGCAGAACTCCTGTAAACTGCCTCTCACTACTTCCATTGTACAGAAATCCTGTAAGCTGCTTCTGTTTTACTCAGACTACTGAAAACCCGCATGGTGCGTAAGACTACTCCCATGCTACAGAACTCCCGTAAAGTGTTTCCTACACTCAGGATGCAGAACTCCTGTAAACTGCCTCTCACTACTTCCATTGTACAGAAATCCTGTAAGCTGCTGCTCTTTCACTCAGACTACTGAAAACCCGCATAGTGCGTAAGACTACTCCCATGCTACAGAACTCCCGTAAAGTGTTTCCTACACTCAGGATGCAGAACTCCTGTAAACTGCCTCTCCGTACTTCCAATGTACAGAAACCCTGTAAGCTGCTGCTCTTTCACTCAGACTACTGAAAACCCGCATAGTGCGTAAGACTACTCCCATGCTACAGAACTCCCGTAAAGTGTTTCCTACACTCAGGATGCAGAACTCCTGTAAACTGCCTCTCACTACTTCCATTGTACAGAAATCCTGTAAGCTGCTTCTGTTTTACTCAGACTACTGAAAACCCGCATGGTGCGTAAGACTACTCCCATGCTACAGAACTCCCGTAAAGTGTTTCCTACACTCAGGATGCAGAACTCCTGTAAACTGCCTCTCACTACTTCCATTGTACAGAAATCCTGTAAGCTGCTTCTCTTTTACTCAGACTACTGAAAACCCGCATAGTGCGTAAGACTACTCCCATGCTACAGAACTCCCGTATAGTGTTTCCTACACTCAGGATGCAGAACTCCTGTAAACTGCCTCTCCGTACTTCCAATGTACAGAAACCCTGTAAGCTGCTTCTCTTTTTTTTTTTTTTTTTTTGACAGGCAGAGTGGACAGTGAGAGAGACACAGAGAGAGAAAGGTCTTCCTTTGCCGTTGGTTCACCCTCCAATGGCCGCCGCTGCAGCCGGCGCACCACGCTGATCCTGGCAGGAGCCAGGAGCCAGGTGCTTTTCCTGGTCTCCCATGGGGTGCAGGGCCCAAGCACCTGGGCCATCCTCCACTGCACTCCCTGGCCATAGCAGAGAGCTGGCCTGGAAGAGGGGCAACCGGGACAGAATCCGGCGCCCCAACCGGGACTAGAACCCGGTGTGCCGACGTAAGACTACTCCCATGCTACAGAACTCCCGTAAAGTGTTTCCTACACTCAGGATGCAGAACTCCTGTAAACTGCCTCTCACTACTTCCAATGTACAGAAATCCTGTAAGCTGCTTCTCTTTTACTCAGACTACTGAAAACCCGCATAGTGTGTAAGACTACTCCCATGCTACAGAACTCCCGTAAAGTGTTTCCTACACTCAGGATGCAGAACTCCTGTAAACTGCCTCTCCGTACTTCCAATGTACAGAAACCCTGTAAGCTGCTTCTCTTTTACTCACACTACTGAAAACCCGCATGGTGCGTAAGACTACTCCCATGCTACAGAACTCCCGTAAAGTGTTTCCTACACTCAGGATGCAGAACTCCTGTAAACTGCCTCTCACTACTTCCATTGTACAGAAATCCTGTAAGCTGCTTCTGTTTTACTCAGACTACTGAAAACCCGCATGGTGCGTAAGACTACTCCCATGCTACAGAACTCCCGTAAAGTGTTTCCTACACTCAGGATGCAGAACTCCTGTAAACTGCCTCTCACTACTTCCATTGTACAGAAATCCTGTAAGCTGCTGCTCTTTCACTCAGACTACTGAAAACCCGCATAGTGCGTAAGACTACTCCCATGCTACAGAACTCCCGTAAAGTGTTTCCTACACTCAGGATGCAGAACTCCTGTAAACTGCCTCTCACTACTTCCAATGTACAGAAATCCTGTAAGCTGCTTCTCTTTTACTCACACTACTGAAAACACGCATGGTGCGTAAGACTACTCCCATGCTACAGAACTCCCGTAAAGTGTTTCCTACACTCAGGATGCAGAACTCCTGTAAACTGCCTCTCCGTACTTCCAATGTACAGAAACCCTGTAAGCTGCTTCTCTTTTACTCACACTACTGAAAACCCGCATGGTGCGTAAGACTACTCCCATGCTACAGAACTCCCGTAAAGTGTTTCCTACACTCAGGATGCAGAACTCCTGTAAACTGCCTCTCACTACTTCCATTGTACAGAAATCCTGTAAGCTGCTTCTGTTTTACTCAGACTACTGAAAACCCGCATGGTGCGTAAGACTACTCCCATGCTACAGAACTCCCGTAAAGTGTTTCCTACACTCAGGATGCAGAACTCCTGTAAACTGCCTCTCACTACTTCCATTGTACAGAAATCCTGTAAGCTGCTGCTCTTTCACTCAGACTACTGAAAACCCGCATAGTGCGTAAGACTACTCCCATGCTACAGAACTCCCGTAAAGTGTTTCCTACACTCAGGATGCAGAACTCCTGTAAACTGCCTCTCCGTACTTCCAATGTACAGAAACCCTGTAAGCTGCTGCTCTTTCACTCAGACTACTGAAAACCCGCATAGTGCGTAAGACTACTCCCATGCTACAGAACTCCCGTAAAGTGTTTCCTACACTCAGGATGCAGAACTCCTGTAAACTGCCTCTCACTACTTCCATTGTACAGAAATCCTGTAAGCTGCTTCTGTTTTACTCAGACTACTGAAAACCCGCATGGTGCGTAAGACTACTCCCATGCTACAGAACTCCCGTAAAGTGTTTCCTACACTCAGGATGCAGAACTCCTGTAAACTGCCTCTCACTACTTCCATTGTACAGAAATCCTGTAAGCTGCTTCTCTTTTACTCAGACTACTGAAAACCCGCATAGTGCGTAAGACTACTCCCATGCTACAGAACTCCCGTATAGTGTTTCCTACACTCAGGATGCAGAACTCCTGTAAACTGCCTCTCCGTACTTCCAATGTACAGAAACCCTGTAAGCTGCTTCTCTTTTTTTTTTTTTTTTTTTGACAGGCAGAGTGGACAGTGAGAGAGACACAGAGAGAGAAAGGTCTTCCTTTGCCGTTGGTTCACCCTCCAATGGCCGCCGCTGCAGCCGGCGCACCACGCTGATCCTGGCAGGAGCCAGGAGCCAGGTGCTTTTCCTGGTCTCCCATGGGGTGCAGGGCCCAAGCACCTGGGCCATCCTCCACTGCACTCCCTGGCCATAGCAGAGAGCTGGCCTGGAAGAGGGGCAACCGGGACAGAATCCGGCGCCCCAACCGGGACTAGAACCCGGTGTGCCGACGTAAGACTACTCCCATGCTACAGAACTCCCGTAAAGTGTTTCCTACACTCAGGATGCAGAACTCCTGTAAACTGCCTCTCACTACTTCCAATGTACAGAAATCCTGTAAGCTGCTTCTCTTTTACTCAGACTACTGAAAACCCGCATAGTGCGTAAGACTACTCCCATGCTACAGAACTCCCGTAAAGTGTTTCCTACACTCAGGATGCAGAACTCCTGTAAACTGCCTCTCCCTACTTCCAATGTACAGAAATCCTGTAAGCTGCTTCTCTTTTACTCAGACTACTGAAAACACGCATAGTGCGTAAGACTACTGCCATGCTACAGAACTCCCGTAAAGTGTTTCCTACACTCAGGATGCAGAACTCCTGTAAACTGCTTCTCCGTACTTCCAATGTACAGAAACCCTGTAAGCTGCTTCTCTTTTACTCACACTACTGAAAACCCACATTGTGCGTAAGACTACTCCCATGCTACAGAACTCCCGTAAAGTGTTTCCTACACTCAGGATGCAGAACTCCTGTAAACTGCCTCTCACTACTTCCAATGTACAGAAATCCTGTAAGCTGCTTCTCTTTCACTCAGACTACTGAAAACCCGCATAGTGCGTAAGACTACTCCCATGCTACAGAACTCCCGTAAAGTGTTTCCTACACTCAGGATGCAGAACTCCTGTAAACTGCCTCTCACTACTTCCATTGTACAGAAATCCTGTAAGCTGCTTCTCTTTTACTCACACTACTGAAAACCCTCATTGTGCGTATGACTACTCCCATGCTACAGAACTCCCGTAAAGTGTTTCCTACACTCAGGATGCAGAACTCCTGTAAACTGCCTCTCACTACTTCCATTGTACAGAAATCCTGTAAGCTGCTTCTGTTTCACTCAGACTACTGAAAACCCGCATGGTGCGTAAGACTACTCCCATGCTACAGAACTCCCGTAAAGTGTTTCCTACACTCAGGATGCAGAACTCCTGTAAACTGCCTCTCACTACTTCCATTGTACAGAAATCCTGTAAGCTGCTTCTCTTTTACTCAGACTACTGAAAACCCGCATAGTGCGTAAGACTACTCCCATGCTACAGAACTCCCATAAAGTGTTTCCTACACTCAGGATGCAGAACTCCAGTAAACTGCCTCTCCCTACTTCCAATGTACAGAAATCCTGTAAGCTGCTTCTCTTTTACTCAGACTACTGAAAACCCGCATAGTGCGTAAGACTACTCCCATGCTACAGAACTCCCGTAAAGTGTTTCCTACACTCAGGATGCAGAACTCCTGTAAACTGCCTCTCACTACTTCCAATGTATAGAAATCCTGTAAGCTGCTTCTCTTTTACTCAGACTACTGAAAACCCGCATAGTGCGTAAGACTACTCCCATGCTACAGAACTCCCATAAAGTGTTTCCTACACTCAGGATGCAGAACTCCAGTAAACTGCATCTCCCTACTTCCAATGTACAGAAATCCTGTAAGCTGCTTCTCTTTTACTCAGACTACTGAAAACCCGCATAGTGCGTAAGACTACTCCCATGCTACAGAACTCCCGTAAAGTGTTTCCTACACTCAGGATGCAGAACTCCTGTAAACTGCCTCTCCGTACTTCCAATGTACAGAAACCCTGTAAGCTGCTGCTCTTTCACTCAGACTACTGAAAACCCGCATAGTGCGTAAGACTACTCCCATGCTACAGAACTCCCGTAAAGTGTTTCCTACACTCAGGATGCAGAACTCCTGTAAACTGCCTCTCACTACTTCCATTGTACAGAAATCCTGTAAGCTGCTTCTGTTTTACTCAGACTACTGAAAACCCGCATGGTGCGTAAGACTACTCCCATGCTACAGAACTCCCGTAAAGTGTTTCCTACACTCAGGATGCAGAACTCCTGTAAACTGCCTCTCACTACTTCCATTGTACAGAAATCCTGTAAGCTGCTGCTCTTTCACTCAGACTACTGAAAACCCACATTGTGCGTAAGACTACTCCCATGCTACAGAACTCCCGTAAAGTGTTTCTTACACTCAGGATGCAGAACTCCTGTAAACTGCCTCTCACTACTTCCAATGTACAGAAATCCTGTAAGCTGCTTCTCTTTTACTCAGACTACTGAAAACCCGCATAGAGCGTAAGACTACTCCCATGCTACAGAACTCCCGTATAGTGTTTCCTACACTCAGGATGCAGAACTCCTGTAAACTGCCTCTCCCTACTTCCAATGTACAGAAATCCTGTAAGCTGCTTCTCTTTTACTCACACTACTGAAAACACGCATAGTGCGTAAGACTACTCCCATGCTACAGAACTCCCGTAAAGTGTTTCCTACACTCAGGATGCAGAACTCCTGTAAACTGCCTCTCCGTACTTCCAATGTACAGAAACCCTGTAAGCTGCTTCTCTTTTACTCACACTACTGAAAACCCGCATGGTGCGTAAGACTACTCCCATGCTACAGAACTCCCGTAAAGTGTTTCCTACACTCAGGATGCAGAACTCCTGTAAACTGCCTCTCACTACTTCCATTGTACAGAAATCCTGTAAGCTGCTTCTGTTTTACTCAGACTACTGAAAACCCGCATGGTGCGTAAGACTACTCCCATGCTACAGAACTCCCGTAAAGTGTTTCCTACACTCAGGATGCAGAACTCCTGTAAACTGCCTCTCACTACTTCCATTGTACAGAAATCCTGTAAGCTGCTGCTCTTTCACTCAGACTACTGAAAACCCGCATAGTGCGTAAGACTACTCCCATGCTACAGAACTCCCGTAAAGTGTTTCCTACACTCAGGATGCAGAACTCCTGTAAACTGCCTCTCACTACTTCCAATGTACAGAAATCCTGTAAGCTGCTTCTCTTTTACTCACACTACTGAAAACACGCATGGTGCGTAAGACTACTCCCATGCTACAGAACTCCCGTAAAGTGTTTCCTACACTCAGGATGCAGAACCCCTGTAAACTGCCTCTCCGTACTTCCAATGTACAGAAACCCTGTAAGCTGCTTCTCTTTTACTCACACTACTGAAAACCCGCATGGTGCGTAAGACTACTCCCATGCTACAGAACTCCCGTAAAGTGTTTCCTACACTCAGGATGCAGAACTCCTGTAAACTGCCTCTCACTACTTCCATTGTACAGAAATCCTGTAAGCTGCTTCTGTTTTACTCAGACTACTGAAAACCCGCATGGTGCGTAAGACTACTCCCATGCTACAGAACTCCCGTAAAGTGTTTCCTACACTCAGGATGCAGAACTCCTGTAAACTGCCTCTCACTACTTCCATTGTACAGAAATCCTGTAAGCTGCTGCTCTTTCACTCAGACTACTGAAAACCCGCATAGTGCGTAAGACTACTCCCATGCTACAGAACTCCCGTAAAGTGTTTCCTACACTCAGGATGCAGAACTCCTGTAAACTGCCTCTCCGTACTTCCAATGTACAGAAACCCTGTAAGCTGCTGCTCTTTCACTCAGACTACTGAAAACCCGCATAGTGCGTAAGACTACTCCCATGCTACAGAACTCCCGTAAAGTGTTTCCTACACTCAGGATGCAGAATTCCTGTAAACTGCCTCTCACTACTTCCATTGTACAGAAATCCTGTAAGCTGCTTCTGTTTTACTCAGACTACTGAAAACCCGCATGGTGCGTAAGACTACTCCCATGCTACAGAACTCCCGTAAAGTGTTTCCTACACTCAGGATGCAGAACTCCTGTAAACTGCCTCTCACTACTTCCATTGTACAGAAATCCTGTAAGCTGCTTCTCTTTTACTCAGACTACTGAAAACCCGCATAGTGCGTAAGACTACTCCCATGCTACAGAACTCCCGTATAGTGTTTCCTACACTCAGGATGCAGAACTCCTGTAAACTGCCTCTCCGTACTTCCATTGTACAGAAATCCTGTAAGCTGCTTCTGTTTCACTCAGACTACTGAAAACCCGCATGGTGCGTAAGACTACTCCCATGCTACAGAACTCCCGTAAAGTGTTTCCTACACTCAGGATGCAGAACTCCTGTAAACTGCCTCTCACTACTTCCATTGTACAGAAATCCTGTAAGCTGCTTCTCTTTTACTCAGACTACTGAAAACCCGCATAGTGCGTAAGACTACTCCCATGCTACAGAACTCCCATAAAGTGTTTCCTACACTCAGGATGCAGAACTCCAGTAAACTGCCTCTCCCTACTTCCAATGTACAGAAATCCTGTAAGCTGCTTCTCTTTTACTCAGACTACTGAAAACCCGCATAGTGCGTAAGACTACTCCCATGCTACAGAACTCCCGTAAAGTGTTTCCTACACTCAGGATGCAGAACTCCTGTAAACTGCCTCTCACTACTTCCAATGTATAGAAATCCTGTAAGCTGCTTCTCTTTTACTCAGACTACTGAAAACCCGCATAGTGCGTAAGACTACTCCCATGCTACAGAACTCCCATAAAGTGTTTCCTACACTCAGGATGCAGAACTCCAGTAAACTGCCTCTCCCTACTTCCAATGTACAGAAATCCTGTAAGCTGCTTCTCTTTTACTCAGACTACTGAAAACCCGCATAGTGCGTAAGACTACTCCCATGCTACAGAACTCCCGTAAAGTGTTTCCTACACTCAGGATGCAGAATTCCTGTAAACTGCCTCTCCGTACTTCCAATGTACAGAAACCCTGTAAGCTGCTGCTCTTTCACTCAGACTACTGAAAACCCGCATAGTGCGTAAGACTACTCCCATGCTACAGAACTCCCGTAAAGTGTTTCCTACACTCAGGATGCAGAACTCCTGTAAACTGCCTCTCACTACTTCCATTGTACAGAAATCCTGTAAGCTGCTTCTGTTTTACTCAGACTACTGAAAACCCGCATGGTGCGTAAGACTACTCCCATGCTACAGAACTCCCGTAAAGTGTTTCCTACACTCAGGATGCAGAACTCCTGTAAACTGCCTCTCACTACTTCCATTGTACAGAAATCCTGTAAGCTGCTGCTCTTTCACTCAGACTACTGAAAACCCGCATAGTGCGTAAGACTACTCCCATGCTACAGAACTCCCGTAAAGTGTTTCCTACACTCAGGATGCAGAACTCCTGTAAACTGCCTCTCCGTACTTCCAATGTACAGAAATCCTGTAAGCTGCTTCTCTTTTACTCACACTACTGAAAACACGCATGGTGCGTAAGACTACTCCCATGCTACAGAACTCCCGTAAAGTGTTTCCTACACTCAGGATGCAGAACTCCTGTAAACTGCCTCTCCGTACTTCCAATGTACAGAAACCCTGTAAGCTGCTTCTCTTTTTTTTTTTTTTTTTTTTTTTTTTTGACAGGCAGAGTGGACAGTGAGAGAGACACAGAGAGAGAAAGGTCTTCCTTTGCCGTTGGTTCACCCTCCAATGGCCGCCGCTGCAGCCGGCGCACCACGCTGATCCTGGCAGGAGCCAGGAGCCAGGTGCTTTTCCTGGTCTCCCATGGGGTGCAGGGCCCAAGCACCTGGGCCATCCTCCACTGCACTCCCTGGCCATAGCAGAGAGCTGGCCTGGAAGAGGGGCAACCGGGACAGAATCCGGCGCCCCAACCGGGACTAGAACCCGGTGTGCCGACGTAAGACTACTCCCATGCTACAGAACTCCCGTAAAGTGTTTCCTACACTCAGGATGCAGAACTCCTGTAAACTGCCTCTCACTACTTCCAATGTACAGAAATCCTGTAAGCTGCTTCTCTTTTACTCAGACTACTGAAAACCCGCATAGTGTGTAAGACTACTCCCATGCTACAGAACTCCCGTAAAGTGTTTCCTACACTCAGGATGCAGAACTCCTGTAAACTGCCTCTCCGTACTTCCAATGTACAGAAACCCTGTAAGCTGCTTCTCTTTTACTCACACTACTGAAAACCCGCATGGTGCGTAAGACTACTCCCATGCTACAGAACTCCCGTAAAGTGTTTCCTACACTCAGGATGCAGAACTCCTGTAAACTGCCTCTCACTACTTCCATTGTACAGAAATCCTGTAAGCTGCTTCTGTTTTACTCAGACTACTGAAAACCCGCATGGTGCGTAAGACTACTCCCATGCTACAGAACTCCCGTAAAGTGTTTCCTACACTCAGGATGCAGAACTCCTGTAAACTGCCTCTCACTACTTCCATTGTACAGAAATCCTGTAAGCAGCTGCTCTTTCACTCAGACTACTGAAAACCCGCATAGTGCGTAAGACTACTCCCATGCTACAGAACTCCCGTAAAGTGTTTCCTACACTCAGGATGCAGAACTCCTGTAAACTGCCTCTCACTACTTCCAATGTACAGAAATCCTGTAAGCTGCTTCTCTTTTACTCACACTACTGAAAACACGCATGGTGCGTAAGACTACTCCCATGCTACAGAACTCCCGTAAAGTGTTTCCTACACTCAGGATGCAGAACTCCTGTAAACTGCCTCTCCGTACTTCCAATGTACAGAAACCCTGTAAGCTGCTTCTCTTTTACTCACACTACTGAAAACCCGCATGGTGCGTAAGACTACTCCCATGCTACAGAACTCCCGTAAAGTGTTTCCTACACTCAGGATGCAGAACTCCTGTAAACTGCCTCTCACTACTTCCATTGTACAGAAATCCTGTAAGCTGCTTCTGTTTTACTCAGACTACTGAAAACCCGCATGGTGCGTAAGACTACTCCCATGCTACAGAACTCCCGTAAAGTGTTTCCTACACTCAGGATGCAGAACTCCTGTAAACTGCCTCTCACTACTTCCATTGTACAGAAATCCTGTAAGCTGCTGCTCTTTCACTCAGACTACTGAAAACCCGCATAGTGCGTAAGACTACTCCCATGCTACAGAACTCCCGTAAAGTGTTTCCTACACTCAGGATGCAGAACTCCTGTAAACTGCCTCTCCGTACTTCCAATGTACAGAAACCCTGTAAGCTGCTGCTCTTTCACTCAGACTACTGAAAACCCGCATAGTGCGTAAGACTACTCCCATGCTACAGAACTCCCGTAAAGTGTTTCCTACACTCAGGATGCAGAACTCCTGTAAACTGCCTCTCACTACTTCCATTGTACAGAAATCCTGTAAGCTGCTTCTGTTTTACTCAGACTACTGAAAACCCGCATGGTGCGTAAGACTACTCCCATGCTACAGAACTCCCGTAAAGTGTTTCCTACACTCAGGATGCAGAACTCCTGTAAACTGCCTCTCACTACTTCCATTGTACAGAAATCCTGTAAGCTGCTTCTCTTTTACTCAGACTACTGAAAACCCGCATAGTGCGTAAGACTACTCCCATGCTACAGAACTCCCGTATAGTGTTTCCTACACTCAGGATGCAGAACTCCTGTAAACTGCCTCTCCGTACTTCCAATGTACAGAAACCCTGTAAGCTGCTTCTCTTTTTTTTTTTTTTTTTTTTTTGACAGGCAGAGTGGACAGTGAGAGAGACACAGAGAGAGAAAGGTCTTCCTTTGCCGTTGGTTCACCCTCCAATGGCCGCCGCTGCAGCCGGCGCACCACGCTGATCCTGGCAGGAGCCAGGAGCCAGGTGCTTTTCCTGGTCTCCCAAGGGGTGCAGGGCCCAAGCACCTGGGCCATCCTCCACTGCACTCCCTGGCCATAGCAGAGAGCTGGCCTGGAAGAGGGGCAACCGGGACAGAATCCGGCGCCCCAACCGGGACTAGAACCCGGTGTGCCGACGTAAGACTACTCCCATGCTACAGAACTCCCGTAAAGTGTTTCCTACACTCAGGATGCAGAACTCCTGTAAACTGCCTCTCACTACTTCCAATGTACAGAAATCCTGTAAGCTGCTTCTCTTTTACTCAGACTACTGAAAACCCGCATAGTGCGTAAGACTACTCCCATGCTACAGAACTCCCGTAAAGTGTTTCCTACACTCAGGATGCAGAACTCCTGTAAACTGCCTCTCCCTACTTCCAATGTACAGAAATCCTGTAAGCTGCTTCTCTTTTACTCAGACTACTGAAAACACGCATAGTGCGTAAGACTACTCCCATGCTACAGAACTCCCGTAAAGTGTTTCCTACACTCAGGATGCAGAACTCCTGTAAACTGCTTCTCCGTACTTCCAATGTACAGAACCCCTGTAAGCTGCTTCTCTTTTACTCACACTACTGAAAACCCACATTGTGCGTAAGACTACTCCCATGCTACAGAACTCCCGTAAAGTGTTTCCTACACTCAGGATGCAGAACTCCTGTAAACTGCCTCTCACTACTTCCAATGTACAGAAATCCTGTAAGCTGCTTCTCTTTCACTCAGACTACTGAAAACCCGCATAGTGCGTAAGACTACTCCCATGCTACAGAACTCCCGTAAAGTGTTTCCTACACTCAGGATGCAGAACTCCTGTAAACTGCCTCTCACTACTTCCATTGTACAGAAATCCTGTAAGCTGCTTCTCTTTTACTCACACTACTGAAAACCCTCATTGTGCGTAAGACTACTCCCATGCTACAGAACTCCCGTAAAGTGTTTCCTACACTCAGGATGCAGAACTCCTGTAAACTGCCTCTCACTACTTCCATTGTACAGAAATCCTGTAAGCTGCTTCTCTTTTACTCAGACTACTGAAAACCCGCATAGTGCGTAAGACTACTCCCATGCTACAGAACTCCCATAAAGTGTTTCCTACACTCAGGATGCAGAACTCCAGTAAACTGCCTCTCCCTACTTCCAATGTACAGAAATCCTGTAAGCTGCTTCTCTTTTACTCAGACTACTGAAAACCCGCATAGTGCGTAAGACTACTCCCATGCTACAGAACTCCCGTAAAGTGTTTCCTACACTCAGGATGCAGAACTCCTGTAAACTGCCTCTCACTACTTCCAATGTATAGAAATCCTGTAAGCTGCTTCTCTTTTACTCAGACTACTGAAAACCCGCATAGTGCGTAAGACTACTCCCATGCTACAGAACTCCCATAAAGTGTTTCCTACACTCAGGATGCAGAACTCCAGTAAACTGCCTCTCCCTACTTCCAATGTACAGAAATCCTGTAAGCTGCTTCTCTTTTACTCAGACTACTGAAAACCCGCATAGTGCGTAAGACTACTCCCATGCTACAGAACTCCCGTAAAGTGTTTCCTACACTCAGGATGCAGAACTCCTGTAAACTGCCTCTCCGTACTTCCAATGTACAGAAACCCTGTAAGCTGCTGCTCTTTCACTCAGACTACTGAAAACCCGCATAGTGCGTAAGACTACTCCCATGCTACAGAACTCCCGTAAAGTGTTTCCTACACTCAGGATGCAGAACTCCTGTAAACTGCCTCTCACTACTTCCATTGTACAGAAATCCTGTAAGCTGCTTCTGTTTTACTCAGACTACTGAAAACCCGCATGGTGCGTAAGACTACTCCCATGCTACAGAACTCCCGTAAAGTGTTTCCTACACTCAGGATGCAGAACTCCTGTAAACTGCCTCTCACTACTTCCATTGTACAGAAATCCTGTAAGCTGCTGCTCTTTCACTCAGACTACTGAAAACCCACATTGTGCGTAAGACTACTCCCATGCTACAGAACTCCCGTAAAGTGTTTCTTACACTCAGGATGCAGAACTCCTGTAAACTGCCTCTCACTACTTCCAATGTACAGAAATCCTGTAAGCTGCTTCTCTTTTACTCAGACTACTGAAAACCCGCATTGTGCGTAAGACTACTCCCATGCTACAGAACTCCCGTAAAGTGTTTCCAACACTCAGGATGCAGAACTCCTGTAAACTGCTTCTCACTACTTCCAATGTACAGAAATCCTGTAAGCTGCTTCTCTTTTACTCACACTACTGAAAACACGCATAGTGCGTAAGACTACTCCCATGCTACAGAACTCCCGTAAAGTGTTTCCTACACTCAGGATGCAGAACTCCTGTAAACTGCCTCGCCGTACTTCCAATGTACAGAAACCCTGTAAGCTGCTTCTCTTTTACTCACACTACTGAAAACCCGCATGGTGCGTAAGACTACTCCCATGCTACAGAACTCCCGTAAAGTGTTTCCTACACTCAGGATGCAGAACTCCTGTAAACTGCCTCTCACTACTTCCATTGTACAGAAATCCTGTAAGCTGCTTCTGTTTTACTCAGACTACTGAAAACCCGCATGGTGCGTAAGACTACTCCCATGCTACAGAACTCCCGTAAAGTGTTTCCTACACTCAGGATGCAGAACTCCTGTAAACTGCCTCTCACTACTTCCATTGTACAGAAATCCTGTAAGCTGCTGCTCTTTCACTCAGACTACTGAAAACCCGCATAGTGCGTAAGACTACTCCCATGCTACAGAACTCCCGTAAAGTGTTTCCTACACTCAGGATGCAGAACTCCTGTAAACTGCCTCTCACTACTTCCAATGTACAGAAATCCTGTAAGCTGCTTCTCTTTTACTCACACTACTGAAAACACGCATGGTGCGTAAGACTACTCCCATGCTACAGAACTCCCGTAAAGTGTTTCCTACACTCAGGATGCAGAACCCCTGTAAACTGCCTCTCCGTACTTCCAATGTACAGAAACCCTGTAAGCTGCTTCTCTTTTACTCACACTACTGAAAACCCGCATGGTGCGTAAGACTACTCCCATGCTACAGAACTCCCGTAAAGTGTTTCCTACACTCAGGATGCAGAACTCCTGTAAACTGCCTCTCACTACTTCCATTGTACAGAAATCCTGTAAGCTGCTTCTGTTTTACTCAGACTACTGAAAACCCGCATGGTGCGTAAGACTACTCCCATGCTACAGAACTCCCGTAAAGTGTTTCCTACACTCAGGATGCAGAACTCCTGTAAACTGCCTCTCACTACTTCCATTGTACAGAAATCCTGTAAGCTGCTGCTCTTTCACTCAGACTACTGAAAACCCGCATAGTGCGTAAGACTACTCCCATGCTACAGAACTCCCGTAAAGTGTTTCCTACACTCAGGATGCAGAACTCCTGTAAACTGCCTCTCACTACTTCCAATGTACAGAAATCCTGTAAGCTGCTTCTCTTTTACTCACACTACTGAAAACACGCATGGTGCGTAAGACTACTCCCATGCTACAGAACTCCCGTAAAGTGTTTCCTACACTCAGGATGCAGAACCCCTGTAAACTGCCTCTCCGTACTTCCAATGTACAGAAACCCTGTAAGCTGCTTCTCTTTTACTCACACTACTGAAAACCCGCATGGTGCGTAAGACTACTCCCATGCTACAGAACTCCCGTAAAGTGTTTCCTACACTCAGGATGCAGAACTCCTGTAAACTGCCTCTCACTACTTCCATTGTACAGAAATCCTGTAAGCTGCTTCTGTTTTACTCAGACTACTGAAAACCCGCATGGTGCGTAAGACTACTCCCATGCTACAGAACTCCCGTAAAGTGTTTCCTACACTCAGGATGCAGAACTCCTGTAAACTGCCTCTCACTACTTCCATTGTACAGAAATCCTGTAAGCTGCTGCTCTTTCACTCAGACTACTGAAAACCCGCATAGTGCGTAAGACTACTCCCATGCTACAGAACTCCCGTAAAGTGTTTCCTACACTCAGGATGCAGAACTCCTGTAAACTGCCTCTCCGTACTTCCAATGTACAGAAACCCTGTAAGCTGCTGCTCTTTCACTCAGACTACTGAAAACCCGCATAGTGCGTAAGACTACTCCCATGCTACAGAACTCCCGTAAAGTGTTTCCTACACTCAGGATGCAGAATTCCTGTAAACTGCCTCTCACTACTTCCATTGTACAGAAATCCTGTAAGCTGCTTCTCTTTTACTCACACTACTGAAAACCCGCATGGTGCGTAAGACTACTCCCATGCTACAGAACTCCCGTAAAGTGTTTCCTACACTCAGGATGCAGAACTCCTGTAAACTGCCTCTCACTACTTCCATTGTACAGAAATCCTGTAAGCTGCTTCTCTTTTACTCAGACTACTGAAAACCCGCATAGTGCGTAAGACTACTCCCATGCTACAGAACTCCCGTATAGTGTTTCCTACACTCAGGATGCAGAACTCCTGTAAACTGCCTCTCCGTACTTCCAATGTACAGAAACCCTGTAAGCTGCTTCTCTTTTTTTTTTTTTTTTTTTTTTTTTTTTTTTTTTTGACAGGCAGAGTGGACAGTGAGAGAGACACAGAGAGAGAAAGGTCTTCCTTTGCCGTTGGTTCACCCTCCAATGGCCGCCGCTGCAGCCGGCGCACCACGCTGATCCTGGCAGGAGCCAGGAGCCAGGTGCTTTTCCTGGTCTCCCATGGGGTGCAGGGCCCAAGCACCTGGGCCATCCTCCACTGCACTCCCTGGCCATAGCAGAGAGCTGGCCTGGAAGAGGGGCAACCGGGACAGAATCCGGCGCCCCAACCGGGACTAGAACCCGGTGTGCCGACGTAAGACTACTCCCATGCTACAGAACTCCCGTAAAGTGTTTCCTACACTCAGGATGCAGAACTCCTGTAAACTGCCTCTCACTACTTCCAATGTACAGAAATCCTGTAAGCTGCTTCTCTTTTACTCAGACTACTGAAAACCCGCATAGTGTGTAAGACTACTCCCATGCTACAGAACTCCCGTAAAGTGTTTCCTACACTCAGGATGCAGAACTCCTGTAAACTGCCTCTCCGTACTTCCAATGTACAGAAACCCTGTAAGCTGCTTCTCTTTTACTCACACTACTGAAAACCCGCATGGTGCGTAAGACTACTCCCATGCTACAGAACTCCCGTAAAGTGTTTCCTACACTCAGGATGCAGAACTCCTGTAAACTGCCTCTCACTACTTCCATTGTACAGAAATCCTGTAAGCTGCTTCTGTTTCACTCAGACTACTGAAAACCCGCATGGTGCGTAAGACTACTCCCATGCTACAGAACTCCCGTAAAGTGTTTCCTACACTCAGGATGCAGAACTCCTGTAAACTGCCTCTCACTACTTCCATTGTACAGAAATCCTGTAAGCTGCTGCTCTTTCACTCAGACTACTGAAAACCCGCATAGTGCGTAAGACTACTCCCATGCTACAGAACTCCCGTAAAGTGTTTCCTACACTCAGGATGCAGAACTCCTGTAAACTGCCTCTCCGTACTTCCAATGTACAGAAACCCTGTAAGCTGCTGCTCTTTCACTCAGACTACTGAAAACCCGCATAGTGCGTAAGACTACTCCCATGCTACAGAACTCCCGTAAAGTGTTTCCTACACTCAGGATGCAGAACTCCTGTAAACTGCCTCTCACTACTTCCATTGTACAGAAATCCTGTAAGCTGCTTCTGTTTTACTCAGACTACTGAAAACCCGCATGGTGCGTAAGACTACTCCCATGCTACAGAACTCCCGTAAAGTGTTTCCTACACTCAGGATGCAGAACTCCTGTAAACTGCCTCTCACTACTTCCATTGTACAGAAATCCTGTAAGCTGCTTCTCTTTTACTCAGACTACTGAAAACCCGCATAGTGCGTAAGACTACTCCCATGCTACAGAACTCCCGTATAGTGTTTCCTACACTCAGGATGCAGAACTCCTGTAAACTGCCTCTCCGTACTTCCAATGTACAGAAACCCTGTAAGCTGCTTCTCTTTTTTTTTTTTTTTTTTTTTTTTTTTTTTTTTTGACAGGCAGAGTGGACAGTGAGAGAGACACAGAGAGAGAAAGGTCTTCCTTTGCCGTTGGTTCACCCTCCAATGGCCGCCGCTGCAGCCGGCGCACCACGCTGATCCTGGCAGGAGCCAGGAGCCAGGTGCTTTTCCTGGTCTCCCATGGGGTGCAGGGCCCAAGCACCTGGGCCATCCTCCACTGCACTCCCTGGCCATAGCAGAGAGCTGGCCTGGAAGAGGGGCAACCGGGACAGAATCCGGCGCCCCAACCGGGACTAGAACCCGGTGTGCCGACGTAAGACTACTCCCATGCTACAGAACTCCCGTAAAGTGTTTCCTACACTCAGGATGCAGAACTCCTGTAAACTGCCTCTCACTACTTCCAATGTACAGAAATCCTGTAAGCTGCTTCTCTTTTACTCAGACTACTGAAAACCCGCATAGTGCGTAAGACTACTCCCATGCTACAGAACTCCCGTATAGTGTTTCCTACACTCAGGATGCAGAACTCCTGTAAACTGCTTCTCCGTACTTCCAATGTACAGAAACCCTGTAAGCTGCTTCTCTTTGACTCACACTACTGAAAACCCACATTGTGCGTAAGACTACTCCCATGCTACAGAACTCCCGTAAAGTGTTTCCTACACTCAGGATGCAGAACTCCTGTAATCTGCCTCTCACTACTTCCATTGTACAGAAATCCTGTAAGCTGCTTCTGTTTCACTCAGACTACTGAAAACCCGCATGGTGCGTAAGACTACTCCCATGCTACAGAACTCCCGTAAAGTGTTTCCTACACTCAGGATGCAGAACTCCTGTAAACTGCCTCTCACTACTTCCATTGTACAGAAATCCTGTAAGCTGCTTCTCTTTTACTCAGACTACTGAAAACCCGCATGGTGCGTAAGACTACTCCCATGCTACAGAACTCCCGTAAAGTGTTTCCTACACTCAGGATGCAGAACTCCTGTAAACTGCCTCTCACTACTTATATTGTACAGAAATCCTGTAAGCTGCTTCTCTTTTACTCAGACTACTGAAAACCCGCATAGTGCGTAAGACTACTCCCATGCTACAGAACTCCCGTAAAGTGTTTCCTACACTCAGGATGCAGAACTCCTGTAAACTGCCTCTCACTACTTCCAATGTACAGAAATCCTGTAAGCTGCTTCTCTTTTACTCACACTACTGAAAACCCGCATAGTGCGTAAGACTACTCCCATGCTACAGAACTCCCGTAAAGTGTTTCCTACACTCAGGATGCAGAACTCCTGTAAACTGCCTCTCACTACTTCCAATGTACAGAAATCCTGTAAGCTGCTTCTCTTTTACTCAGACTACTGAAAACCCGCATTGTGCGTAAGACTACTCCCATGCTACAGAACTCCCGTAAAGTGTTTCCTACACTCAGGATGCAGAACTCCTGTAAAGTGCCTCTCACTACTTCCAATGTACAGAAACCCTGTAAGCTGTTTCTCTTTTACTCACACTACTGAAAATCCGCATGGTGCGTAAGACTACTCCCATGCTACAGAACTCCCGTAAAGTGTTTCCTACACTCAGGATGCAGAACTCCTGTAAACTGCCTCTCACTACTTCCATTGTACAGAAATCCTGTAAGCTGCTTCTGTTTTACTCAGACTACTGAAAACCCGCATGGTGCGTAAGACTACTCCCATGCTACAGAACTCCCATAAAGTGTTTTCTACACTCAGGATGCAGAACTCCTGTAAACTGCCTCTCACTACTTCCAATGTACAGAAATCCTGTAAGCTGCTTCTCTTTTACTCAGACTACTGAAAACCCGCATAGTGCGTAAGACTACTCCCATGCTACAGAACTCCCGTAAAGTGTTTCCTACACTCAGGATGCAGAACTCCTGTAAACTGCCTCTCCCTACTTCCAATGTACAGAAATCCTGTAAGCTGCTTCTCTTTTACTCAGACTACTGAAAACCCGCATTGTGCGTAAGACTACTCCCATGCTACAGAACTCCCGTAAAGTGTTTCCTACACTCAGGATGCAGAACTCCTGTAAACTGCCTCTCCCTACTTCCAATGTACAGAAACCCTGTAAGCTGCTTCTCTTTTACTCACACTACTGAAAACCCACATTGTGCGTAAGACTACTCCCATGCTACAGAACTCCCGTAAAGTGTTTCCTACACTCAGGATGCAGAACTCCTGTAAACTGCCTCTCACTACTTCCATTGTACAGAAATCCTGTAAGCTGCTTCTCTTTCACTCAGACTACTGAAAACCCGCATAGTGCGTAAGACTACTCCCATGCTACAGAACTCCCGTAAAGTGTTTCCTACACTCAGGATGCAGAACTCCTGTAAACTGCCTCTCACTACTTATATTGTACAGAAATCCTGTAAGCTGCTTCTCTTTTACTCAGACTACTGAAAACCCGCATAGTGCGTAAGACTACTCCCATGCTACAGAACTCCCGTAAAGTGTTTCCTACACTCAGGATGCAGAACTCCTGTAAACTGCCTCTCACTACTTCCAATGTACAGAAATCCTGTAAGCTGCTTCTCTTTTACTCACACTACTGAAAACCCGCATATGTGTAAGACTACTCCCATGCTACAGAACTCCCGTAAAGTGTTTCCTACACTCAGGATGCAGAACTCCTGTAAACTGCCTCTCACTACTTCCAATGTACAGAAATCCTGTAAGCTGCTTCTCTTTTACTCACACTACTGAAAACACGCATAGTGCGTAAGACTACTCCCATGCTACAGAACTCCCGTAAAGTGTTTCCTACACTCAGGATGCAGAACTCCTGTAAACTGCCTCTCACTACTTCCATTGTACAGAAATCCTGTAAGCTGCTTCTCTTTTACTCAGACTACTGAAAACCCGCGTGGTGCGTAAGACTACTCCCATGCTACAGAACTCCCGTAAAGTGTTTCCTACACTCAGGATGCAGAACTCCTGTAAACTGCCTCTCCGTACTTCCAATGTACAGAAACCCTGTAAGCTGCTTCTCTCTTTTTTTTTTTTTTTTTTGACAGGCAGAGTGGACAGTGAGAGAGACACAGAGAGAGAAAGGTCTTCCTTTGCCGTTGGTTCACCCTCCAATGGCCGCCGCTGCAGCCGGCGCACCACGCTGATCCTGGCAGGAGCCAGGAGCCAGGTGCTTTTCCTGGTCTCCCATGGGGTGCAGGGCCCAAGCACCTGGGCCATCCTCCACTGCACTCCCTGGCCATAGCAGAGAGCTGGCCTGGAAGAGGGGCAACCGGGACAGAATCCGGCGCCCCAACCGGGACTAGAACCCGGTGTGCCGACGTAAGACTACTCCCATGCTACAGAACTCCCGTAAAGTGTTTCCTACACTCAGGATGCAGAACTCCTGTAAACTGCCTCTCCCTACTTCCAATGTACAGAAATCCTGTAAGCTGCTTCTCTTTTACTCAGACTACTGAAAACACGCATAGTGCGTAAGACTACTCCCATGCTACAGAACTCCCGTAAAGTGTTTCCTACACTCAGGATGCAGAACTCCTGTAAACTGCTTCTCCGTACTTCCAATGTACAGAAACCCTGTAAGCTGCTTCTCTTTTACTCACACTACTGAAAACCCACATTGTGCGTAAGACTACTCCCATGCTACAGAACTCCCGTAAAGTGTTTCCTACACTCAGGATGCAGAACTCCTGTAAACTGCCTCTCACTACTTCCAATGTACAGAAATCCTGTAAGCTGCTTCTCTTTCACTCAGACTACTGAAAACCCGCATAGTGCGTAAGACTACTCCCATGCTACAGAACTCCCGTAAAGTGTTTCCTACACTCAGGATGCAGAACTCCTGTAAACTGCCTCTCACTACTTCCATTGTACAGAAATCCTGTAAGCTGCTTCTCTTTTACTCACACTACTGAAAACCCTCATTGTGCGTATGACTACTCCCATGCTACAGAACTCCCGTAAAGTGTTTCCTACACTCAGGATGCAGAACTCCTGTAAACTGCCTCTCACTACTTCCATTGTACAGAAATCCTGTAAGCTGCTTCTGTTTCACTCAGACTACTGAAAACCCGCATGGTGCGTAAGACTACTCCCATGCTACAGAACTCCCGTAAAGTGTTTCCTACACTCAGGATGCAGAACTCCTGTAAACTGCCTCTCACTACTTCCATTGTACAGAAATCCTGTAAGCTGCTTCTCTTTTACTCAGACTACTGAAAACCCGCATAGTGCGTAAGACTACTCCCATGCTACAGAACTCCCATAAAGTGTTTCCTACACTCAGGATGCAGAACTCCAGTAAACTGCCTCTCCCTACTTCCAATGTACAGAAATCCTGTAAGCTGCTTCTCTTTTACTCAGACTACTGAAAACCCGCATAGTGCGTAAGACTACTCCCATGCTACAGAACTCCCGTAAAGTGTTTCCTACACTCAGGATGCAGAACTCCTGTAAACTGCCTCTCCCTACTTCCAATGTACAGAAATCCTGTAAGCTGCTTCTCTTTTACTCAGACTACTGAAAACCCGCATTGTGCGTAAGACTACTCCCATGCTACAGAACTCCCGTAAAGTGTTTCCTACACTCAGGATGCAGAACTCCTGTAAACTGCTTCTCCGTACTTCCAATGTACAGAAACCCTGTAAGCTGCTTCTCTTTTACTCACACTACTGAAAACCCACATTGTGCGTAAGACTACTCCCATGCTACAGAACTCCCGTAAAGTGTTTCCTACACTCAGGATGCAGAACTCCTGTAAACTGCCTCTCACTACTTCCATTGTACAGAAATCCTGTAAGCTGCTTCTCTTTCACTCAGACTACTGAAAACCCGCATGGTGCGTAAGACTACTCCCATGCTACAGAACTCCCGTAAAGTGTTTCCTACACTCAGGATGCAGAACTCCTGTAAACTGCCTCTCACTACTTATATTGTACAGAAATCCTGTAAGCTGCTTCTCTTTTACTCAGACTACTGAAAACCCGCATAGTGCGTAAGACTACTCCCATGCTACAGAACTCCCGTAAAGTGTTTCCTACACTCAGGATGCAGAACTCCTGTAAACTGCCTCTCACTACTTCCAATGTACAGAAATCCTGTAAGCTGCTTCTCTTTTACTCACACTACTGAAAACCCGCATAGTGTGTAAGACTACTCCCATGCTACAGAACTCCCGTAAAGTGTTTCCTACACTCAGGATGCAGAACTCCTGTAAACTGCCTCTCACTACTTCCAATGTACAGAAATCCTGTAAGCTGCTTCTCTTTTACTCACACTACTGAAAACACGCATAGTGCGTAAGACTACTCCCATGCTACAGAACTCCCGTAAAGTGTTTCCTACACTCAGGATGCAGAACTCCTGTAAACTGCCTCTCACTACTTCCATTGTACAGAAATCCTGTAAGCTGCTTCTCTTTTACTCAGACTACTGAAAACCCGCGTGGTGCGTAAGACTACTCCCATGCTACAGAACTCCCGTAAAGTGTTTCCTACACTCAGGATGCAGAACTCCTGTAAACTGCCTCTCCGTACTTCCAATGTACAGAAACCCTGTAAGCTGCTTCTCTTTTTTTTTTTTTTTTTTTGACAGGCAGAGTGGACAGTGAGAGAGACACAGAGAGAGAAAGGTCTTCCTTTGCCGTTGGTTCACCCTCCAATGGCCGCCGCTGCAGCCGGCGCACCACGCTGATCCTGGCAGGAGCCAGGAGCCAGGTGCTTTTCCTGGTCTCCCATGGGGTGCAGGGCCCAAGCACCTGGGCCATCCTCCACTGCACTCCCTGGCCATAGCAGAGAGCTGGCCTGGAAGAGGGGCAACCGGGACAGAATCCGGCGCCCCAACCGGGACTAGAACCCGGTGTGCCGACGTAAGACTACTCCCATGCTACAGAACTCCCGTAAAGTGTTTCCTACACTCAGGATGCAGAACTCCTGTAAACTGCCTCTCACTACTTCCAATGTACAGAAATCCTGTAAGCTGCTTCTCTTTTACTCAGACTACTGAAAACCCGCATAGTGCGTAAGACTACTCCCATGCTACAGAACTCCCGTAAAGTGTTTCCTACACTCAGGATGCAGAACTCCTGTAAACTGCCTCTCCCTACTTCCAATGTACAGAAATCCTGTAAGCTGCTTCTCGTTTACTCAGACTACTGAAAACACGCATAGTGCGTAAGACTACTCCCATGCTACAGAACTCCCGTAAAGTGTTTCCTACACTCAGGATGCAGAACTCCTGTAAACTGCTTCTCCGTACTTCCAATGTACAGAAACCCTGTAAGCTGCTTCTCTTTTACTCACACTACTGAAAACCCACATTGTGCGTAAGACTACTCCCATGCTACAGAACTCCCGTAAAGTGTTTCCTACACTCAGGATGCAGAACTCCTGTAAACTGCCTCTCACTACTTCCAATGTACAGAAATCCTGTAAGCTGCTTCTCTTTCACTCAGACTACTGAAAACCCGCATAGTGCGTAAGACTACTCCCATGCTACAGAACTCCCGTAAAGTGTTTCCTACACTCAGGATGCAGAACTCCTGTAAACTGCCTCTCACTACTTCCATTGTACAGAAATCCTGTAAGCTGCTTCTCTTTTACTCACACTACTGAAAACCCTCATTGTGCGTATGACTACTCCCATGCTACAGAACTCCCGTAAAGTGTTTCCTACACTCAGGATGCAGAACTCCTGTAAACTGCCTCTCACTACTTCCATTGTACAGAAATCCTGTAAGCTGCTTCTGTTTCACTCAGACTACTGAAAACCCGCATGGTGCGTAAGACTACTCCCATGCTACAGAACTCCCGTAAAGTGTTTCCTACACTCAGGATGCAGAACTCCTGTAAACTGCCTCTCACTACTTCCATTGTACAGAAATCCTGTAAGCTGCTTCTCTTTTACTCAGACTACTGAAAACCCGCATAGTGCGTAAGACTACTCCCATGCTACAGAACTCCCATAAAGTGTTTCCTACACTCAGGATGCAGAACTCCAGTAAACTGCCTCTCCCTACTTCCAATGTACAGAAATCCTGTAAGCTGCTTCTCTTTTACTCAGACTACTGAAAACCCGCATAGTGCGTAAGACTACTCCCATGCTACAGAACTCCCGTAAAGTGTTTCCTACACTCAGGATGCAGAACTCCTGTAAACTGCCTCTCCCTACTTCCAATGTACAGAAATCCTGTAAGCTGCTTCTCTTTTACTCAGACTACTGAAAACCCGCATTGTGCGTAAGACTACTCCCATGCTACAGAACTCCCGTAAAGTGTTTCCTACACTCAGGATGCAGAACTCCTGTAAACTGCTTCTCCGTACTTCCAATGTACAGAAACCCTGTAAGCTGCTTCTCTTTTACTCACACTACTGAAAACCCACATTGTGCGTAAGACTACTCCCATGCTACAGAACTCCCGTAAAGTGTTTCCTACACTCAGGATGCAGAACTCCTGTAAACTGCCTCTCACTACTTCCATTGTACAGAAATCCTGTAAGCTGCTTCTCTTTCACTCAGACTACTGAAAACCCGCATGGTGCGTAAGACTACTCCCATGCTACAGAACTCCCGTAAAGTGTTTCCTACACTCAGGATGCAGAACTCCTGTAAACTGCCTCTCACTACTTATATTGTACAGAAATCCTGTAAGCTGCTTCTCTTTTACTCAGACTACTGAAAACCCGCATAGTGCGTAAGACTACTCCCATGCTACAGAACTAACGTAAAGTGTTTCCTACACTCAGGATGCAGAACTCCTGTAAACTGCCTCTCACTACTTCCAATGTACAGAAATCCTGTAAGCTGCTTCTCTTTTACTCACACTACTGAAAACCCGCATAGTGTGTAAGACTACTCCCATGCTACAGAACTCCCGTAAAGTGTTTCCTACACTCAGGATGCAGAACTCCTGTAAACTGCCTCTCACTACTTCCAATGTACAGAAATCCTGTAAGCTGCTTCTCTTTTACTCACACTACTGAAAACACGCATAGTGCGTAAGACTACTCCCATGCTACAGAACTCCCGTAAAGTGTTTCCTACACTCAGGATGCAGAACTCCTGTAAACTGCCTCTCACTACTTCCATTGTACAGAAATCCTGTAAGCTGCTTCTCTTTTACTCAGACTACTGAAAACCCGCGTGGTGCGTAAGACTACTCCCATGCTACAGAACTCCCGTAAAGTGTTTCCTACACTCAGGATGCAGAACTCCTGTAAACTGCCTCTCCGTACTTCCAATGTACAGAAACCCTGTAAGCTGCTTCTCTTTTTTTTTTTTTTTTTTTTTTTTTGACAGGCAGAGTGGACAGTGAGAGAGACACACAGAGAGAAAGGTCTTCCTTTGCCGTTGGTTCACCCTCCAATGGCCGCCGCTGCAGCCGGCGCACCACGCTGATCCTGGCAGGAGCCAGGAGCCAGGTGCTTTTCCTGGTCTCCCATGGGGTGCAGGGCCCAAGCACCTGGGCCATCCTCCACTGCACTCCCTGGCCATAGCAGAGAGCTGGCCTGGAAGAGGGGCAACCGGGACAGAATCCGGCGCCCCAACCGGGACTAGAACCCGGTGTGCCGACGTAAGACTACTCCCATGCTACAGAACTCCCGTAAAGTGTTTCCTACACTCAGGATGCAGAACTCCTGTAAACTGCCTCTCACTACTTCCAATGTACAGAAATCCTGTAAGCTGCTTCTCTTTTACTCAGACTACTGAAAACCCGCATAGTGCGTAAGACTACTCCCATGCTACAGAACTCCCGTAAAGTGTTTCCTACACTCAGGATGCAGAACTCCTGTAAACTGCCTCTCCCTACTTCCAATGTACAGAAATCCTGTAAGCTGCTTCTCTTTTACTCAGACTACTGAAAACACGCATAGTGCGTAAGACTACTCCCATGCTACAGAACTCCCGTAAAGTGTTTCCTACACTCAGGATGCAGAACTCCTGTAAACTGCTTCTCCGTACTTCCAATGTACAGAAACCCTGTAAGCTGCTTCTCTTTTACTCACACTACTGAAAACCCACATTGTGCGTAAGACTACTCCCATGCTACAGAACTCCCGTAAAGTGTTTCCTACACTCAGGATGCAGAACTCCTGTAAACTGCCTCTCACTACTTCCAATGTACAGAAATCCTGTAAGCTGCTTCTCTTTCACTCAGACTACTGAAAACCCGCATAGTGCGTAAGACTACTCCCATGCTACAGAACTCCCGTAAAGTGTTTCCTACACTCAGGATGCAGAACTCCTGTAAACTGCCTCTCACTACTTCCATTGTACAGAAATCCTGTAAGCTGCTTCTCTTTTACTCACACTACTGAAAACCCTCATTGTGCGTATGACTACTCCCATGCTACAGAACTCCCGTAAAGTGTTTCCTACACTCAGGATGCAGAACTCCTGTAAACTGCCTCTCACTACTTCCATTGTACAGAAATCCTGTAAGCTGCTTCTGTTTCACTCAGACTACTGAAAACCCGCATGGTGCGTAAGACTACTCCCATGCTACAGAACTCCCGTAAAGTGTTTCCTACACTCAGGATGCAGAACTCCTGTAAACTGCCTCTCACTACTTCCATTGTACAGAAATCCTGTAAGCTGCTTCTCTTTTACTCAGACTACTGAAAACCCGCATAGTGCGTAAGACTACTCCCATGCTACAGAACTCCCATAAAGTGTTTCCTACACTCAGGATGCAGAACTCCAGTAAACTGCCTCTCCCTACTTCCAATGTACAGAAATCCTGTAAGCTGCTTCTCTTTTACTCAGACTACTGAAAACCCGCATAGTGCGTAAGACTACTCCCATGCTACAGAACTCCCGTAAAGTGTTTCCTACACTCAGGATGCAGAACTCCTGTAAACTGCCTCTCACTACTTCCAATGTATAGAAATCCTGTAAGCTGCTTCTCTTTTACTCAGACTACTGAAAACCCGCATAGTGCGTAAGACTACTCCCATGCTACAGAACACCCATAAAGTGTTTCCTACACTCAGGATGCAGAACTCCAGTAAACTGCCTCTCCCTACTTCCAATGTACAGAAATCCTGTAAGCTGCTTCTCTTTTACTCAGACTACTGAAAACCCGCATAGTGCGTAAGACTACTCCCATGCTACAGAACTCCCGTAAAGTGTTTCCTACACTCAGGATGCAGAACTCCTGTAAACTGCCTCTCCGTACTTCCAATGTACAGAAACCCTGTAAGCTGCTGCTCTTTCACTCAGACTACTGAAAACCCGCATAGTGCGTAAGACTACTCCCATGCTACAGAACTCCCGTAAAGTGTTTCCTACACTCAGGATGCAGAACTCCTGTAAACTGCCTCTCACTACTTCCATTGTACAGAAATCCTGTAAGCTGCTTCTGTTTTACTCAGACTACTGAAAACCCGCATGGTGCGTAAGACTACTCCCATGCTACAGAACTCCCGTAAAGTGTTTCCTACACTCAGGATGCAGAACTCCTGTAAACTGCCTCTCACTACTTCCATTGTACAGAAATCCTGTAAGCTGCTGCTCTTTCACTCAGACTACTGAAAACCCACATTGTGCGTAAGACTACTCCCATGCTACAGAACTCCCGTAAAGTGTTTCTTACACTCAGGATGCAGAACTCCTGTAAACTGCCTCTCACTACTTCCAATGTACAGAAATCCTGTAAGCTGCTTCTCTTTTACTCAGACTACTGAAAACCCGCATAGAGCGTAAGACTACTCCCATGCTACAGAACTCCCGTAAAGTGTTTCCTACACTCAGGATGCAGAACTCCTGTAAACTGCCTCTCCCTACTTCCAATGTACAGAAATCCTGTAAGCTGCTTCTCTTTTACTCACACTACTGAAAACACGCATAGTGCGTAAGACTACTCCCATGCTACAGAACTCCCGTAAAGTGTTTCCTACACTCAGGATGCAGAACTCCTGTAAACTGCTTCTCCGTACTTCCAATGTACAGAAACCCTGTAAGCTGCTTCTCTTTTACTCACACTACTGAAAACCCGCATGGTGCGTAAGACTACTCCCATGCTACAGAACTCCCGTAAAGTGTTTCCTACACTCAGGATGCAGAACTCCTGTAAACTGCCTCTCACTACTTCCATTGTACAGAAATCCTGTAAGCTGCTTCTGTTTTACTCAGACTACTGAAAACCCGCATGGTGCGTAAGACTACTCCCATGCTACAGAACTCCCGTAAAGTGTTTCCTACACTCAGGATGCAGAACTCCTGTAAACTGCCTCTCACTACTTCCATTGTACAGAAATCCTGTAAGCTGCTGCTCTTTCACTCAGACTACTGAAAACCCGCATAGTGCGTAAGACTACTCCCATGCTACAGAACTCCCGTAAAGTGTTTCCTACACTCAGGATGCAGAACTCCTGTAAACTGCCTCTCACTACTTCCAATGTACAGAAATCCTGTAAGCTGCTTCTCTTTTACTCACACTACTGAAAACACGCATGGTGCGTAAGACTACTCCCATGCTACAGAACTCCCGTAAAGTGTTTCCTACACTCAGGATGCAGAACTCCTGTAAACTGCCTCTCCGTACTTCCAATGTACAGAAACCCTGTAAGCTGCTTCTCTTTTTTTTTTTTTTTTTTTTTTTTTTGACAGGCAGAGTGGACAGTGAGAGAGACACAGAGAGAGAAAGGTCTTCCTTTGCCGTTGGTTCACCCTCCAATGGCCGCCGCTGCAGCCGGCGCACCACGCTGATCCTGGCAGGAGCCAGGAGCCAGGTGCTTTTCCTGGTCTCCCATGGGGTGCAGGGCCCAAGCACCTGGGCCATCCTCCACTGCACTCCCTGGCCATAGCAGAGAGCTGGCCTGGAAGAGGGGCAACCGGGACAGAATCCGGCGCCCCAACCGGGACTAGAACCCGGTGTGCCGACGTAAGACTACTCCCATGCTACAGAACTCCCGGAAAGTGTTTCCTACACTCAGGATGCAGAACTCCTGTAAACTGCCTCTCACTACTTCCAATGTACAGAAATCCTGTAAGCTGCTTCTCTTTTACTCAGACTACTGAAAACCCGCATAGTGTGTAAGACTACTCCCATGCTACAGAACTCCCGTAAAGTGTTTCCTACACTCAGGATGCAGAACTCCTGTAAACTGCCTCTCACTACTTCCAATGTACAGAAACCCTGTAAGCTGCTTCTCTTTTACTCACACTACTGAAAACCCGCATGGTGCGTAAGACTACTCCCATGCTACAGAACTCCCGTAAAGTGTTTCCTACACTCAGGATGCAGAACTCCTGTAAACTGCCTCTCACTACTTCCATTGTACAGAAATCCTGTAAGCTGCTTCTGTTTCACTCAGACTACTGAAAACCCGCATGGTGCGTAAGACTACTCCCATGCTACAGAACTCCCGTAAAGTGTTTCCTACACTCAGGATGCAGAACTCCTGTAAACTGCCTCTCACTACTTCCATTGTACAGAAATCCTGTAAGCTGCTGCTCTTTCACTCAGACTACTGAAAACCCGCATAGTGCGTAAGACTACTCCCATGCTACAGAACTCCCGTAAAGTGTTTCCTACACTCAGGATGCAGAACTCCTGTAAACTGCCTCTCCGTACTTCCAATGTACAGAAACCCTGTAAGCTGCTGCTCTTTCACTCAGACTACTGAAAACCCGCATAGTGCGTAAGACTACTCCCATGCTACAGAACTCCCGTAAAGTGTTTCCTACACTCAGGATGCAGAACTCCTGTAAACTGCCTCTCACTACTTCCATTGTACAGAAATCCTGTAAGCTGCTTCTGTTTTACTCAGACTACTGAAAACCCGCATGGTGCGTAAGACTACTCCCATGCTACAGAACTCCCGTAAAGTGTTTCCTACACTCAGGATGCAGAACTCCTGTAAACTGCCTCTCACTACTTCCATTGTACAGAAATCCTGTAAGCTGCTTCTCTTTTACTCAGACTACTGAAAACCCGCATAGTGCGTAAGACTACTCCCATGCTACAGAACTCCCGTATAGTGTTTCCTACACTCAGGATGCAGAACTCCTGTAAACTGCCTCTCCGTACTTCCAATGTACAGAAACCCTGTAAGCTGCTTCTCTTTTTTTTTTTTTTTTTTTTTTTGACAGGCAGAGTGGACAGTGAGAGAGACACAGAGAGAGAAAGGTCTTCCTTTGCCGTTGGTTCACCCTCCAATGGCCGCCGCTGCAGCCGGCGCACCACGCTGATCCTGGCAGGAGCCAGGAGCCAGGTGCTTTTCCTGGTCTCCCATGGGGTGCAGGGCCCAAGCACCTGGGCCATCCTCCACTGCACTCCCTGGCCATAGCAGAGAGCTGGCCTGGAAGAGGGGCAACCGGGACAGAATCCGGCGCCCCAACCGGGACTAGAACCCGGTGTGCCGACGTAAGACTACTCCCATGCTACAGAACTCCCGTAAAGTGTTTCCTACACTCAGGATGCAGAACTCCTGTAAACTGCCTCTCACTACTTCCAATGTACAGAAATCCTGTAAGCTGCTTCTCTTTTACTCAGACTACTGAAAACCCGCATAGTGCGTAAGACTACTCCCATGCTACAGAACTCCCGTATAGTGTTTCCTACACTCAGGATGCAGAACTCCTGTAAACTGCTTCTCCGTACTTCCAATGTACAGAAACCCTGTAAGCTGCTTCTCTTTGACTCACACTACTGAAAACCCACATTGTGCGTAAGACTACTCCCATGCTACAGAACTCCCGTAAAGTGTTTCCTACACTCAGGATGCAGAACTCCTGTAATCTGCCTCTCACTACTTCCATTGTACAGAAATCCTGTAAGCTGCTTCTGTTTCACTCAGACTACTGAAAACCCGCATGGTGCGTAAGACTACTCCCATGCTACAGAACTCCCGTAAAGTGTTTCCTACACTCAGGATGCAGAACTCCTGTAAACTGCCTCTCACTACTTCCATTGTACAGAAATCCTGTAAGCTGCTTCTCTTTTACTCAGACTACTGAAAACCCGCATGGTGCGTAAGACTACTCCCATGCTACAGAACTCCCGTAAAGTGTTTCCTACACTCAGGATGCAGAACTCCTGTAAACTGCCTCTCACTACTTATATTGTACAGAAATCCTGTAAGCTGCTTCTCTTTTACTCAGACTACTGAAAACCCGCATAGTGCGTAAGACTACTCCCATGCTACAGAACTCCCGTAAAGTGTTTCCTACACTCAGGATGCAGAACTCCTGTAAACTGCCTCTCACTACTTCCAATGTACAGAAATCCTGTAAGCTGCTTCTCTTTTACTCACACTACTGAAAACACGCATAGTGCGTAAGACTACTCCCATGCTACAGAACTCCCGTAAAGTGTTTCCTACACTCAGGATGCAGAACTCCTGTAAACTGCCTCTCACTACTTCCATTGTACAGAAATCCTGTAAGCTGCTTCTCTTTTACTCAGACTACTGAAAACCCGCATGGTGCGTAAGACTACTCCCATGCTACAGAACTCCCGTAAAGTGTTTCCTACACTCAGGATGCAGAACTCCTGTAAACTGCCTCTCCGTACTTCCAATGTACAGAAACCCTGTAAGCTGCTGCTCTTTCACTCAGACTACTGAAAACCCGCATAGTGCGTAAGACTACTCCCATGCTACAGAACTCCCGTAAAGTGTTTCCTACACTCAGGATGCAGAATTCCTGTAAACTGCCTCTCACTACTTCCATTGTACAGAAATCCTGTAAGCTGCTTCTGTTTTACTCAGACTACTGAAAACCCGCATGGTGCGTAAGACTACTCCCATGCTACAGAACTCCCGTAAAGTGTTTCCTACACTCAGGATGCAGAACTCCTGTAAACTGCCTCTCCGTACTTCCAATGTACAGAAACCCTGTAAGCTGCTTCTCTTTTACTCAGACTACTGAAAACCCACATTGTGCGTAAGACTACTCCCATGCTACAGAACTCCCGTAAAGTGTTTCCTACACTCAGGATGCAGAACTCCTGTAAACTGCCTCTCACTATTTCCATTGTACAGAAATCCTGTAAGCTGCTTCTCTTTCACTCAGACTACTGAAAACCCGCTTGGTGCGTAAGACTACTCCCATGCTACAGAACTCCCGTAAAGTGTTTCCTACACTCAGGATGCAGAACTCCTGTAAACTGCCTCTCACTACTTATATTGTACAGAAATCCTGTAAGCTGCTTCTCTTTTACTCAGACTACTGAAAACCCGCATAGTGCGTAAGACTACTCCCATGCTACAGAACTCCCGTAAAGTGTTTTCTACACTCAGGATGCAGAACTCCTGTAAACTGCCTCTCACTACTTCCAATGTACAGAAATCCTGTAAGCTGCTTCTCTTTTACTCACACTACTGAAAACCCGCATTGTGCGTAAGACTACTCCCATGCTACAGAACTCCCGTAAAGTGTTTCCTACACTCAGGATGCAGATCTCCTGTAAACTGCCTCTCACTACTTCCAATGTACAGAAATCCTGTAAGCTGCTTCTCTTTTACTCAGACTACTGAAAACCCGCATGGTGCGTAAGACTACTCCCATGCTACAGAACTCCCGTAAAGTGTTTCCTACACTCAGGATGCAGAACTCCTGTAAACTGCCTCTCACTACTTCCATTGTACAGAAATCCTGTAAGCTGCTTCTCTTTCACTCAGACTACTGAAAACCCGCATAGTGCGTAAGACTACTCCCATGCTACAGAACTCCCGTATAGTGTTTCCTACACTCAGGATGCAGAACTCCTGTAAACTGCCTCTCCGTACTTCCAATGTACAGAAACCCTGTAAGCTGCTTCTCTTTTACTCACACTACTGAAAACCCGCATTGTGCGTAAGACTACTCCCATGCTACAGAACTCCCGTAAAGTGTTTCCTACACTCAGGATGCAGAACTCCTGTAAACTGCCTCTCACTACTTCCATTGTACAGAAATCCTGTAAGCTGCTGCTCTTTCACTCAGACTACTGAAAACCCGCATAGTGCGTAAGACTACTCCCATGCTACAGAACTCCCGTAAAGTGTTTCCTACACTCAGGATGCAGAACTCCTGTAAACTGCCTCTCCCTACTTCCAATGTACAGAAATCCTGTAAGCTGCTTCTCTTTTACTCAGACTACTGAAAACCCGCATGGTGCGTAAGACTACTCCCATGCTACAGAACTCCCGTAAAGTGTTTCCTACACTCAGGATGCAGAACTCCTGTAAACTGCCTCTCACTACTTCCAATGTACAGAAATCCTGTAAGCTGCTTCTCTTTTACTCACACTACTGAAAACCCGCATAGTGCGTAAGACTACTCCCATGCTACACAACTCCCGTAAAGTGTTTCCTACACTCAGGATGCAGAACTCCTGTAAACTGCCTCTCACTACTTCCAATGTACAGAAATCCTGTAAGCTGCTTCTCTTTTACTCAGACTACTGAAAACCCGCATTGTGCGTAAGACTACTCCCATGATACAGAACTCCCGTAAAGTGTTTCCTACACTCAGGATGCAGAACTCCTGTAAAGTGCCTCTCACTACTTCCAATGTACAGAAACCCTGTAAGGTGTTTCTCTTTTACTCACACTACTGAAAACCCGCATGGTGCGTAAGACTACTCCCATGCTACAGAACTCCCGTAAAGTGTTTCCTACACTCAGGATGCAGAACTCCTGTAAACTGCCTCTCACTACTTCCATTGTACAGAAATCCTGTAAGCTGCTTCTGTTTTACTCAGACTACTGAAAACCCGCATGGTGCGTAAGACTACTCCCATGCTACAGAACTCCCGTAAAGTGTTTTCTACACTCAGGATGCAGAACTCCTGTAAACTGCCTCTCACTACTTCCAATGTACAGAAACCCTGTAAGCTGCTTTTCTTTTACTCAGACTACTGAAAACCCGCATTGTGCGTAAGACTACTCCCATGCTACAGCACTCCCGTAAAGTGTTTCCTACACTCAGGATGCAGAACTCCTGTAAACTGCCTCTCCCTACTTCCAATGTACAGAAATCCTGTAAGCTGCTTCTCTTTTACTCAGACTACTGAAAACCCGCATTGTGCGTAAGACTACTCCCATGCTACAGAACTCCCGTAAAGTGTTTCCTACACTCAGGATGCAGAACTCCTGTAAACTGCTTCTCCGTACTTCCAATGTACAGAAACCCTGTAAGCTGCTTCTCTTTTACTCACACTACTGAAAACCCACATTGTGCGTAAGACTACTCCCATGCTACAGAACTCCCGTAAAGTGTTTCCTACACTCAGGATGCAGAACTCCTGTAAACTGCCTCTCACTATTTCCATTGTACAGAAATCCTGTAAGCTGCTTCTCTTTCACTCAGACTACTGAAAACCCGCATGGTGCGTAAGACTACTCCCATGCTACAGAACTCCCGTAAAGTGTTTCCTACACTCAGGATGCAGAACTCCTGTAAACTGCCTCTCACTACTTATATTGTACAGAAATCCTGTAAGCTGCTTCTCTTTTACTCAGACTACTGAAAACCCGCATAGTGCGTAAGACTACTCCCATGCTACAGAACTCCCGTAAAGTGTTTCCTACACTCAGGATGCAGAACTCCTGTAAACTGCCTCTCACTACTTCCAATGTACAGAAATCCTGTAAGCTGCTTCTCTTTTACTCACACTACTGAAAACCCGCATAGTGTGTAAGACTACTCCCATGCTACAGAACTCCCGTAAAGTGTTTCCTACACTCAGGATGCAGAACTCCTGTAAACTGCCTCTCACTACTTCCAATGTACAGAAATCCTGTAAGCTGCTTCTCTTTTACTCACACTACTGAAAACACGCATAGTGCGTAAGACTACTCCCATGCTACAGAACTCCCGTAAAGTGTTTCCTACACTCAGGATGCAGAACTCCTGTAAACTGCCTCTCACTACTTCCATTGTACAGAAATCCTGTAAGCTGCTTCTCTTTCACTCAGACTACTGAAAACCCGCATAGTGCGTAAGACTACTCCCATGCTACAGAACTCCCGTAAAGTGTTTCCTACACTCAGGATGCAGAACTCCTGTAATCTGACTCTCACTACTTCCATTGTACAGAAATCCTGTAAGCTGCTTCTGTTTTACTCAGACTACTGAAAACCCGCATGGTGCGTAAGACTACTCCCATGCTACAGAACTCCCGTAAAGTGTTTCCTACACTCAGGATGCAGAACTCCTGTAAACTGCCTCTCACTACTTATATTGTACAAAAATCCTGTAAGCTGCTTCTCTTTTACTCACACTACTGAAAACCCGCATAGTGCGTAAGACTACTCCCATGCTACAGAACTCCCGTAAAGTGTTTCCTACACTCAGGATGCAGAACTGCTGTAAACTGCCTCTCACTACTTCCAATGTACAGAAATCCTGTAAGCTGCTTCTCTTTTACTCATACTACTGAAAACCCGCATAGTGCGTAAGACTACTCCCATGCTACACAACTCCCGTAAAGTGTTTCCTACACTCAGGATGCAGAACTCCTGTAAACTGCCTCTCCCTACTTCCAATGTACAGAAATCCTGTAAGCTGCTTCTCTTTTACTCAGACTACTGAAAACACGCATAGTGCGTAAGACTACTCCCATGCTACAGAACTCCCGTAAAGTGTTTCCTACACTCAGGATGCAGAACTCCTGTAAACTGCTTCTCCGTACTTCCAATTTACAGAAACCCTGTAAGCTGCTTCTCTTTTACTCACACTACTGAAAACCCACATTGTGCGTAAGACTACTCCCATGCTACAGAACTCCCGTAAAGTGTTTCCTACACTCAGGATGCAGAACTCCTGTAAACTGCCTCTCACTACTTCCAATGTACAGAAATCCTGTAAGCTGCTTCTCTTTTACTCAGACTACTGAAAACCCACATTGTGCGTAAGACTACTCCCATGCTACAGAACTCCCGTAAAGTGTTTCCTACACTCAGGATGCAGAACTCCTGTAAACTGCCTCTCCCTACTTCCAATGTACAGAAATCCTGTAAGCTGCTTCTCTTTTACTCAGACTACTGAAAACCCGCATAGTGCGTAAGACTACTCCCATGCTACAGAACTCCCGTAAAGTGTTTCCTACACTCAGGATGCAGAACTCCTGTAAAGTGCCTCTCACTACTTCCAATGTACAGAAACCCTGTAAGCTGTTTCTCTTTTACTCACACTACTGAAAATCCGCATGGTGCGTAAGACTACTCCCATGCTACAGAACTCCCGTAAAGTGTTTCCTACACTCAGGATGCAGAACTCCTGTAAACTGCCTCTCACTACTTCCATTGTACAGAAATGCTGTAAGCTGCTTCTGTTTTACTCAGACTACTGAAAACCCGCATGGTGCGTAAGACTACTCCCATGCTACAGAACTCCCGTAAAGTGTTTTCTACACTCAGGATGCAGAACTCCTGTAAACTGCCTCTCACTACTTCCAATGTACAGAAATCCTGTAAGCTGCTTCTCTTTTACTCAGACTACTGAAAACCCGCATAGTGCGTAAGACTACTCCCATGCTACAGAACTCCCGTAAAGTGTTTCCTACACTCAGGATGCAGAACTCCTGTAAACTGCCTCTCACTACTTCCAATGTACAGAAATCCTGTAAGCTGCTTCTCTTTTACTCAGACTACTGAAAACCCGCATAGTGCGTAAGACTACTCCCATGCTACAGAACTCCCGTAAAGTGTTTTCTACACTCAGGATGCAGAACTCCTGTAAACTGCCTCTCACTACTTCCAATGTACAGAAATCCTGTAAGCTGCTTCTCTTTTACTCAGACTACTGAAAACCCGCATAGTGCGTAAGACTACTCCCATGCTACAGAACTCCCGTAAAGTGTTTCCTACACTCAGGATGCAGAACTCCTGTAAACTGCCTCTCACTACTTCCAATGTACAGAAATCCTGTAAGCTGCTTCTCTTTTACTCAGACTACTGAAAACCCGCATAGTGCGTAAGACTACTCCCATGCTACAGAACTCCCGTAAAGTGTTTCCTACACTCTGGATGCAGAACTCCTGTAAACTGCCTCTCCCTACTTCCAATGTACAGAAATCCTGTAAGCTGCTTCTCTTTTACTCAGACTACTGAAAACACGCATAGTGCGTAAGACTACTCCCATGCTACAGAACTCCCGTAAAGTGTTTCCTACACTCAGGATGCAGAACTCCTGTAAACTGCTTCTCCGTACTTCCAATTTACAGAAACCCTGTAAGCTGCTTCTCTTTTACTCACACTACTGAAAACCCACATTGTGCGTAAGACTACTCCCATGCTACAGAACTCCCGTAAAGTGTTTCCTACACTCAGGATGCAGAACTCCTGTAAACTGCCTCTCACTACTTCCAATGTACAGAAATCCTGTAAGCTACTTCTCTTTCACTCAGACTACTGAAAACCCGCATAGTGCGTAAGACTACTCCCATGCTACAGAACTCCCGTAAAGTGTTTCCTACACTCAGGATGTAGAACTCCTGTAAACTGCCTCTCACTACTTCCATTGTACAGAAATCCTGTAAGCTGCTTCTCTTTTACTCACACTACTGAAAACCCTCATTGTGCGTATGACTACTCCCATGCTACAGAACTCCCGTAAAGTGTTTCCTACACTCAGGATGCAGAACTCCTGTAAACTGCCTCTCACTACTTCCAATGTACAGAAATCCTGTAAGCTGCTTCTGTTTCACTCAGACTACTGAAAACCCGCATGGTGCGTAAGACTACTCCCATGCTACAGAACTCCCGTAAAGTGTTTCCTACACTCAGGATGCAGAACTCCTGTAAACTGCCTCTCACTACTTCCATTGTACAGAAATCCTGTAAGCTGCTTCTCTTTTACTCAGACTACTGAAAACCCGCATGGTGCGTAAGACTACTCCCATGCTACAGAACTCCCGTAAAGTGTTTCCTACACTCAGGATGCAGAACTCCTGTAAACTGCCTCTCACTACTTCCATTGTACAGAAATCCTGTAAGCTGCTTCTCTTTCACTCAGACTACTGAAAACCCGCATAGTGCGTAAGACTACTCCCATGCTACAGAACTCCCGTATAGTGTTTCCTACACTCAGGATGCAGAACTCCTGTAAACTGCCTCTCCGTACTTCCAATGTACAGAAACCCTGTAAGCTGCTTCTCTTTTTTTTTTTTTTTTTTTTTTTTTTTTTTTTTTTGACAGGCAGAGTGGACAGTGAGAGAGACACAGAGAGAGAAAGGTCTTCCTTTGCCGTTGGTTCACCCTCCAATGGCCGCCGCTGCAGCCGGCGCACCACGCTGATCCTGGCAGGAGCCAGGAGCCAGGTGCTTTTCCTGGTCTCCCATGGGGTGCAGGGCCCAAGCACCTGGGCCATCCTCCACTGCACTCCCTGGCCATAGCAGAGAGCTGGCCTGGAAGAGGGGCAACCGGGACAGAATCCGGCGCCCCAACCGGGACTAGAACCCGGTGTGCCGACGTAAGACTACTCCCATGCTACAGAACTCCCGTAAAGTGTTTCCTACACTCAGGATGCAGAACTCCTGTAAACTGCCTCTCACTACTTCCAATGTACAGAAATCCTGTAAGCTGCTTCTCTTTTACTCAGACTACTGAAAACCCGCATAGTGCGTAAGACTACTCCCATGCTACAGAACTCCCGTATAGTGTTTCCTACACTCAGGATGCAGAACTCCTGTAAACTGCTTCTCCGTACTTCCAATGTACAGAAACCCTGTAAGCTGCTTCTCTTTGACTCACACTACTGAAAACCCACATTGTGCGTAAGACTACTCCCATGCTACAGAACTCCCGTAAAGTGTTTCCTACACTCAGGATGCAGAACTCCTGTAATCTGCCTCTCACTACTTCCATTGTACAGAAATCCTGTAAGCTGCTTCTGTTTCACTCAGACTACTGAAAACCCGCATGGTGCGTAAGACTACTCCCATGCTACAGAACTCCCGTAAAGTGTTTCCTACACTCAGGATGCAGAACTCCTGTAAACTGCCTCTCACTACTTCCATTGTACAGAAATCCTGTAAGCTGCTTCTCTTTTACTCAGACTACTGAAAACCCGCATGGTGCGTAAGACTACTCCCATGCTACAGAACTCCCGTAAAGTGTTTCCTACACTCAGGATGCAGAACTCCTGTAAACTGCCTCTCACTACTTATATTGTACAGAAATCCTGTAAGCTGCTTCTCTTTTACTCAGACTACTGAAAACCCGCATAGTGCGTAAGACTACTCCCATGCTACAGAACTCCCGTAAAGTGTTTCCTACACTCAGGATGCAGAACTCCTGTAAACTGCCTCTCACTACTTCCAATGTACAGAAATCCTGTAAGCTGCTTCTCTTTTACTCACACTACTGAAAACCCGCATAGTGCGTAAGACTACTCCCATGCTACAGAACTCCCGTAAAGTGTTTCCTACACTCAGGATGCAGAACTCCTGTAAACTGCCTCTCACTACTTCCAATGTACAGAAATCCTGTAAGCTGCTTCTCTTTTACTCAGACTACTGAAAACCCGCATTGTGCGTAAGACTACTCCCATGCTACAGAACTCCCGTAAAGTGTTTCCTACACTCAGGATGCAGAACTCCTGTAAAGTGCCTCTCACTACTTCCAATGTACAGAAACCCTGTAAGCTGTTTCTCTTTTACTCACACTACTGAAAATCCGCATGGTGCGTAAGACTACTCCCATGCTACAGAACTCCCGTAAAGTGTTTCCTACACTCAGGATGCAGAACTCCTGTAAACTGCCTCTCACTACTTCCATTGTACAGAAATGCTGTAAGCTGCTTCTGTTTTACTCAGACTACTGAAAACCCGCATGGTGCGTAAGACTACTCCCATGCTACAGAACTCCCGTAAAGTGTTTTCTACACTCAGGATGCAGAACTCCTGTAAACTGCCTCTCACTACTTCCAATGTACAGAAATCCTGTAAGCTGCTTCTCTTTTACTCAGACTACTGAAAACCCGCATAGTGCGTAAGACTACTCCCATGCTACAGAACTCCCGTAAAGTGTTTCCTACACTCAGGATGCAGAACTCCTGTAAACTGCCTCTCACTACTTCCAATGTACAGAAATCCTGTAAGCTGCTTCTCTTTTACTCAGACTACTGAAAACCCGCATAGTGCGTAAGACTACTCCCATGCTACAGAACTCCCGTAAAGTGTTTTCTACACTCAGGATGCAGAACTCCTGTAAACTGCCTCTCACTACTTCCAATGTACAGAAATCCTGTAAGCTGCTTCTCTTTTACTCAGACTACTGAAAACCCGCATAGTGCGTAAGACTACTCCCATGCTACAGAACTCCCGTAAAGTGTTTCCTACACTCAGGATGCAGAACTCCTGTAAACTGCCTCTCACTACTTCCAATGTACAGAAATCCTGTAAGCTGCTTCTCTTTTACTCAGACTACTGAAAACCCGCATAGTGCGTAAGACTACTCCCATGCTACAGAACTCCCGTAAAGTGTTTCCTACACTCTGGATGCAGAACTCCTGTAAACTGCCTCTCCCTACTTCCAATGTACAGAAATCCTGTAAGCTGCTTCTCTTTTACTCAGACTACTGAAAACACGCATAGTGCGTAAGACTACTCCCATGCTACAGAACTCCCGTAAAGTGTTTCCTACACTCAGGATGCAGAACTCCTGTAAACTGCTTCTCCGTACTTCCAATTTACAGAAACCCTGTAAGCTGCTTCTCTTTTACTCACACTACTGAAAACCCACATTGTGCGTAAGACTACTCCCATGCTACAGAACTCCCGTAAAGTGTTTCCTACACTCAGGATGCAGAACTCCTGTAAACTGCCTCTCACTACTTCCAATGTACAGAAATCCTGTAAGCTACTTCTCTTTCACTCAGACTACTGAAAACCCGCATAGTGCGTAAGACTACTCCCATGCTACAGAACTCCCGTAAAGTGTTTCCTACACTCAGGATGTAGAACTCCTGTAAACTGCCTCTCACTACTTCCATTGTACAGAAATCCTGTAAGCTGCTTCTCTTTTACTCACACTACTGAAAACCCTCATTGTGCGTATGACTACTCCCATGCTACAGAACTCCCGTAAAGTGTTTCCTACACTCAGGATGCAGAACTCCTGTAAACTGCCTCTCACTACTTCCAATGTACAGAAATCCTGTAAGCTGCTTCTGTTTCACTCAGACTACTGAAAACCCGCATGGTGCGTAAGACTACTCCCATGCTACAGAACTCCCGTAAAGTGTTTCCTACACTCAGGATGCAGAACTCCTGTAAACTGCCTCTCACTACTTCCATTGTACAGAAATCCTGTAAGCTGCTTCTCTTTTACTCAGACTACTGAAAACCCGCATGGTGCGTAAGACTACTCCCATGCTACAGAACTCCCGTAAAGTGTTTCCTACACTCAGGATGCAGAACTCCTGTAAACTGCCTCTCACTACTTCCATTGTACAGAAATCCTGTAAGCTGCTTCTCTTTCACTCAGACTACTGAAAACCCGCATAGTGCGTAAGACTACTCCCATGCTACAGAACTCCCGTATAGTGTTTCCTACACTCAGGATGCAGAACTCCTGTAAACTGCCTCTCCGTACTTCCAATGTACAGAAACCCTGTAAGCTGCTTCTCTTTTTTTTTTTTTTTTTTTTTTTTTTTTTTTTTTTGACAGGCAGAGTGGACAGTGAGAGAGACACAGAGAGAGAAAGGTCTTCCTTTGCCGTTGGTTCACCCTCCAATGGCCGCCGCTGCAGCCGGCGCACCACGCTGATCCTGGCAGGAGCCAGGAGCCAGGTGCTTTTCCTGGTCTCCCATGGGGTGCAGGGCCCAAGCACCTGGGCCATCCTCCACTGCACTCCCTGGCCATAGCAGAGAGCTGGCCTGGAAGAGGGGCAACCGGGACAGAATCCGGCGCCCCAACCGGGACTAGAACCCGGTGTGCCGACGTAAGACTACTCCCATGCTACAGAACTCCCGTAAAGTGTTTCCTACACTCAGGATGCAGAACTCCTGTAAACTGCCTCTCACTACTTCCAATGTACAGAAATCCTGTAAGCTGCTTCTCTTTTACTCAGACTACTGAAAACCCGCATAGTGCGTAAGACTACTCCCATGCTACAGAACTCCCGTATAGTGTTTCCTACACTCAGGATGCAGAACTCCTGTAAACTGCTTCTCCGTACTTCCAATGTACAGAAACCCTGTAAGCTGCTTCTCTTTGACTCACACTACTGAAAACCCACATTGTGCGTAAGACTACTCCCATGCTACAGAACTCCCGTAAAGTGTTTCCTACACTCAGGATGCAGAACTCCTGTAATCTGCCTCTCACTACTTCCATTGTACAGAAATCCTGTAAGCTGCTTCTGTTTCACTCAGACTACTGAAAACCCGCATGGTGCGTAAGACTACTCCCATGCTACAGAACTCCCGTAAAGTGTTTCCTACACTCAGGATGCAGAACTCCTGTAAACTGCCTCTCACTACTTCCATTGTACAGAAATCCTGTAAGCTGCTTCTCTTTTACTCAGACTACTGAAAACCCGCATGGTGCGTAAGACTACTCCCATGCTACAGAACTCCCGTAAAGTGTTTCCTACACTCAGGATGCAGAACTCCTGTAAACTGCCTCTCACTACTTATATTGTACAGAAATCCTGTAAGCTGCTTCTCTTTTACTCAGACTACTGAAAACCCGCATAGTGCGTAAGACTACTCCCATGCTACAGAACTCCCGTAAAGTGTTTCCTACACTCAGGATGCAGAACTCCTGTAAACTGCCTCTCACTACTTCCAATGTACAGAAATCCTGTAAGCTGCTTCTCTTTTACTCACACTACTGAAAACCCGCATAGTGCGTAAGACTACTCCCATGCTACAGAACTCCCGTAAAGTGTTTCCTACACTCAGGATGCAGAACTCCTGTAAACTGCCTCTCACTACTTCCAATGTACAGAAATCCTGTAAGCTGCTTCTGTTTTACTCAGACTACTGAAAACCCGCATGGTGCGTAAGACTACTCCCATGCTACAGAACTCCCGTAAAGTGTTTTCTACACTCAGGATGCAGAACTCCTGTAAACTGCTTCTCCGTACTTCCAATGTACAGAAACCCTGTAAGCTGCTTCTCTTTTACTCACACTACTGAAAACCCACATTGTGCGTAAGACTACTCCCATGCTACAGAACTCCCGTAAAGTGTTTCCTACACTCAGGATGCAGAACTCCTGTAAACTGCCTCTCACTACTTCCATTGTACAGAAATCCTGTAAGCTGCTTCTCTTTCACTCAGACTACTGAAAACCCGCATGGTGCGTAAGACTACTCCCATGCTACAGAACTCCCGTAAAGTGTTTCCTACACTCAGGATGCAGAACTCCTGTAAACTGCCTCTCACTACTTATATTGTACAGAAATCCTGTAAGCTGCTTCTCTTTTACTCAGACTACTGAAAACCCGCATAGTGCGTAAGACTACTCCCATGCTACAGAACTCCCGTAAAGTGTTTCCTACACTCAGGATGCAGAACTCCTGTAAACTGCCTCTCACTACTTCCAATGTACAGAAATCCTGTAAGCTGCTTCTCTTTTACTCACACTACTGAAAACCCGCATAGTGCGTAAGACTACTCCCATGCTACAGAACTCCCGTAAAGTGTTTCCTACACTCAGGATGCAGAACTCCTGTAAACTGCCTCTCACTACTTCCAATGTACAGAAATCCTGTAAGCTGCTTCTCTTTTACTCAGACTACTGAAAACCCGCATTGTGCGTAAGACTACTCCCATGATACAGAACTCCCGTAAAGTGTTTCCTACACTCAGGATGCAGAACTCCTGTAAAGTGCCTCTCACTACTTCCAATGTACAGAAACCCTGTAAGCTGTTTCTCTTTTACTCACACTACTGAAAATCCGCATGGTGCGTAAGACTACTCCCATGCTACAGAACTCCCGTAAAGTGTTTCCTACACTCAGGATGCAGAACTCCTGTAAACTGCCTCTCACTACTTCCATTGTACAGAAATGCTGTAAGCTGCTTCTGTTTTACTCAGACTACTGAAAACCCGCATGGTGCGTAAGACTACTCCCATGCTACAGAACTCCCGTAAAGTGTTTTCTACACTCAGGATGCAGAACTCCTGTAAACTGCCTCTCACTACTTCCAATGTACAGAAATCCTGTAAGCTGCTTCTCTTTTACTCAGACTACTGAAAACCCGCATAGTGCGTAAGACTACTCCCATGCTACAGAACTCCCGTAAAGTGTTTCCTACACTCAGGATGCAGAACTCCTGTAAACTGCCTCTCCCTACTTCCAATGTACAGAAATCCTGTAAGCTGTTTCTCTTTTACTCAGACTACTGAAAACCCGCATTGTGCGTAAGACTACTCCCATGCTACAGAACTCCCGTAAAGTGTTTCCTACACTCAGGATGCAGAACTCCTGTAAACTGCTTCTCCGTACTTCCAATGTACAGAAACCCTGTAAGCTGCTTCTCTTTTACTCACACTACTGAAAACCCACATTGTGCGTAAGACTACTCCCATGCTACAGAACTCCCGTAAAGTGTTTCCTACACTCAGGATGCAGAACTCCTGTAAACTGCCTCTCACTACTTCCATTGTACAGAAATCCTGTAAGCTGCTTCTCTTTCACTCAGACTACTGAAAACCCGCATGGTGCGTAAGACTACTCCCATGCTACAGAACTCCCGTAAAGTGTTTCCTACACTCAGGATGCAGAACTCCTGTAAACTGCCTCTCACTACTTATATTGTACAGAAATCCTGTAAGCTGCTTCTCTTTTACTCAGACTACTGAAAACCCGCATAGTGCGTAAGACTACTCCCATGCTACAGAACTCCCGTAAAGTGTTTCCTACACTCAGGATGCAGAACTCCTGTAAACTGCCTCTCACTACTTCCAATGTACAGAAATCCTGTAAGCTGCTTCTCTTTTACTCACACTACTGAAAACCCGCATAGTGTGTAAGACTACTCCCATGCTACAGAACTCCCGTAAAGTGTTTCCTACACTCAGGATGCAGAACTCCTGTAAACTGCCTCTCACTACTTCCAATGTACAGAAATCCTGTAAGCTGCTTCTCTTTTACTCACACTACTGAAAACCCGCATAGTGCGTAAGACTACTCCCATGCTACAGAACTCCCGTAAAGTGTTTCCTACACTCAGGATGCAGAACTCCTGTAAACTGCCTCTCACTACTTCCATTGTACAGAAATCCTGTAAGCTACTTCTCTTTTACTCAGACTACTGAAAACCCGCATGGTGCGTAAGACTACTCCCATGCTGCAGAACTCCCGTAAAGTGTTTCCTACACTCAGGATGCAGAACTCCTGTAAACTGCCTCTCACTACTTCCATTGTACAGAAATCCTGTAAGCTGCTTCTCTTTCACTCAGACTACTGAAAACCCGCATAGTGCGTAAGACTACTCCCATGCTACAGAACTCCCGTATAGTGTTTCCTACACTCAGGATGCAGAACTCCTGTAAACTGCCTCTCCGTACTTCCAATGTACAGAAACCCTGTAAGCTGCTTCTCTTTTACTCACACTACTGAAAACCCGCATTGTGCGTAAGACTACTCCCATGCTACAGAACTCCCGTAAAGTGTTTCCTACACTCAGGATGCAGAACTCCTTTAAACTGCCTCTCACTACTTCCATTGTACAGAAATCCTGTAAGCTGCTGCTCTTTCACTCAGACTACTGAAAACCCGCATAGTGCGTAAGACTACTCCCATGCTACAGAACTCCCGTAAAGTGTTTCCTACACTCAGGATGCAGAACTCCTGTAAACTGCCTCTCACTACTTCCAATGTACAGAAATCCTGTAAGCTGCTTCTCTTTTACTCAGACTACTGAAAACCCGCATGGTGCGTAAGACTACTCCCATGCTACAGAACTCCCGTAAAGTGTTTCCTACACTCAGGATGCAGAACTCCTGTAAACTGCCTCTCACTACTTATATTGTACAGAAATCCTGTAAGCTGCTTCTCTTTTACTCAGACTACTGAAAACCCGCATAGTGCGTAAGACTACTCCCATGCTACAGAACTCCCGTAAAGTGTTTCCTACACTCAGGATGCAGAACTCCTGTAAACTGCCTCTCACTACTTCCAATGTACAGAAATCCTGTAAGCTGCTTCTCTTTTACTCACACTACTGAAAACCCGCATAGTGCGTAAGACTACTCCCATGCTACACAACTCCCGTAAAGTGTTTCCTACACTCAGGATGCAGAACTCCTGTAAACTGCCTCTCACTACTTCCAATGTACAGAAATCCTGTAAGCTGCTTCTCTTTTACTCAGACTACTGAAAACCCGCATTGTGCGTAAGACTACTCCCATGATACAGAACTCCCGTAAAGTGTTTCCTACACTCAGGATGCAGAACTCCTGTAAAGTGCCTCTCACTACTTCCAATGTACAGAAACCCTGTAAGGTGTTTCTCTTTTACTCACACTACTGAAAACCCGCATGGTGCGTAAGACTACTCCCATGCTACAGAACTCCCGTAAAGTGTTTCCTACACTCAGGATGCAGAACTCCTGTAAACTGCCTCTCACTACTTCCATTGTACAGAAATCCTGTAAGCTGCTTCTGTTTTACTCAGACTACTGAAAACCCGCATGGTGCGTAAGACTACTCCCATGCTACAGAACTCCCGTAAAGTGTTTTCTACACTCAGGATGCAGAACTCCTGTAAACTGCCTCTCACTACTTCCAATGTACAGAAACCCTGTAAGCTGCTTTTCTTTTACTCAGACTACTGAAAACCCGCATTGTGCGTAAGACTACTCCCATGCTACAGCACTCCCGTAAAGTGTTTCCTACACTCAGGATGCAGAACTCCTGTAAACTGCCTCTCCCTACTTCCAATGTACAGAAATCCTGTAAGCTGCTTCTCTTTTACTCAGACTACTGAAAACCCGCATTGTGCGTAAGACTACTCCCATGCTACAGAACTCCCGTAAAGTGTTTCCTACACTCAGGATGCAGAACTCCTGTAAACTGCTTCTCCGTACCTCCAATGTACAGAAACCCTGTAAGCTGCTTCTCTTTTACTCACACTACTGAAAACCCACATTGTGCGTAAGACTACTCCCATGCTACAGAACTCCCGTAAAGTGTTTCCTACACTCAGGATGCAGAACTCCTGTAAACTGCCTCTCACTATTTCCATTGTACAGAAATCCTGTAAGCTGCTTCTCTTTCACTCAGACTACTGAAAACCCGCATGGTGCGTAAGACTACTCCCATGCTACAGAACTCCCGTAAAGTGTTTCCTACACTCAGGATGCAGAACTCCTGTAAACTGCCTCTCACTACTTATATTGTACAGAAATCCTGTAAGCTGCTTCTCTTTTACTCAGACTACTGAAAACCCGCATAGTGCGTAAGACTACTCCCATGCTACAGAACTCCCGTAAAGTGTTTCCTACACTCAGGATGCAGAACTCCTGTAAACTGCCTCTCACTACTTCCAATGTACAGAAATCCTGTAAGCTGCTTCTCTTTTACTCACACTACTGAAAACCCGCATAGTGTGTAAGACTACTCCCATGCTACAGAACTCCCGTAAAGTGTTTCCTACACTCAGGATGCAGAACTCCTGTAAACTGCCTCTCACTACTTCCAATGTACAGAAATCCTGTAAGCTGCTTCTCTTTTACTCACACTACTGAAAACACGCATAGTGCGTAAGACTACTCCCATGCTACAGAACTCCCGTAAAGTGTTTCCTACACTCAGGATGCAGAACTCCTGTAAACTGCCTCTCACTACTTCCATTGTACAGAAATCCTGTAAGCTGCTTCTCTTTTACTCAGACTACTGAAAACCCGCATGGTGCGTAAGACTACTCCCATGCTACAGAACTCCCGTAAAGTTTCTCCTACACTCAGGATGCAGAACTCCTGTAAACTGCCTCTCACTACTTCCATTGTACAGAAATCCTGTAAGCTGCTTCTCTTTCACTCAGACTACTGAAAACCCGCATAGTGCGTAAGACTACTCCCATGCTACAGAACTCCCGTATAGTGTTTCCTACACTCAGGATGCAGAACTCCTGTAAACTGCCTCTCCGTACTTCCAATGTACAGAAACCCTGTAAGCTGCTTCTCTTTTACTCACACTACTGAAAACCCGCATTGTGCGTAAGACTACTCCCATGCTACAGAACTCCCGTAAAGTGTTTCCTACACTCAGGATGCAGAACTCCTGTAAACTGCCTCTCACTACTTACATTGTACAGAAATCCTGTAAGCTGCTTCTCTTTCACTCAGACTACTGAAAACCCGCATGGTGCGTAAGACTACTCCCATGCTACAGAACTCCCGTAAAGTGTTTCTTACACTCAGGATGCAGAACTCCTGTAAACTGCCTCTCACTACTTCCAATGTACAGAAATCCTGTAAGCTGCTTCTCTTTTACTCAGACTACTGAAAACACGCATAGTGCGTAAGACTACTCCCATGCTACAGAACTCCCGTAAAGTGTTTCCTACACTCAGGATGCAGAACTCCTGTAAACTGCCTCTCCCTACTTCCAATGTACAGAAATCCTGTAAGCTGCTTCTCTTTTACTCAGACTACTGAAAACACGCATAGTGCGTAAGACTACTCCCATGCTACAGAACTCCCGTAAAGTGTTTCCTCCACTCAGGATGCAGAACTCCTGTAAACTGCTTCTCCGTACTTCCAATGTACAGAAACCCTGTAAGCTGCTTCTCTTTTACTCACACTACTGAAAACCCACATTGTGCGTAAGACTACTCCCATACTACAGAACTCCCGTAAAGTGTTTCCTACACTCAGGATGCAGAACTCCTGTAAACTGCCTCTCACTACTTCCATTGTACAGAAACCCTGTAAGCTGCTTCTCTTTTACTCACACTACTGAAAACCCGCATGGTGCGTAAGACTACTCCCATGCTACAGAACTCCCGAAAAGTGTTTCCTACACTCAGGATGCAGAACTCCTGTAAACTGCCTCTCACTACTTCCATTGTACAGAAATCCTGTAAGCTGCTTCTCTTTTACTCAGACTACTGAAAACACGCATAGTGCGTAAGACTACTCCCATGCTACAGAACTCCCGTAAAGTGTTTCCTACACTCAGGATGCAGAACTCCTGTAAACTGCCTCTCACTACTTATATTGTACAGAAATCCTGTAAGCTGCTTCTCTTTTACTCAGACTACTGAAAACCCGCATAGTGCGTAAGACTACTCCCATGCTACAGAACTCCCGTAAAGTGTTTCCTACACTCAGGATGCAGAACTCCTGTAAACTGCCTCTCACTACTTCCAATGTACAGAAATCCTGTAAGCTGCTTCTCTTTTACTCACACTACTGAAAACCCGCATAGTGTGTAAGACTACTCCCATGCTACAGAACTCCCGTAAAGTGTTTCCTACACTCAGGATGCAGAACTCCTGTAAACTGCCTCTCACTACTTCCAATGTACAGAAATCCTGTAAGCTGCTTCTCTTTTACTCACACTACTGAAAACACGCATAGTGCGTAAGACTACTCCCATGCTACAGAACTCCCGTAAAGTGTTTCCTACACTCAGGATGCAGAACTCCTTTAAACTGCCTCTCACTACTTCCATTGTACAGAAATCCTGTAAGCTGCTTCTCTTTTACTCAGACTACTGAAAACCCGCATGGTGCGTAAGACTACTCCCATGCTACAGAACTCCCGTAAAGTTTCTCCTACACTCAGGATGCAGAACTCCTGTAAACTGCCTCTCACTACTTCCATTGTACAGAAATCCTGTAAGCTGCTTCTCTTTCACTCAGACTACTGAAAACCCGCATAGTGCGTAAGACTACTCCCATGCTACAGAACTCCCGTAAAGTGTTTCCTACACTCAGGATGCAGAACTCCTGTAAACTGCCTCTCCGTACTTCCAATGTACAGAAACCCTGTAAGCTGCTTCTCTTTTACTCAGACTACTGAAAACCCGCATTGTGCGTAAGACTACTCCCATGCTACAGAACTCCCGTAAAGTGTTTCCTACACTCAGGATGCAGAACTCCTGTAAACTGCCTCTCACTACTTCCATTGTACAGAAATCCTGTAAGCTGCTGCTCTTTCACTCAGACTACTGAAAACCCGCATAGTGCGTAAGACTACTCCCATGCTACAGAACTCCCGTAAAGTGTTTCCTACACTCAGGATGCAGAACTCCTGTAAACTGCCTCTCCGTACTTCCAATGTACAGAAACCCTGTAAGCTGCTGCTCTTTCACTCACACTACTGAAAACCCGCATTGTGCGTAAGACTACTCCCATGCTACAGAACTCCCGTAAAGTGTTTCCTACACTCAGGATGCAGAACTCCTGTAAACTGCCTCTCACTACTTACATTGTACAGAAATCCTGTAAGCTGCTTCTCTTTCACTCAGACTACTGAAAACCCGCATGGTGCGTAAGACTACTCCCATGCTACAGAACTCCCGTAAAGTGTTTCTTACACTCAGCATGCAGAACTCCTGTAAACTGCCTCTCACTACTTCCAATGTACAGAAATCCTGTAAGCTGCTTCTCTTTTACTCAGACTACTGAAAACACGCATAGTGCGTAAGACTACTCCCATGCTACAGAACTCCCGTAAAGTGTTTCCTACACTCAGGATGCAGAACTCCTGTAAACTGCCTCTCCCTACTTCCAATGTACAGAAATCCTGTAAGCTGCTTCTCTTTTACTCAGACTACTGAAAACACGCATAGTGCGTAAGACTACTCCCATGCTACAGAACTCCCGTAAAGTGTTTCCTCCACTCAGGATGCAGAACTCCTGTAAACTGCTTCTCCGTACTTCCAATGTACAGAAACCCTGTAAGCTGCTTCTCTTTTACTCACACTACTGAAAACCCACATTGTGCGTAAGACTACTCCCATACTACAGAACTCCCGTAAAGTGTTTCCTACACTCAGGATGCAGAACTCCTGTAAACTGCCTCTCACTACTTCCATTGTACAGAAACCCTGTAAGCTGCTTCTCTTTTACTCACACTACTGAAAACCCGCATGGTGCGTAAGACTACTCCCATGCTACAGAACTCCCGAAAAGTGTTTCCTACACTCAGGATGCAGAACTCCTGTAAACTGCCTCTCACTACTTCCATTGTACAGAAATCCTGTAAGCTGCTTCTCTTTTACTCACACTACTGAAAACCCGCATAGTGCGTAAGACTACTCCCATGCTACACAACTCCCGTAAAGTGTTTCCTACACTCAGGATGCAGAACTGCTGTAAACTGCCTCTCACTACTTCCAATGTACAGAAATCCTGTAAGCTGCTTCTCTTTTACTCATACTACTGAAAACCCGCATAGTGCGTAAGACTACTCCCATGCTACAGAACTCCCGTAAAGTGTTTCCTACACTCAGGATGCAGAACTCCTGTAAACTGCCTCTCACTACTTCCAATGTACAGAAATCCTGTAAGCTGCTTCTCTTTCACTCAGACTACTGAAAACCCGCATAGTGCGTAAGACTACTCCCATGCTACAGAACTCCCGTAAAGTGTTTCCTACACTCAGGATGCAGAACTCCTGTAATCTGACTCTCACTACTTCCATTGTACAGAAATCCTGTAAGCTGCTTCTGTTTTACTCAGACTACTGAAAACCCGCATGGTGCGTAAGACTACTCCCATGCTACAGAACTCCCGTAAAGTGTTTCCTACACTCAGGATGCAGAACTCCTGTAAACTGCCTCTCACTACTTATATTGTACAGAAATCCTGTAAGCTGCTTCTCTTTTACTCACACTACTGAAAACCCGCATAGTGCGTAAGACTACTCCCATGCTACAGAACTCCCGTAAAGTGTTTCCTACACTCAGGATGCAGAACTGCTGTAAACTGCCTCTCACTACTTCCAATGTACAGAAATCCTGTAAGCTGCTTCTCTTTTACTCATACTACTGAAAACCCGCATAGTGCGTAAGACTACTCCCATGCTACAGAACTCCCGTAAAGTGTTTCCTACACTCAGGATGCAGAACTCCTGTAAACTGCCTCTCCCTACTTCCAATGTACAGAAATCCTGTAAGCTGCTTCTCTTTTACTCAGACTACTGAAAACACGCATAGTGCGTAAGACTACTCCCATGCTACAGAACTCCCGTAAAATGTTTCCTACACTCAGGATGCAGAACTCCTGTAAACTGCTTCTCCGTACTTCCAATTTACAGAAACCCTGTAAGCTGCTTCTCTTTTAGTCACACTACTGAAAACCCACATTGTGCGTAAGACTACTCCCATGCTACAGAACTCCCGTAAAGTGTTTCCTACACTCAGGATGCAGAACTCCTGTAAACTGCCTGTCACTACTTCCAATGTACAGAAATCCTGTAAGCTGCTTCTCTTTTACTCAGACTACTGAAAACCCACATTGTGCGTAAGACTACTCCCATGCTACAGAACTTCCGTAAAGTGTTTCCTACACTCAGGATGCAGAACTCCTGTAAACTGCCTCTCACTACTTCCAATGTACAGAAATCCTGTAAGCTGCTTCTCTTTTACTCAGACTACTGAAAACCCGCATAGTGCGTAAGACTACTCCCATGCTACAGAACTCCCGTAAAGTGTTTCCTACACTCAGGATGCAGAACTCCTGTAAACTGCCTCTCCCTACTTCCAATGTACAGAAATCCTGTAAGCTGCTTCTCTTTTACTCAGACTACTGAAAACACGCATAGTGCGTAAGACTACTCCCATGCTACAGAACTCCCGTAAAGTGTTTCCTACACTCAGGATGCAGAACTCCTGTAAACTGCTTATCCGTACTTCCAATTTACAGAAACCCTGTAAGCTGCTTCTCTTTTACTCACACTACTGAAAACCCACATTGTGCGTAAGACTACTCCCATGCTACAGAACTCCCGTAAAGTGTTTCCTACACTCAGGATGCAGAACTCCTGTAAACTGCCTCTCACTACTTCCAATGTACAGAAATCCTGTAAGCTACTTCTCTTTCACTCAGACTACTGAAAACCCGCATAGTGCGTAAGACTACTCCCATGCTACAGAACTCCCGTAAAGTGTTTCCTACACTCAGGATGTAGAACTCCTGTAAACTGCCTCTCACTACTTCCATTGTACAGAAATCCTGTAAGCTGCTTCTCTTTTACTCACACTACTGAAAACCCTCATTGTGCGTATGACTACTCCCATGCTACAGAACTCCCGTAAAGTGTTTCCTACACTCAGGATGCAGAACTCCTGTAAACTGCCTCTCACTACTTCCAATGTACAGAAATCCTGTAAGCTGCTTCTGTTTCACTCAGACTACTGAAAACCCGCATAGTGCGTAAGACTACTCCCATGCTACAGAACTCCCGTAAAGTGTTTCCTACACTCAGGATGCAGAACTCCTGTAAACTGCCTCTCTCTACTTATATTGTACAGAAATCTTGTATGCTGCTTCTCTTTTACTCAGACTACTGAAAACCCGCATAGTGCGTAAGACTACTCCCATGCTACACAACTCCCGTAAAGTGTTTCCTACACTCAGGATGCAGAACTCCTGTAAACTGCCTCTCACTACTTCCATTGTACAGAAATCCTGTAAGCTGCTTCTTTTTACTCAGACTACTGAAAACCCGCATGGTGCGTAAGACTACTCCCATGCTACAGAACTCCCGTAAAGTGTTTCCTACACTCAGGATGCAGAACTCCTGTAAACTGCCTCTCACTACTTCCATTGTACAGAAATCCTGTAAGCTGCTTCTCTTTTACTCAGACTACTGAAAACCCGTATGGTGCGTAAGACTACTCCCATGCTACAGAACTCCCGTAAAGTGTTTCCTACACTCAGGATGCAGAACTCCTGTAAACTGCCTCTCACTACTTCCATTGTACAGAAATCCTGTAAGCTGCTTCTCTTTAACTCAGACTACTGAAAACCCGCATAGTGCGTAAGACTACTCCCATGCTACAGAACTCCCGTAAAGTGTTTCCTACACTCAGGATGCAGAACTCCTGTAAACTGCCTCTCCGTACTTCCAATGTACAGAAACCCTGTAAGCTGTTTCTCTTTTACTCACACTACTGAAAACCCGCATTGTGCGTAAGACTACTCCCATGCTACAGAACTCCCGTAAAGTGTTTCCTACACTCAGGATGCAGAACTGCTGTAAACTGCCTCTCACTACTTCCAATGTACAGAAATCCTGTAAGCTGCTTCTCTTTTACTCAGACTACTGAAAACCCGCATAGTGCGTAAGACTACTCCCATGCTACACAACTCCCGTAAAGTGTTTCCTACACTCAGGATGCAGAACTCCTGTAAACTGCCTCTCACTACTTCCAATGTACAGAAATCCTGTAAGCTGCTTCTCTTTTACTCAGACTACCGAAAACCCGCATAGTGCGTAAGACTACTCCCATGCTACAGAACTCCCGTAAAGTGTTTCCTACACTCAGGATGCAGAACTCCTGTAAACTGCCTCTCCCTACTTCCAATGTACAGAAATCCTGTAAGCTGCTTCTCTTTTACTCAGACTACTGAAAACACGCATAGTGCGTAAGACTACTCCCATGCTACAGAACTCCCGTAAAGTGTTTCCTACACTCAGGATGCAGAACTCCTGTAAACTGCTTCTCCGTACTTCCAATGTACAGAAACCCTGTAAGCTGCTTCTCTTTTACTCACACTACTGAAAACCCACATTGTGCGTAAGACTACTCCCATGCTACAGAACTCCCGTAAAGTGTTTCCTACACTCAGGATGCAGAACTCCTGTAAACGCTTCTCCGTACTTCCAAAGTACAGAAACCCTGTAAGCTGTTTCTCTTTTACTCACACTACTGAAAACCCGCATTGTGCCTAAGACTACTCCCATGCTACAGAACTCCCGTAAAGTGTTTCCTACACTCAGGATGCAGAACTCCTGTAAACTGCCTCTCACTACTTCCATTGTACAGAAATCCTGTAAGCTGCTTCTCTTTTACTCACACTACTGAAAACCCGCATGGTGCGTAAGACTACTCCCATGCTACAGAACTCCCGTAAAGTGTTTCCTACACTCAGGATGCAGAACTCCTGTAAACTGCCTCTCACTACTTCCATTGTACAGAAATCCTGTAAGCTGCTTCTCTTTTACTCAGACTACTGAAAACCCGCATAGTGCGTAAGACTACTCCCATGCTACAGAACTCCCGTAAAGTGTTTCCTACACTCAGGATGCAGAACTCCTGTAAAGTGCCTCTCACTACTTCCAATGTACAGAAATCCTGTAAGCTGCTTCTCTTTTACACACACTACTGAAAACCCGCATAGTGCGTAAGACTACTCCCATGCTACAGAACTCCCGTAAAGTGTTTCCTACACTCAGGATGCTTAACTCCTGTAAACTGCCTCTCACTACTTCCATTGTACAGAAATCCTGTAAGCTGCTTCTCTTTTACTCACACTACTGAAAACCCGCATGGTGCGTAAGACTACTCCCATGCTACAGAACTCCCGTAAAGTGTTTCCTACACTCAGGATGCAGAACTCCTGTAAACTGCCTCTCACTACTTCCATTGTACAGAAATCCTGTAAGCTGCTTCTCTTTTACTCAGACTACTGAAAACCCGCATAGTGCGTAAGACTACTCCCATGCTACAGAACTCCCGTAAAGTGTTTCCTACACTCAGGATGCAGAACTCCTGTAAAGTGCCTCTCACTACTTCCAATGTACAGAAATCCTGTAAGCTGCTTCTCTTTTACACACACTACTGAAAACCCGCATAGTGCGTAAGACTACTCCCATGCTACAGAACTCCCGTAAAGTGTTTCCTACACTCAGGATGCTTAACTCCTGTAAACTGCCTCTCACTACTTCCAATGTACAGAAATCCTGTAAGCTGCTTCTCTTTTACTCACACTAGTGAAAACCCGCATTGTGCGTATGACTACTCCCATGCTACAGAACTCCCGTAAAGTGTTTCCTACACTCAGGATGCAGAACTCCTGTAAACTGCCTCTCACTACTTATATTGTACAGAAATCCTGTAAGCTGCTTCTCTTTTACTCACACTACTGAAAACCCGCATAGTGCGTAAGACTACTCCCATGCTACAGAACTCCCGTAAAGTGTTTCCTACACTCAGGATGCAGAACTCCTGTAAACTGCCTCTCACTACTTCCATTGTACAAAAATCCTGTAAGCTGCTTCTCTTTCACTCAGACTACTGAAAACCCGCATAGTGCGTAAGACTACTCCCATGCTACAGAACTCCCGTAAAGTGTTTCCTACACTCAGGATGCAGAACTCCTGTAAACTGCCTCTCCGTACTTCCAATGTACAGAAACCCTGTAAGCTGTTTCTCTTTTACTCACACTACTGAAAACCCGCATGGTGCGTAAGACTACTCCCATGCTACAGAACTCCTGTAAAGTGTTTCCTACACTCAGGATGCAGAACTCCTGTAAAATGCCTCTCACTACTTATATTGTACAGAAATCCTGTAAGCTGCTTCTCTTTTACTCAGACTACTGAAAACCCGCATAGTGCGTAAGACTACTCCCATGCTACACAACTCCCGTAAAGTGTTTCCTACACTCAGGATGCAGAACTCCTGTAAACTGCCTCTCACTACTTCCAATGTACAGAAATCCTGTAAGCTGCTTCTCTTTTATTCAGACTACTGAAAACCCGCATGGTGCGTAAGACTACTCCCATGCTACAGAACTCCCGTAAAGTGTTTCCTACACTCAGGATGCAGAACTCCTGTAAACTGCCTCTCTCTACTTATATTGTACAGAAATCCTGTAAGCTGCTTCTCTTTTACTCAGACTACTGAAAACCCGCATAGTGCGTAAGACTACTCCCATGCTACACAACTCCCGTAAAGTGTTTCCTACACTCAGGATGCAGAACTCCTGCAAACTGCCTCTCACTACTTCCATTGTACAGAAATCCTGTAAGCTGCTTCTCTTTTACTCAGACTACTGAAAACCCGCATGGTGCGTAAGACTACTCCCATGCTACAGAACTCCCGTAAAGTGTTTCCTACACTCAGGATGCAGAACTCCTGTAAACTGCCTCTCACTACTTCCATTGTACAGAAATCCTGTAAGCTGCTTCTCTTTTACTCAGACTACTGAAAACCCGCATGGTGCGTAAGACTACTCCCATGCTACAGAACTCCCGTAAAGTGTTTCCTACACTCAGGATGCAGAACTCCTGTAAACTGCCTCTCACTACTTCCATTGTACAGAAATCCTGTAAGCTGCTTCTCTTTAACTCAGACTACTGAAAACCCGCATAGTGCGTAAGACTACTCCCATGCTACAGAACTCCCGTAAAGTGTTTCCTACACTCAGGATGCAGAACTCCTGTAAAATGCCTCTCCGTACTTCCAATGTACAGAAACCCTCTAAGCTGTTTCTCTTTTACTTACACTACTGAAAACCCGCATTGTGCGTAAGACTACTCCCATGCTACAGAACTCCCGTAAAGTGTTTCCTACACTTAGGATGCAGAACTGCTGTAAACTGCCTCTCACTACTTCCAATGTACAGAAATCCTGTAAGCTGCTTCTCTTTTACTCAGACTACTGAAAACCCGCATAGTGCGTAAGACTACTCCCATGCTACACAACTCCCGTAAAGTGTTTCCTACACTCAGGATGCAGAACTCCTGTAAACTGCCTCTCACTACTTCCAATGTACAGAAATCCTGTAAGCTGCTTCTCTTTTACTCAGACTACTGAAAACCCGCATAGTGCGTAAGACTACTCCCATGCTACAGAACTCCCGTAAAGTGTTTCCTACACTCAGGATGCAGAACTCCTGTAAACTGCCTCTCCCTACTTCCAATGTACAGAAATCCTGTAAGCTGCTTCTCTTTTACTCAGACTACTGAAAACCCGCATAGTGCGTAAGACTACTCCCATGCTACAGAACTCCCGTAAAGTGTTTCCTACACTCAGGATGCAGAACTCCTGTAAACTGCCTCTCACTACTTCCATTGTACAGAAATCCTGTAAGCTGCTTCTCTTTAACTCAGACTACTGAAAACCCGCATAGTGCGTAAGACTACTCCCATGCTACAGAACTCCCGTAAAGTGTTTCCTACACTCAGGATGCAGAACTCCTGTAAAATGCCTCTCCGTACTTCCAATGTACAGAAACCCTCTAAGCTGTTTCTCTTTTACTTACACTACTGAAAACCCGCATTGTGCGTAAGACTACTCCCATGCTACAGAACTCCCGTAAAGTGTTTCCTACACTTAGGATGCAGAACTGCTGTAAACTGCCTCTCACTACTTCCAATGTACAGAAATCCTGTAAGCTGCTTCTCTTTTACTCAGACTACTGAAAACCCGCATAGTGCGTAAGACTACTCCCATGCTACACAACTCCCGTAAAGTGTTTCCTACACTCAGGATGCAGAACTCCTGTAAACTGCCTCTCACTACTTCCAATGTACAGAAATCCTGTAAGCTGCTTCTCTTTTACTCAGACTACTGAAAACCCGCATAGTGCGTAAGACTACTCCCATGCTACAGAACTCCCGTAAAGTGTTTCCTACACTCAGGATGCAGAACTCCTGTAAACTGCCTCTCCCTACTTCCAATGTACAGAAATCCTGTAAGCTGCTTCTCTTTTACTCAGACTACTGAAAACCCGCATAGTGCGTAAGACTACTCCCATGCTACAGAACTCCCGTAAAGTGTTTCCTACACTCAGGATGCAGAACTCCTGTAAACTGCTTCTCCGTACTTCCAATGTACAGAAACCCTGTAAGCTGCTTCTCTTTTACTCACACTACTGAAAACCCACATTGTGCGTAAGACTACTCCCATGCTACAGAACTCCCGTAAAGTGTTTCCTACACTCAGGATGCAGAACTCCTGTAAACTGCCTCTCACTACTTCCAATGTACAGAAATCCTGTAAGCTGCTTCTCTTTCACTCAGACTACTGAAAACCCGCATAGTGCGTAAGACTACTCCCATGCTACAGAACTCCCGTAAAGTGTTTCCTACACTCAGGATGCAGAACTCCTGTAAACTGCCTCTCACTACTTCCATTGTACAGAAATCCTGTAAGCTGCTTCTCTTTTACTCACACTACTGAAAACCCTCATTGTGCGTATGACTACTCCCATGCTACAGAACTCCCGTAAAGTGTTTCCTACACTCAGGATGCAGAACTCCTGTAAACTGCCTCTCACTACTTCCAATGTACAGAAATCCTGTAAGCTGCTTCTGTTTCACTCAGACTACTGAAAACCCGCATGGTGCGTAACACTACTCCCATGCTACAGAACTCCCGTAAAGTGTTTCCTACACTCAGGATGCAGAACTCCTGTAAACTGCCTCTCACTACTTCCATTGTACAGAAATCCTGTAAGCTGCTTCTCTTTTACTCAGACTACTGAAAACCCGCATGGTGCGTAAGACTACTCCCATGCTACAGAACTCCCGTAAAGTGTTTCCTACACTCAGGATGCAGAACTCCTGTAAACTGCTTCTCCGTACTTCCAATGTACAGAAACCCTGTAAGCTGCTTCTCTTTTACTCACACTACTGAAAACCCACATTGTGCGTAAGACTACTCCCATGCTACAGAACTCCTGTAAAGTGTTTCCTACACTCAGGATGCAGAACTCCTGTAAACTGCCTCTCACTACTTCCAATGTACAGAAATCCTGTAAGCTGCTTCTCTTTCACTCAGACTACTGAAAACCCGCATAGTGCGTAAGACTACTCCCATGCTACAGAACTCCCGTAAAGTGTTTCCTACACTCAGGATGCAGAACTCCTGTAAACTGCCTCTCACTACTTCCAATGTACAGAAATCCTGTAAACTGCTTCTCTTTTACTCACACTACTGAAAACCCGCATGGTGCGTAAGACTACTCCCATGCTACAGAACTCCCGTAAAGTGTTTCCTACACTCAGGATGCAGAACTCCTGTAAACTGCCTCTCACTACTTCCATTGTACAGAAATCCTGTAAGCTGCTTCTCTTTTACTCAGACTACTGAAAACCCGCATAGTGCGTAAGACTACTCCCATGCTACAGAACTCCCGTAAAGTGTTTCCTACATTCAGGATGCAGAACTCCTGTAAAGTGCCTCTCACTACTTCCAATGTACAGAAATCCTGTAAGCTGCTTCTCTTTTACTCACACTACTGAAAACCCGCATAGTGCGTAAGACTACTCCCATGCTACAGAACTCCCGTAAAGTGTTTCCTACACTCAGGATGCAGAACTCCTGTAAACTGCCTCTCACTACTTCCAATGTACAGAAATCCTGTAAGCTGCTTCTCTTTTACTCACACTAGTGAAAACCCGCATTGTGCGTATGACTACTCCCATGCTACAGAACTCCCGTAAAGTGTTTCCTACACTCAGGATGCAGAACTCCTGTAAACTGCCTCTCCGTACTTCCAATGCACAGAAACCCTGTAAGCTGTTTCTCTTTTACTCACACTACTGAAAACCCGCATGGTGCGCAAGACTACTCCCATGATACAGACCTCCCGTAAAGTGTTTCCTACACTCAGGATGCAGAACTCCTGTAAACTGCCTCTCACTACTTATATTGTACAGAAATCCTGTAAGCTGCTTCTCTTTTACTCAGACTACTGAAAACCCGCATAGTGCGTAAGACTACTCCCATGCTACACAACTCCCGTAAAGTGTTTCCTACACTCAGGATGCAGAACTCCTGTAAAATGCCTCTCCGTACTTCCAATGTACAGAAACCCTGTAAGCTGTTTCTCTTTTACTTACACTACTGAAAACCCGCATTGTGCGTAAGACTACTCCCATGCTACAGAACTCCCGTAAAGTGTTTCCTACACTCAGGATGCAGAACTGCTGTAAACTGCCTCTCACTACTTCCAATGTACAGAAATCCTGTAAGCTGCTTCTCTTTTACTCAGACTACTGAAAACCCGCATAGTGCGTAAGACTACTCCCATGCTACACAACTCCCGTAAAGTGTTTGCTACACTCAGGATGCAGAACTCCTGTAAACTGCCTCTCACTACTTCCAATGTACAGAAATCCTGTAAGCTGCTTCTCTTTTACTCAGACTACTGAAAACCCGCATAGTGCGTAAGACTACTCCCATGCTACAGAACTCCCGTAAAGTGTTTCCTACACTCAGGATGCAGAACTCCTGTAAACTGCCTCTCCCTACTTCCAATGTACAGAAATCCTGTAAGCTGCTTCTCTTTTACTCAGACTACTGAAAACACGCATAGTGCGTAAGACTACTCCCATGCTACAGAACTCCCGTAAAGTGTTTCCTACACTCAGGATGCAGAACTCCTGTAAACTGCTTCTCCGTACTTCCAATGTACAGAAACCCTGTAAGCTGCTTCTCTTTTACTCACACTACTGAAAACCCACATTGTGCGTAAGACTACTCCCATGCTACAGAACTCCCGTAAAGTGTTTCCTACACTCAGGATGCAGAACTCCTGTAAACTGCCTCTCACTACTTCCAATGTACAGAAATCCTGTAAGCTGCTTCTCTTTCACTCAGACTACTGAAAACCCGCATAGTGCGTAAGACTACTCCCATGCTACAGAACTCCCGTAAAGTGTTTCCTACACTCAGGATGCAGAACTCCTGTAAACTGCCTCTCACTACTTCCATTGTACAGAAATCCTGTAAGCTGCTTCTCTTTTACTCACACTACTGAAAACCCTCATTGTGCGTATGACTACTCCCATGCTACAGAACTCCCGTAAAGTGTTTCCTACACTCAGGATGCAGAACTCCTGTAAACTGCCTCTCACTACTTCCAATGTACAGAAATCCTGTAAGCTGCTTCTGTTTCACTCAGACTACTGAAAACCCGCATGGTGCGTAACACTACTCCCATGCTACAGAACTCCCGTAAAGTGTTTCCTACACTCAGGATGCAGAACTCCTGTAAACTGCCTCTCACTACTTCCATTGTACAGAAATCCTGTAAGCTGCTTCTCTTTTACTCAGACTACTGAAAACCCGCATGGTGCGTAAGACTACTCCCATGCTACAGAACTCCCGTAAAGTGTTTCCTACACTCAGGATGCAGAACTCCTGTAAACTGCTTCTCCGTACTTCCAATGTACAGAAACCCTGTAAGCTGCTTCTCTTTTACTCACACTACTGAAAACCCACATTGTGCGTAAGACTACTCCCATGCTACAGAACTCCTGTAAAGTGTTTCCTACACTCAGGATGCAGAACTCCTGTAAACTGCCTCTCACTACTTCCAATGTACAGAAATCCTGTAAGCTGCTTCTCTTTCACTCAGACTACTGAAAACCCGCATAGTGCGTAAGACTACTCCCATGCTACAGAACTCCCGTAAAGTGTTTCCTACACTCAGGATGCAGAACTCCTGTAAACTGCCTCTCACTACTTCCAATGTACAGAAATCCTGTAAACTGCTTCTCTTTTACTCACACTACTGAAAACCCGCATGGTGCGTAAGACTACTCCCATGCTACAGAACTCCCGTAAAGTGTTTCCTACACTCAGGATGCAGAACTCCTGTAAACTGCCTCTCACTACTTCCATTGTACAGAAATCCTGTAAGCTGCTTCTCTTTTACTCAGACTACTGAAAACCCGCATAGTGCGTAAGACTACTCCCATGCTACAGAACTCCCGTAAAGTGTTTCCTACATTCAGGATGCAGAACTCCTGTAAAGTGCCTCTCACTACTTCCAATGTACAGAAATCCTGTAAGCTGCTTCTCTTTTACTCACACTACTGAAAACCCGCATAGTGCGTAAGACTACTCCCATGCTACAGAACTCCCGTAAAGTGTTTCCTACACTCAGGATGCAGAACTCCTGTAAACTGCCTCTCACTACTTCCAATGTACAGAAATCCTGTAAGCTGCTTCTCTTTTACTCACACTAGTGAAAACCCGCATTGTGCGTATGACTACTCCCATGCTACAGAACTCCCGTAAAGTGTTTCCTACACTCAGGATGCAGAACTCCTGTAAACTGCCTCTCCGTACTTCCAATGCACAGAAACCCTGTAAGCTGTTTCTCTTTTACTCACACTACTGAAAACCCGCATGGTGCGCAAGACTACTCCCATGATACAGACCTCCCGTAAAGTGTTTCCTACACTCAGGATGCAGAACTCCTGTAAACTGCCTCTCACTACTTATATTGTACAGAAATCCTGTAAGCTGCTTCTCTTTTACTCAGACTACTGAAAACCCGCATAGTGCGTAAGACTACTCCCATGCTACACAACTCCCGTAAAGTGTTTCCTACACTCAGGATGCAGAACTCCTGTAAAATGCCTCTCCGTACTTCCAATGTACAGAAACCCTGTAAGCTGTTTCTCTTTTACTTACACTACTGAAAACCCGCATTGTGCGTAAGACTACTCCCATGCTACAGAACTCCCGTAAAGTGTTTCCTACACTCAGGATGCAGAACTGCTGTAAACTGCCTCTCACTACTTCCAATGTACAGAAATCCTGTAAGCTGCTTCTCTTTTACTCAGACTACTGAAAACCCGCATAGTGCGTAAGACTACTCCCATGCTACACAACTCCCGTAAAGTGTTTGCTACACTCAGGATGCAGAACTCCTGTAAACTGCCTCTCACTACTTCCAATGTACAGAAATCCTGTAAGCTGCTTCTCTTTTACTCAGACTACTGAAAACCCGCATAGTGCGTAAGACTACTCCCATGCTACAGAACTCCCGTAAAGTGTTTCCTACACTCAGGATGCAGAACTCCTGTAAACTGCCTCTCCCTACTTCCAATGTACAGAAATCCTGTAAGCTGCTTCTCTTTTACTCAGACTACTGAAAACACGCATAGTGCGTAAGACTACTCCCATGCTACAGAACTCCCGTAAAGTGTTTCCTACACTCAGGATGCAGAACTCCTGTAAACTGCTTCTCCGTACTTCCAATGTACAGAAACCCTGTAAGCTGCTTCTCTTTTACTCACACTACTGAAAACCCACATTGTGCGTAAGACTACTCCCATGCTACAGAACTCCCGTAAAGTGTTTCCTACACTCAGGATGCAGAACTCCTGTAAACTGCCTCTCACTACTTCCAATGTACAGAAATCCTGTAAGCTGCTTCTCTTTCACTCAGACTACTGAAAACCCGCATAGTGCGTAAGACTACTCCCATGCTACAGAACTCCCGTAAAGTGTTTCCTACACTCAGGATGCAGAACTCCTGTAAACTGCCTCTCACTACTTCCATTGTACAGAAATCCTGTAAGCTGCTTCTCTTTTACTCACACTACTGAAAACCCTCATTGTGCGTATGACTACTCCCATGCTACAGAACTCCCGTAAAGTGTTTCCTACACTCAGGATGCAGAACTCCTGTAAACTGCCTCTCACTACTTCCAATGTACAGAAATCCTGTAAGCTGCTTCTGTTTCACTCAGACTACTGAAAACCCGCATGGTGCGTAACACTACTCCCATGCTACAGAACTCCCGTAAAGTGTTTCCTACACTCAGGATGCAGAACTCCTGTAAACTGCCTCTCACTACTTCCATTGTACAGAAATCCTGTAAGCTGCTTCTCTTTTACTCAGACTACTGAAAACCCGCATGGTGCGTAAGACTACTCCCATGCTACAGAACTCCCGTAAAGTGTTTCCTACACTCAGGATGCAGAACTCCTGTAAACTGCTTCTCCGTACTTCCAATGTACAGAAACCCTGTAAGCTGCTTCTCTTTTACTCACACTACTGAAAACCCACATTGTGCGTAAGACTACTCCCATGCTACAGAACTCCCGTAAAGTGTTTCCTACACTCAGGATGCAGAACTCCTGTAAACTGCCTCTCACTACTTCCAATGTACAGAAATCCTGTAAGCTGCTTCTCTTTCACTCAGACTACTGAAAACCCGCATAGTGCGTAAGACTACTCCCATGCTACAGAACTCCCGTAAAGTGTTTCCTACACTCAGGATGCAGAACTCCTGTAAACTGCCTCTCACTACTTCCAATGTACAGAAATCCTGTAAACTGCTTCTCTTTTACTCACACTACTGAAAACCCGCATTGTGCGTAAGACTACTCCCATGCTACGGAACTCCCGTAAAGTGTTTCCTACACTCAGGATGCAGAACTCCTGTAAACTGCCTCTCACTACTTCCATTGTACAGAAATCCTGTAAGCTGCTTCTCTTTTACTCAGACTACTGAAAACCCGCATAGTGCGTAAGACTACTCCCATGCTACAGAACTCCCGTAAAGTGTTTCCTACATTCAGGATGCAGAACTCCTGTAAAGTGCCTCTCACTACTTCCAATGTACAGAAATCCTGTAAGCTGCTTCTCTTTTACTCACACTACTGAAAACCCGCATAGTGCGTAAGACTACTCCCATGCTACAGAACTCCCGTAAAGTGTTTCCTACACTCAGGATGCAGAACTCCTGTAAACTGCCTCTCACTACTTCCAATGTACAGAAATCCTGTAAGCTGCTTCTCTTTTACTCACACTACTGAAAACCCGCATAGTGCGTAAGACTACTCCCATGCTACAGAACTCCCGTAAAGTGTTTCCTACACTCAGGATGCAGAACTCCTGTAAACTGCCTCTCACTACTTCCAATGTACAGAAATCCTGTAAGCTGCTTCTCTTTTACTCACACTAGTGAAAACCCGCATTGTGCGTATGACTACTCCCATGCTACAGAACTCCCGTAAAGTGTTTCCTACACTCAGGATGCAGAACTCCTGTAAACTGCCTCTCACTACTTATATTGTGCAGAAATCCTGTAAGCTGCTTCTCTTTTACTCACACTACTGAAAACCCGCATAGTGCGTAAGACTACTCCCATGCTACACAACTCCCGTAAAGTGTTTCCTACACTCAGGATGCAAAACTCCTGTAAACTGCCTCTCACTACTTCCATTGTACAAAAATCCTGTAAGCTGCTTCTCTTTTACTCAGACTACTGAAAACCCGCATAGTGCGTAAGACTACTCCCATGCTACAGAACTCCCGTAAAGTGTTTCCTACACTCAGGATGCAGAACTCCTGTAAACTGCCTCTCCGTACTTCCAATGCACAGAAACCCTGTAAGCTGTTTCTCTTTTACTCACACTACTGAAAACCCGCATGGTGCGCAAGACTACTCCCATGATACAGACCTCCCGTAAAGTGTTTCCTACACTCAGGATGCAGAACTCCTGTAAACTGCCTCTCACTACTTATATTGTACAGAAATCCTGTAAGCTGCTTCTCTTTTACTCAGACTACTGAAAACCCGCATAGTGCGTAAGACTACTCCCATGCTACACAACTCCCGTAAAGTGTTTCCTACACTCAGGATGCAGAACTCCTGTAAAATGCCTCTCCGTACTTCCAATGTACAGAAACCCTGTAAGCTGTTTCTCTTTTACTTACACTACTGAAAACCCGCATTGTGCGTAAGACTACTCCCATGCTACAGAACTCCCGTAAAGTGTTTCCTACACTCAGGATGCAGAACTGCTGTAAACTGCCTCTCACTACTTCCAATGTACAGAAATCCTGTAAGCTGCTTCTCTTTTACTCAGACTACTGAAAACCCGCATAGTGCGTAAGACTACTCCCATGCTACACAACTCCCGTAAAGTGTTTGCTACACTCAGGATGCAGAACTCCTGTAAACTGCCTCTCACTACTTCCAATGTACAGAAATCCTGTAAGCTGCTTCTCTTTTACTCAGACTACTGAAAACCCGCATAGTGCGTAAGACTACTCCCATGCTACAGAACTCCCGTAAAGTGTTTCCTACACTCAGGATGCAGAACTCCTGTAAACTGCCTCTCCCTACTTCCAATGTACAGAAATCCTGTAAGCTGCTTCTCTTTTACTCAGACTACTGAAAACACGCATAGTGCGTAAGACTACTCCCATGCTACAGAACTCCCGTAAAGTGTTTCCTACACTCAGGATGCAGAACTCCTGTAAACTGCTTCTCCGTACTTCCAATGTACAGAAACCCTGTAAGCTGCTTCTCTTTTACTCACACTACTGAAAACCCACATTGTGCGTAAGACTACTCCCATGCTACAGAACTCCCGTAAAGTGTTTCCTACACTCAGGATGCAGAACTCCTGTAAACTGCCTCTCACTACTTCCAATGTACAGAAATCCTGTAAGCTGCTTCTCTTTCACTCAGACTACTGAAAACCCGCATAGTGCGTAAGACTACTCCCATGCTACAGAACTCCCGTAAAGTGTTTCCTACACTCAGGATGCAGAACTCCTGTAAACTGCCTCTCACTACTTCCATTGTACAGAAATCCTGTAAGCTGCTTCTCTTTTACTCACACTACTGAAAACCCTCATTGTGCGTATGACTACTCCCATGCTACAGAACTCCCGTAAAGTGTTTCCTACACTCAGGATGCAGAACTCCTGTAAACTGCCTCTCACTACTTCCAATGTACAGAAATCCTGTAAGCTGCTTCTGTTTCACTCAGACTACTGAAAACCCGCATGGTGCGTAACACTACTCCCATGCTACAGAACTCCCGTAAAGTGTTTCCTACACTCAGGATGCAGAACTCCTGTAAACTGCCTCTCACTACTTCCATTGTACAGAAATCCTGTAAGCTGCTTCTCTTTTACTCAGACTACTGAAAACCCGCATGGTGCGTAAGACTACTCCCATGCTACAGAACTCCCGTAAAGTGTTTCCTACACTCAGGATGCAGAACTCCTGTAAACTGCTTCTCCGTACTTCCAATGTACAGAAACCCTGTAAGCTGCTTCTCTTTTACTCACACTACTGAAAACCCACATTGTGCGTAAGACTACTCCCATGCTACAGAACTCCCGTAAAGTGTTTCCTACACTCAGGATGCAGAACTCCTGTAAACTGCCTCTCACTACTTCCAATGTACAGAAATCCTGTAAGCTGCTTCTCTTTCACTCAGACTACTGAAAACCCGCATAGTGCGTAAGACTACTCCCATGCTACAGAACTCCCGTAAAGTGTTTCCTACACTCAGGATGCAGAACTCCTGTAAACTGCCTCTCACTACTTCCAATGTACAGAAATCCTGTAAACTGCTTCTCTTTTACTCACACTACTGAAAACCCTCATTGTGCGTAAGTCTACTCCCATGCTACGGAACTCCCGTAAAGTGTTTCCTACACTCAGGATGCAGAACTCCTGTAAACTGCCTCTCACTACTTCCATTGTACAGAAATCCTGTAAGCTGCTTCTCTTTTACTCAGACTACTGAAAACCCGCATAGTGCGTAAGACTACTCCCATGCTACAGAACTCCCGTAAAGTGTTTCCTACATTCAGGATGCAGAACTCCTGTAAAGTGCCTCTCACTACTTCCAATGTACAGAAATCCTGTAAGCTGCTTCTCTTTTACTCACACTACTGAAAACCCGCATAGTGCGTAAGACTACTCCCATGCTACAGAACTCCCGTAAAGTGTTTCCTACACTCAGGATGCAGAACTCCTGTAAACTGCCTCTCACTACTTCCAATGTACAGAAATCCTGTAAGCTGCTTCTCTTTTACTCACACTAGTGAAAACCCGCATTGTGCGTATGACTACTCCCATGCTACAGAACTCCCGTAAAGTGTTTCCTACACTCAGGATGCAGAACTCCTGTAAACTGCCTCTCACTACTTATATTGTACAGAAATCCTGTAAGCTGCTTCTCTTTTACTCACACTACTGAAAACCCGCATAGTGCGTAAGACTACTCCCATGCTACAGAACTCCCGTAAAGTGTTTCCTACACTCAGGATGCAGAACTCCTGTAAACTGCCTCTCACTACTTCCATTGTACAAAAATCCTGTAAGCTGCTTCTCTTTTACTCAGACTACTGAAAACCCGCATAGTGCGTAAGACTACTCCCATGCTACAGAACTCCCGTAAAGTGTTTCCTACACTCAGGATGCAGAACTCCTGTAAACTGCCTCTCCGTACTTCCAATGCACAGAAACCCTGTAAGCTGTTTCTCTTTTACTCACACTACTGAAAACCCGCATGGTGCGCAAGACTACTCCCATGATACAGACCTCCCGTAAAGTGTTTCCTACACTCAGGATGCAGAACTCCTGTAAACTGCCTCTCACTACTTATATTGTACAGAAATCCTGTAAGCTGCTTCTCTTTTACTCAGACTACTGAAAACCCGCATAGTGCGTAAGACTACTCCCATGCTACACAACTCCCGTAAAGTGTTTCCTACACTCAGGATGCAGAACTCCTGTAAACTGCCTCTCACTACTTCCAATGTACAGAAATCCTGTAAGCTGCTTCTCTTTTACTCAGACTACTGAAAACCCGCATGGTGCGTAAGACTACTCCCATGCTACAGAACTCCCGTAAAGTGTTTCCTACACTCAGGATGCAGAACTCCTGTAAACTGCCTCTCTCTACTTATATTGTACAGAAATCCTGTAAGCTGCTTCTCTTTTACTCAGACTACTGAAAACCCGCATAGTGCGTAAGACTACTCCCATGCTACACAACTCCCGTAAAGTGTTTCCTACACTCAGGATGCAGAACTCCTGTAAACTGCCTCTCACTACTTCCATTGTACAGAAATCCTGTAAGCTGCTTCTCTTTTACTCAGACTACTGAAAACCCGCATGGTGCGTAAGACTACTCCCATGCTACAGAACTCCCGTAAAGTGTTTCCTACACTCAGGATGCAGAACTCCTGTAAACTGCCTCTCACTACTTCCATTGTACAGAAATCCTGTAAGCTGCTTCTCTTTTACTCAGACTACTGAAAACCTGCATGGTGCGTAAGACTACTCCCATGCTACAGAACTCCCGTAAAGTGTTTCCTACACTCAGGATGCAGAACTCCTGTAAACTGCCTCTCACTACTTCCATTGTACAGAAATCCTGTAAGCTGCTTCTCTTTAACTCAGACTACTGAAAACCCGCATAGTGCGTAAGGCTACTCCCATGCTACAGAACTCCCGTAAAGTGTTTCCTACACTCAGGATGCAGAACTCCTGTAAACTGCCTCTCCGTACTTCCAATGTACAGAAACCCTGTAAGCTGTTTCTCTTTTACTGACACTACTGAAAACCCGCATTGTGCGTAAGACTACTCCCATGCTACAGAACTCCCGTAAAGTGTTTCCTACACTCAGGATGCAGAACTGCTGTAAACTGCCTCTCACTACTTCCAATGTACAGAAATCCTGTAAGCTGCTTCTCTTTTACTCAGACTACTGAAAACCCGCATAGTGCGTAAGACTACTCCCATGATACACAACTCCCGTAAAGTGTTTCCTACACTCAGGATGCAGAACTCCTGTAAACTTCCTCTCACTACTTCCAATGTACAGAAATCCTGTAAGCTGCTTCTCTTTTACTCAGACTACTGAAAACCCGCATAGTGCGTAAGACTACTCCCATGCTACAGAACTCCCGTAAAGTGTTTCCTACACTCAGGATGCAGAACTCCTGTAAACTGCCTCTCCCTACTTCCAATGTACAGAAATCCTGTAAGCTGCTTCTCTTTTACTCAGACTACTGAAAACACGCATAGTGCGTAAGACTACTCCCATGCTACAGAACTCCCGTAAAGTGTTTCCTACACTCAGGATGCAGAACTCCTGTAAACTGCTTCTCCGTACTTCCAATGTACAGAAACCCTGTAAGCTGCTTCTCTTTTACTCACACTACTGAAAACCCACATTGTGCGTAAGACTACTCCCATGCTACAGAACTCCCGTAAAGTGTTTCCTACACTCAGGATGCAGAACTCCTGTAAACTGCTTCTCCGTACTTCCAACGTACAGAAACCCTGTAAGCTGTTTCTCTTTTACTCACACTACTGAAAACCCGCATTGTGCCTAAGACTACTCCCATGCTACAGAACTCCCGTAAAGTGTTTCCTACACTCAGGATGCAGAACTCCTGTAAACTGCCTCTCACTACTTCCATTGTACAGAAATCCTGTAAGCTGCTTCTCTTTTACTCACACTACTGAAAACCCGCATGGTGCGTAAGACTACTCCCATGCTACAGAACTCCCGTAAAGTGTTTCTTACACTCAGGATGCAGAACTCCTGTAAACTGCCTCTCACTACTTCCAATGTACAGAAATCCTGTAAGCTGCTTCTGTTTTACTCAGACTACTGAAAACCCGCATGGTGCGTAAGACTACTCCCATGCTACAGAACTCCCGTAAAGTGTTTCCTACACTCAGGATGCAGAACTCCTGTAAACTGCCTCTCACTACTTCCATTGTACAGAAATCCTGTAAGCTGCTTCTCTTTTACTCAGACTACTGAAAACCCGCATGGTGCGTAAGACTACTCCCATGCTACAGAACTCCCATAAAGTGTTTCCTACACTCAGGATGCAGAACTCCTGTAAACTGCCTCTCCCTACTTCCAATGTACAGAAATCCTGTAAGCTGCTTCTCTTTTACTCAGACTACTGAAAACATGCATAGTGCGTAAGACTACTCCCATGCTACAGAACTCCCGTAAAGTGTTTCCTACACTCAGGATGCAGAACTCCTGTAAACTGCTTCTCCGTACTTCCAATGTACAGAAACCCTGTAAGCTGCTTCTCTTTTACTCACACTACTGAAAACCCACATTGTGCGTAAGACTACTCCCATGCTACAGAACTCCCGTAAAGTGTTTCCTACACTCAGGATGCAGAACTCCTGTAAACTGCCTCTCTCTACTTCCAATGTACAGAAATCCTGTAAGCTGCTTCTCTTTCACTCAGACTACTGAAAACCCGCATAGTGCGTAAGACTACTCCCATGCTACAGAACTCCCGTAAAGTGTTTCCTACACTCAGGATGCAGAACTCCTGTAAACTGCCTCTCACTACTTATATTGTACAGAAATCCTGTAAGCTGCTTCTCTTTTACTCACACTACTGAAAACCCGCATAGTGCGTAAGACTATTCCCATGCTACACAACTCCCGTAAAGTGTTTCCTACACTCAGGATGCAGAACTCCTGTAAACTGCCTCTCACTACTTCCATTGTACAGAAATCCTGTAAGCTGCTTCTCTTTCACTCAGACTACTGAAAACCCGCATAGTGCGTAAGACTACTCCCATGCTACAGAACTCCCGTAAAGTGTTTCCTACACTCAGGATGCAGAACTCCTGTAAACTGCCTCTCCCTACTTCCAATGTACAGAAATCCTGTAAGCTGCTTCTCTTTTACTCAGACTACTGAAAACACGCATAGTGCGTAAGACTACTCCCATGCTACAGAACTCCCGTAAAGTGTTTCCTACACTCAGGATGCAGAACTCCTGTAAACTGCCTCTCACTACTTATATTGTACAGAAATCCTGTAAGCTGCTTCTCTTTTACTCAGACTACTGAAAACCCGCATTGTGCGTAAGACTACTCCCATGCTACACAACTCCCGTGAAGTGTTTCCTACACTCAGGATGCAGAACTCCTGTAAACTGCCTCTCCGTACTTCAAATGTACAGAAATCCTGTAAGCTGCTTCTCTTTTACTCACACTACTGAAAAACCGCATAGTGCATAATACTACTCCCATGCTACAGAACTCCCGTAAAGTGTTTCCTACACTCAGGATGCAGAACTCCTGTAAACTGCCTCTCACTACTTCCAAGGTACAGAAATCCTGTAAGCTGCTTCTCTTTTACTCAGACTACTGAAAACCCGCATAGTGCGTAAGACTACTCCCATGCTACAGAACTCCCGTAAAGTGTTTCCTACACTGAGGATGCAGAACTCCTGTAAACTGCTTCTCCGTACTTCCAATGTACAGAAACCCTGTAAGCTGCTTCTCTTTTACTCACACTACTGAAAACCCACATTGTGCGTAAGACTACTCTCATGCTACAGAACTCCCGTAAAATGTTTCCTACACTCAGGATGCAGAACTCCTGTAAACTGCCTCTCACTACTTCCATTGTACAGAAATCCTGTAAGCTGCTTCTCTTTTACTCACACTACTGAAAACCCTCATTGTGCGTATGACTACTCCCATGCTACAGAACTCCCGTAAAGTGTTTCCTACACTCAGGATGCAGAACTCCTGTAAACTGCCTCTCACTACTTCCATTGTACAGAAATCCTGTAAGCTGCTTCTCTTTTACTCAGACTACTGAAAACCCGCATAGTGTGTAAGACTACTCCCATGCTACAGAACTCCCGTAAAGTGTTTCCTACATTCAGGATGCAGAACTCCTGTAAACTGCCTCTCACTACTTCCATTGTACAGAAATCCTGTAAGCTGCTTCTCTTTTACTCAGACTACTGAAAACCCGCATAGTCTGTAAGACTACTCCCATGCTACAGAACTCCCGTAAAGTGTTTCCTACACTCAGGATGCAGAACTCCTGTAAACTGCCTCTCACTACTTCCATTGTACAGAAATCCTGTAAGCTGCTTCTCTTTTACTCAGACTACTGAAAACCCGCATGGTGCGTAAGACTACTCCCATGCTACAGAACTCCCGTAAAGTGTTTCCTACACTCAGGATGCAGAACTCCTGTAAACTGCCTCTCCCTACTTCCAATGTACAGAAATCCTGTAAGCTGCTTCTCTTTTACTCAGACTACTGAAAACATGCATAGTGCGTAAGACTACTCCCATGCTACAGAACTCCCGTAAAGTGTTTCCTACACTCAGGATGCAGAACTCCTGTAAACTGCTTCTCCGTACTTCCAATGTACAGAAACCCTGTAAGCTGCTTCTCTTTTACTCACACTACTGAAAACCCACATTGTGCGTAAGACTACTCCCATGCTACAGAACTCCCGTAAAGTGTTTCCTACACTCAGGATGCAGAACTCCTGTAAACTGCCTCTCACTACTTCCAATGTACAGAAATCCTGTAAGCTGCTTCTCTTTCACTCAGACTACTGAAAACCCGCATAGTGCGTAAGACTACTCCCATGCTACAGAACTCCCGTAAAGTGTTTCCTACACTCAGGATGCAGAACTCCTGTAAACTGCCTCTCACTACTTCCATTGTACAGAAATCCTGTAAGCTGCTTCTCTTTTACTCACACTACTGAAAACCCTCATTGTGCGTATGACTACTCCCATGCTACAGAACTCCCGTAAAGTGTTTCCTACACTCAGGATGCAGAACTCCTGTAAACTGCCTCTCACTACTTCCATTGTACAGAAATCCTGTAAGCTGCTTCTGTTTCACTCAGACTACTGAAAACCCGCATGGTGCGTAAGACTACTCCCATGCTACAGAACTCCCGTAAAGTGTTTCCTACACTCAGGATGCAGAACTCCTGTAAACTGCCTCTCACTACTTCCATTGTACAGAAATCCTGTAAGCTGCTTCTCTTTCACTCAGACTACTGAAAACCCGCATAGTGTGTAAGACTACTCCCATGCTACAGAACTCCCGTAAAGTGTTTCCTACATTCAGGATGCAGAACTCCTGTAAACTGCCTCTCACTACTTCCAATGTACAGAAATCCAGTAAGCTACTTCTCTTTTACTCACACTACTGAAAACCCGCATAGTCTGTAAGACTACTCCCATGCTACAGAACTCCCGTAAAGTGTTTCCTACACTCAGGATGCAGAACTCCTGTAAACTGCCTCTCACTACTGCCAATGTACAGAAATCCTGTAAGCTGCTTCTCTTTTACTCACACTACTGAAAACCCGCATAGTGCATAAGACTACTCCCATGCTTCAGAACTCCCGTAAAGTGTTTCCTACACTAAGGATGCAGAACTCCTGTAAACTGCCTCTCACTACTTCCAATGTACAGAAATCCTGTAAGCTGCTTCTCTTTTACTCACACTACTGAAAACCCGCATAGTGCGTAAGACTAATCCCATGCTACAGAACTCCCGTAAAGTGTTTCCTACACTCAGGATGCAGAACTCCTGTAAACTGCCTCTCACTACTTCCATTGTACAGAAATCCTGTAAGCTGCTTCTCTTTTACTCAGACTACTGAAAACCCGCATGGTGCGTAAGGCTACTCCCATGCTACAGAACTCCCGTAAAGTGTTTCCTACACTCAGGATGCAGAACTCCTGTAAACTGCCTCTCACTACTTCCATTGTACAGAAATCCTGTAAGCTGCTTCTCTTTCACTCAGACTACTGAAAACCCGCATAGTCTGTAAGACTACTCCCATGCTACAGAACTCCCGTAAAGTGTTTCCTACACTCAGGATGCAGAACTCCTGTAAACTGCCTCTCCGTACTTCCAATGTACAGAAACCCTGTAAGCTGCTTCTCTTTTACTCACACTACTGAAAACCCGCATTGTGCGTAAGACTACTCCCATGCTACAGAACTCCCGTAAAGTGTTTCCTACACTCAGGATGCAGAACTCCTGTAAACTGCCTCTCACTACTTCCATTGTACAGAAATCCTGTAAGCTGCTTCTGTTTCACTCAGACTACTGAAAACCCGCATGGTGCGTAAGACTACTCCCATGCTACAGAACTCCCGTAAAGTGTTTCCTACACTCAGGATGCAGAACTCCTGTAAACTGCCTCTCCGTACTTCCAATGTACAGAAACCCTGTAAGCTGCTTCTCTTTTACTCACACTACTGAAAACCCGCATTATGCGTAAGACTACTCCCATGCTACAGAACTCCCGTAAAGTGTTTCCTACACTCAGGATGCAGAACTCCTGTAAACTGCCTCTCACTACTTCCATTGTACAGAAATCCTGTAAGCTGCTTCTGTTTTACTCAGACTACTGAAAACCCGCATGGTGCGCAAGACTACTCCCATGCTACAGAACTCCCGCAAAGTGTTTCCTACACTCAGGATGCAGATCTCCTGTAAACTGCCTCTCACTACTTCCAATGTACAGAAATCCTGTAAGCTGCTTCTCTTTTACTCAGACTACTGAAAACCCGCATAGTGTGTAAGACTACTCCCATGCTACAGAACTCCCGTAAAGTGTTTCCTACACTCAGGATGCAGAACTCCTGTAAACTGCCTCTCCCTACTTCCAATGTACAGAAATCCTGTAAGCTGCTTCTCTTTTCTCAGACTACTGAAAACACGCATAGTGCGTAAGACTACTCCCATGCTACAGAACTCCCGTAAAGTGTTTCCTACACTCAGGATGCAGAACTCCTGTAAACTGCCTCTCCGTACTTCCAATGTACAGAAACCCTGTAAGCTGTTTCTCTTTTACTCACACTACTGAAAACCCGCATTGTGCGTAAGACTACTCCCATGCTACAGAACTCCCGTAAAGTGTTTCCTACACTCAGGATGCAGAACTGCTGTAAACTGCCTCTCACTACTTCCAATGTACAGAAATCCTGTAAGCTGCTTCTCTTTTACTCAGACTACTGAAAACCCGCATAGTGCGTAAGACTACTCCCATGCTACACAACTCCCGTAAAGTGTTTCCTACACTCAGGATGCAGAACTCCTGTAAACTGCCTCTCACTACTTCCAATGTACAGAAATCCTGTAAGCTGCTTCTCTTTTACTCAGACTACTGAAAACCCGCATAGTGCGTAAGACTACTCCCATGCTACAGAACTCCCGTAAAGTGTTTCCTACACTCAGGATGCAGAACTCCTGTAAACTGCCTCTCACTACTTCCATTGTACAGAAATCCTGTAAGCTGCTTCTGTTTCACTCAGACTACTGAAAACCCGCATGGTGCGTAAGACTACTCCCATGCTACAGAACTCCCGTAAAGTGTTTCCTACACTCAGGATGCAGAACTCCTGTAAACTGCCTCTCACTACTTCCATTGTACAGAAATCCTGTAAGCTGCTTCTCTTTTACTCAGACTACTGAAAACCCGCATAGTGTGTAAGACTACTCCCATGCTACAGAACTCCCGTAAAGTGTTTCCTACATTCAGGATGCAGAACTCCTGTAAACTGCCTCTCACTACTTCCATTGTACAGAAATCCTGTAAGCTGCTTCTCTTTTACTCAGACTACTGAAAACCCGCATGGTGCGTAAGACTACTCCCATGCTACAGAACTCCCGTAAAGTGTTTCCTACACTCAGGATGCAGAACTCCTGTAAACTGCCTCTCCCTACTTCCAATGTACAGAAATCCTGTAAGCTGCTTCTCTTTTACTCAGACTACTGAAAACATGCATAGTGCGTAAGACTACTCCCATGCTACAGAACTCCCGTAAAGTGTTTCCTACACTCAGGATGCAGAACTCCTGTAAACTGCTTCTCCGTACTTCCAATGTACAGAAACCCTGTAAGCTGCTTCTCTTTTACTCACACTACTGAAAACCCACATTGTGCGTAAGACTACTCCCATGCTACAGAACTCCCGTAAAGTGTTTCCTACACTCAGGATGCAGAACTCCTGTAAACTGCCTCTCACTACTTCCAATGTACAGAAATCCTGTAAGCTGCTTCTCTTTCACTCAGACTACTGAAAACCCGCATAGTGCGTAAGACGACTCCCATGCTACAGAACTCCCGTAAAGTGTTTCCTACACTCAGGATGCAGAACTCCTGTAAACTGCCTCTCACTACTTCCATTGTACAGAAATCCTGTAAGCTGCTTCTCTTTTACTCACACTACTAAAACCCTCATTGTGCGTATGACTACTCCCATGCTACAGAACTCCCGTAAAGTGTTTCCTACACTCAGGATGCAGAACTCCTGTAAACTGCCTCTCACTACTTCCATTGTACAGAAATCCTGTAAGCTGCTTCTCTTTCACTCAGACTACTGAAAACCCGCATGGTGCGTAAGACTACTCCCATGCTACAGAACTCCCGTAAAGTGTTTCCTACACTCAGGATGCAGAACTCCTGTAAACTGCCTCTCACTACTTCCATTGTACAGAAATCCTGTAAGCTGCTTCTCTTTCACTCAGACTACTGAAAACCCGCATAGTGTGTAAGACTACTCCCATGCTACAGAACTCCCGTAAAGTGTTTCCTACATTCAGGATGCAGAACTCCTGTAAACTGCCTCTCACTACTTCCAATGTACAGAAATCCAGTAAGCTACTTCTCTTTTACTCACACTACTGAAAACCCGCATAGTCTGTAAGACTACTCCCATGCTGCAGAACTCCCGTAAAGTGTTTCCTACACTCAGGATGCAGAACTCCTGTAAACTGCCTCTCACTACTGCCAATGTACAGAAATCCTGTAAGCTGCTTCTCTTTTACTCACACTACTGAAAACCCGCATAGTGCATAAGACTACTCCCATGCTTCAGAACTCCCGTAAAGTGTTTCCTACACTAAGGATGCAGAACTCCTGTAAACTGCCTCTCACTACTTCCAATGTACAGAAATCCTGTAAGCTGCTTCTCTTTTACTCACACTACTGAAAACCCGCATAGTGCGTAAGACTAATCCCATGCTACAGAACTCCCGTAAAGTGTTTCCTACACTCAGGATGCAGAACTCCTGTAAACTGCCTCTCACTACTTCCATTGTACAGAAATCCTGTAAGCTGCTTCTCTTTTACTCAGACTACTGAAAACCCGCATGGTGCGTAAGGCTACTCCCATGCTACAGAACTCCCGTAAAGTGTTTCCTACACTCAGGATGCAGAACTCCTGTAAACTGCCTCTCACTACTTCCATTGTACAGAAATCCTGTAAGCTGCTTCTCTTTCACTCAGACTACTGAAAACCCGCATAGTCTGTAAGACTACTCCCATGCTACAGAACTCCCGTAAAGTGTTTCCTACACTCAGGATGCAGAACTCCTGTAAACTGCCTCTCCGTACTTCCAATGTACAGAAACCCTGTAAGCTGCTTCTCTTTTACTCACACTACTGAAAACCCGCATTGTGCGTAAGACTACTCCCATGCTACAGAACTCCCGTAAAGTGTTTCCTACACTCAGGATGCAGAACTCCTGTAAACTGCCTCTCACTACTTCCATTGTACAGAAATCCTGTAAGCTGCTTCTGTTTCACTCAGACTACTGAAAACCCGCATAGTGCGTAAGACTACTCCCATGCTACAGAACTCCCGTAAAGTGTTTCCTACACTCAGGATGCAGAACTCCTGTAAACTGCCTCTCACTACTTCCAATGTACAGAAATCCTGTAAGCTGCTTCTCTTTTACTCAGACTACTGAAAACCCGCATTATGCGTAAGACTACTCCCATGCTACAGAACTCCCGTAAAGTGTTTCCTACACTCAGGATGCAGAACTCCTGTAAACTGCCTCTCACTACTTCCATTGTACAGAAATCCTGTAAGCTGCTTCTGTTTTACTCAGACTACTGAAAACCCGCATGGTGCGTAAGACTACTCCCATGCTACAGAACTCCCGCAAAGTGTTTCCTACACTCAGGATGCAGATCTCCTGTAAACTGCCTCTCACTACTTCCAATGTACAGAAATCCTGTAAGCTGCTTCTCTTTTACTCAGACTACTGAAAACCCGCATAGTGTGTAAGACTACTCCCATGCTACAGAACTCCCGTAAAGTGTTTCCTACACTCAGGATGCAGAACTCCTGTAAACTGCCTCTCACTACTTCCATTGTACAGAAATCCTGTAAGCTGCTTCTCTTTTACTCAGACTACTGAAAACCCGCATAGTGTGTAAGACTACTCCCATGCTACAGAACTCCCGTAAAGTGTTTCCTACATTCAGGATGCAGAACTCCTGTAAACTGCCTCTCACTACTTCCATTGTACAGAAATCCTGTAAGCTGCTTCTCTTTTACTCAGACTACTGAAAACCCGCATGGTGCGTAAGACTACTCCCATGCTACAGAACTCCCGTAAAGTGTTTCCTACACTCAGGATGCAGAACTCCTGTAAACTGCCTCTCCCTACTTCCAATGTACAGAAATCCTGTAAGCTGCTTCTCTTTTACTCAGACTACTGAAAACATGCATAGTGCGTAAGACTACTCCCATGCTACAGAACTCCCGTAAAGTGTTTCCTACACTCAGGATGCAGAACTCCTGTAAACTGCTTCTCCGTACTTCCAATGTACAGAAACCCTGTAAGCTGCTTCTCTTTTACTCACACTACTGAAAACCCACATTGTGCGTAAGACTACTCCCATGCTACAGAACTCCCGTAAAGTGTTTCCTACACTCAGGATGCAGAACTCCTGTAAACTGCCTCTCACTACTTCCAATGTACAGAAATCCTGTAAGCTGCTTCTCTTTCACTCAGACTACTGAAAACCCGCATATTGCGTAAGACTACTCCCATGCTACAGAACTCCCGTAAAGTGTTTCCTACACTCAGGATGCAGAACTCCTGTAAACTGCCTCTCACTACTTCCATTGTACAGAAATCCTGTAAGCTGCTTCTCTTTTACTCACACTACTGAAAACCCTCATTGTGCGTATGACTACTCCCATGCTACAGAACTCCCGTAAAGTGTTTCCTACACTCAGGATGCAGAACTCCTGTAAACTGCCTCTCACTACTTCCATTGTACAGAAATCCTGTAAGCTGCTTCTGTTTCACTCAGACTACTGAAAACCCGCATGGTGCGTAAGACTACTCCCATGCTACAGAACTCCCGTAAAGTGTTTCCTACACTCAGGATGCAGAACTCCTGTAAACTGCCTCTCACTACTTCCATTGTACAGAAATCCTGTAAGCTGCTTCTCTTTCACTCAGACTACTGAAAACCCGCATAGTGTGTAAGACTACTCCCATGCTACAGAACTCCCGTAAAGTGTTTCCTACATTCAGGATGCAGAACTCCTGTAAACTGCCTCTCACTACTTCCAATGTACAGAAATCCAGTAAGCTACTTCTCTTTTACTCACACGACTGAAAACCCGCATAGTCTGTAAGACTACTCCCATGCTGCAGAACTCCCGTAAAGTGTTTCCTACACTCAGGATGCAGAACTCCTGTAAACTGCCTCTCACTACTGCCAATGTACAGAAATCCTGTAAGCTGCTTCTCTTTTACTCACACTACTGAAAACCCGCATAGTGCATAAGACTACTCCCATGCTTCAGAACTCCCGTAAAGTGTTTCCTACACTAAGGATGCAGAACTCCTGTAAACTGCCTCTCACTACTTCCAATGTACAGAAATCCTGTAAGCTGCTTCTCTTTTACTCACACTACTGAAAACCCGCATAGTGCGTAAGACTAATCCCATGCTACAGAACTCCCGTAAAGTGTTTCCTACACTCAGGATGCAGAACTCCTGTAAACTGCCTCTCACTACTTCCATTGTACAGAAATCCTGTAAGCTGCTTCTCTTTTACTCAGACTACTGAAAACCCGCATGGTGCGTAAGGCTACTCCCATGCTACAGAACTCCCGTAAAGTGTTTCCTACACTCAGGATGCAGAACTCCTGTAAACTGCCTCTCACTACTTCCATTGTACAGAAATCCTGTAAGCTGCTTCTCTTTCACTCAGACTACTGAAAACCCGCATAGTCTGTAAGACTACTCCCATGCTACAGAACTCCCGTAAAGTGTTTCCTACACTCAGGATGCAGAACTCCTGTAAACTGCCTCTCCGTACTTCCAATGTACAGAAACCCTGTAAGCTGCTTCTCTTTTACTCACACTACTGAAAACCCACATTGTGCGTAAGACTACTCCCATGCTACAGAACTCCCGTAAAGTGTTTCCTACACTCAGGATGCAGAACTCCTGTAAACTGCCTCTCACTACTTCCAATGTACAGAAATCCTGTAAGCTGCTTCTCTTTTACTCACACTACTGAAAACCCGCATGGTGCGTAAGACTACTCCCATGCTACAGAACTCCCGTAAAGTGTTTCCTACACTCAGGATGCAGAACTCCTGTAAACTGCCTCTCACTACTTCCATTGTACAGAAATCCTGTAAGCTGCTTCTGTTTCACTCAGACTACTGAAAACCCGCATGGTGCGTAAGACTACTCCCATGCTACAGAACTCCCGTAAAGTGTTTCCTACACTCAGGATGCAGAACTCCTGTAAACTGCCTCTCACTACTTCCATTGTACAGAAATCCTGTAAGCTGCTTCTCTTTTACTCAGACTACTGAAAACCCGCATAGTGTGTAAGACTACTCCCATGCTACAGAACTCCCGTAAAGTGTTTCCTACATTCAGGATGCAGAACTCCTGTAAACTGCCTCTCACTACTTCCATTGTACAGAAATCCTGTAAGCTGCTTCTCTTTTACTCAGACTACTGAAAACCCGCATAGTCTGTAAGACTACTCCCATGCTACAGAACTCCCGTAAAGTGTTTCCTACACTCAGGATGCAGAACTCCTGTAAACTGCCTCTCACTACTTCCATTGTACAGAAATCCTGTAAGCTGCTTCTCTTTTACTCAGACTACTGAAAACCCGCATGGTGCGTAAGACTACTCCCATGCTACAGAACTCCCGTAAAGTGTTTCCTACACTCAGGATGCAGAACTCCTGTAAACTGCCTCTCCCTACTTCCAATGTACAGAAATCCTGTAAGCTGCTTCTCTTTTACTCAGACTACTGAAAACATGCATAGTGCGTAAGACTACTCCCATGCTACAGAACTCCCGTAAAGTGTTTCCTACACTCAGGATGCAGAACTCCTGTAAACTGCTTCTCCGTACTTCCAATGTACAGAAACCCTGTAAGCTGCTTCTCTTTTACTCACACTACTGAAAACCCACATTGTGCGTAAGACTACTCCCATGCTACAGAACTCCCGTAAAGTGTTTCCTACACTCAGGATGCAGAACTCCTGTAAACTGCCTCTCACTACTTCCAATGTACAGAAATCCTGTAAGCTGCTTCTCTTTCACTCAGACTACTGAAAACCCGCATAGTGCGTAAGACTACTCCCATGCTACAGAACTCCCGTAAAGTGTTTCCTACACTCAGGATGCAGAACTCCTGTAAACTGCCTCTCACTACTTCCATTGTACAGAAATCCTGTAAGCTGCTTCTCTTTTACTCACACTACTGAAAACCCTCATTGTGCGTATGACTACTCCCATGCTACAGAACTCCCGTAAAGTGTTTCCTACACTCAGGATGCAGAACTCCTGTAAACTGCCTCTCCGTACTTCCAATGTACAGAAACCCTGTAAGCTGCTTCTCTTTTACTCACACTACTGAAAACCCGCATTATGCGTAAGACTACTCCCATGCTACAGAACTCCCGTAAAGTGTTTCCTACACTCAGGATGCAGAACTCCTGTAAACTGCTTCTCACTACTTCCATTGTACAGAAATCCTGTAAGCTGCTTCTGTTTTACTCAGACTACTGAAAACCCGCATGGTGCGTAAGACTACTCCCATGCTACAGAACTCCCGCAAAGTGTTTCCTACACTCAGGATGCAGATCTCCTGTAAACTGCCTCTCACTACTTCCAATGTACAGAAATCCTGTAAGCTGCTTCTCTTTTACTCAGACTACTGAAAACCCGCATAGTGTGTAAGACTACTCCCATGCTACAGAACTCCCGTAAAGTGTTTCCTACACTCAGGATGCAGAACTCCTGTAAACTGCCTCTCCCTACTTCCAATGTACAGAAATCCTGTAAGCTGCTTCTCTTTTCTCAGACTACTGAAAACACGCATAGTGCGTAAGACTACTCCCATGCTACAGAACTCCCGTAAAGTGTTTCCTACACTCAGGATGCAGAACTCCTGTAAACTGCCTCTCCGTACTTCCAATGTACAGAAACCCTGTAAGCTGTTTCTCTTTTACTCACACTACTGAAAACCCGCATTGTGCGTAAGACTACTCCCATGCTACAGAACTCCCGTAAAGTGTTTCCTACACTCAGGATGCAGAACTGCTGTAAACTGCCTCTCACTACTTCCAATGTACAGAAATCCTGTAAGCTGCTTCTCTTTTACTCAGACTACTGAAAACCCGCATAGTGCGTAAGACTACTCCCATGCTACACAACTCCCGTAAAGTGTTTCCTACACTCAGGATGCAGAACTCCTGTAAACTGCCTCTCACTACTTCCAATGTACAGAAATCCTGTAAGCTGCTTCTCTTTTACTCAGACTACTGAAAACCCGCATAGTGCGTAAGACTACTCCCATGCTACAGAACTCCCGTAAAGTGTTTCCTACACTCAGGATGCAGAACTCCTGTAAACTGCCTCTCCCTACTTCCAATGTACAGAAATCCTGTAAGCTGCTTCTCTTTTACTCAGACTACTGAAAACACGCATAGTGCGTAAGACTACTCCCATGCTACAGAACTCCCGTAAAGTGTTTCCTACACTCAGGATGCAGAACTCCTGTAAACTGCCTCTCACTACTTCCAATGTACAGAAATCCTGTAAGCTGCTTCTCTTTTACTCAGACTACTGAAAACCCGCATAGTGCGTAAGACTACTCCCATGCTACAGAACTCCCGTAAAGTGTTTCCTACACTCAGGATGCAGAACTCCTGTAAACTGCCTCTCGCTACTTCCAATGTACAGAAATCCTGTAAGCTGCTTCTCTTTTACTCACACTACTGAAAACCCGCATGGTGCGTAAGACTACTCCCATGCTACAGAACTCCCGTAAAGTGTTTCCTACACTCAGGATGCAGAACTCCTGTAAACTGCCTCTCACTACTTCCATTGTACAGAAATCCTGTAAGCTGCTTCTCTTTTACTCACACTACTGAAAACCCGCATGGTGCGTAAGACTACTCCCATGCTACAGAACTCCCGTAAAGTGTTTCCTACACTCAGGATGCAGAACTCCTGTAAACTGCCTCTCACTACTTCCATTGTACAGAAATCCTGTAAGCTGCTTCTCTTTCACTCAGACTACTGAAAACCCGCATAGTTCGTAAGACTACTCCCATGCTACAGAACTCCCGTAAAGTGTTTCCTACACTCAGGATGCAGAACTCCTGTAAACTGCCTCTCCGTACTTCCAATGTACAGAAATCCTGTAAGCTGCTTCTCTTTTACTCACACTACTGAAAACACGCATAGTGTGTAAGACTACTCCCATGCTTCAGAACTCCCGTAAAGTGTTTCCTACACTCAGGATGCAGAACTCCTGTAAACTGCCTCTCACTACTTCCAATGTACAGAAATCCTGTAAGCTGCTTCTCTTTTACTCACACTACTGAAAACCTGCATAGTGCGTAAGACTACTCCCATGCTACAGAACTCCCGTAAAGTGTTTCCTACACTCAGGATGCAGAACTCCTGTAAACTGCCTCTCACTACTTCCATTGTACAGAAATCCTGTAAGCTGCTTCTCTTTTACTCAGACTACCTAAAACCCGCATGGTGCGTAAGACTACTCCCATGCTACAGAACTCCCGTAAAGTGTTTCCTACACTCAGGATGCAGAACTCCTGTAAACTGCCTCTCACTACTTCCATTGTACAGAAATCCTGTAAGCTGCTTCTCTTTCACTCAGACTACTGAAAACCCGCATAGTCTGTAAGACTACTCCCATGCTACAGAACTCCCGTAAAGTGTTTCCTACACTCAGGATGCAGAACTCCTGTAAACTGCCTCTCCGTACTTCCAATGTACAGAAACCCTGTAAGCTGCTTCTCTTTTACTCACACTACTGAAAACCCGCATTGTGCGTAAGACTACTCCCATGCTACAGAACTCCCGTAAAGTGTTTCCTACACTCAGGATGCAGAACTCCTGTAAACTGCCTCTCCCTACTTCCAATGTACAGAAATCCTGTAAGCTGCTTCTCTTTTACTCAGACTACTGAAAACATGCATAGTGCGTAAGACTACTCCCATGCTACAGAACTCCCGTAAAGTGTTTCCTACACTCAGGATGCAGAACTCCTGTAAACTGCCTCTCCCTACTTCCAATGTAGAGAAATCCTGTAAGCTGCTTCTCTTTTACTCAGACTACTGAAAACCCGCATGGTGCGTAAGACTACTCCCATGCTACAGAACTCCCGTAAAGTGTTTCCTACACTCAGGATGCAGAACTCCTGTAAACTGCCTCTCCCTACTTCCAATGTACAGAAATCCTGTAAGCTGCTTCTCTTTTACTCAGACTACTGAAAACATGCATAGTGCGTAAGACTACTCCCATGCTACAGAACTCCCGTAAAGTGTTTCCTACACTCAGGATGCAGAACTCCTGTAAACTGCTTCTCCGTACTTCCAATGTACAGAAACCCTGTAAGCTGCTTCTCTTTTACTCACACTACTGAAAACCCACATTGTGCGTAAGACTACTCCCATGCTACAGAACTCCCGTAAAGTGTTTCCTACACTCAGGATGCAGAACTCCTGTAAACTGCCTCTCACTACTTCCAATGTACAGAAATCCTGTAAGCTGCTTCTCTTTCACTCAGACTACTGAAAACCCGCATAGTGCGTAAGACTACTCCCATGCTACAGAACTCCCGTAAAGTGTTTCCTACACTCAGGATGCAGAACTCCTGTAAACTGCCTCTCACTACTTCCATTGTACAGAAATCCTGTAAGCTGCTTCTCTTTTACTCACACTACTGAAAACCCTCATTGTGCGTATGACTACTCCCATGCTACAGAACTCCCGTAAAGTGTTTCCTACACTCAGGATGCAGAACTCCTGTAAACTGCCTCTCACTACTTCCAATGTACAGAAACCCTGTAAGCTGCTTCTCTTTTACTCACACTACTGAAAACCCGCATTATGCGTAAGACTACTCCCATGCTACAGAACTCCCGTAAAGTGTTTCCTACACTCAGGATGCAGAACTCCTGTAAACTGCTTCTCACTACTTCCATTGTACAGAAATCCTGTAAGCTGCTTCTGTTTTACTCAGACTACTGAAAACCCGCATGGTGCGTAAGACTACTCCCATGCTACAGAACTCCCGCAAAGTGTTTCCTACACTCAGGATGCAGATCTCCTGTAAACTGCCTCTCACTACTTCCAATGTACAGAAATCCTGTAAGCTGCTTCTCTTTTACTCAGACTACTGAAAACCCGCATAGTGTGTAAGACTACTCCCATGCTACAGAACTCCCGTAAAGTGTTTCCTACACTCAGGATGCAGAACTCCTGTAAACTGCCTCTCCCTACTTCCAATGTACAGAAATCCTGTAAGCTGCTTCTCTTTTCTCAGACTACTGAAAACACGCATAGTGCGTAAGACTACTCCCATGCTACAGAACTCCCGTAAAGTGTTTCCTACACTCAGGATGCAGAACTCCTGTAAACTGCCTCTCCGTACTTCCAATGTACAGAAACCCTGTAAGCTGTTTCTCTTTTACTCACACTACTGAAAACCCGCATTGTGCGTAAGACTACTCCCATGCTACAGAACTCCCGTAAAGTGTTTCCTACACTCAGGATGCAGAACTGCTGTAAACTGCCTCTCACTACTTCCAATGTACAGAAATCCTGTAAGCTGCTTCTCTTTTACTCAGACTACTGAAAACCCGCATAGTGCGTAAGACTACTCCCATGCTACACAACTCCCGTAAAGTGTTTCCTACACTCAGGATGCAGAACTCCTGTAAACTGCCTCTCACTACTTCCAATGTACAGAAATCCTGTAAGCTGCTTCTCTTTTACTCAGACTACTGAAAACCCGCATAGTGCGTAAGACTACTCCCATGCTACAGAACTCCCGTAAAGTGTTTCCTACACTCAGGATGCAGAACTCCTGTAAACTGCCTCTCCCTACTTCCAATGTACAGAAATCCTGTAAGCTGCTTCTCTTTTACTCAGACTACTGAAAACACGCATAGTGCGTAAGACTACTCCCATGCTACAGAACTCCCGTAAAGTGTTTCCTACACTCAGGATGCAGAACTCCTGTAAACTGCCTCTCACTACTTCCAATGTACAGAAATCCTGTAAGCTGCTTCTCTTTTACTCAGACTACTGAAAACCCGCATAGTGCGTAAGACTACTCCCATGCTACAGAACTCCCGTAAAGTGTTTCCTACACTCAGGATGCAGAACTCCTGTAAACTGCCTCTCGCTACTTCCAATGTACAGAAATCCTGTAAGCTGCTTCTCTTTTACTCACACTA